>NC_137625.1:4342565-4405065 GCF_963280865.1 Gymnoscopelus braueri | reverse complement strand
CTGCCTGATATAAGAACTGCACTGATCTCAACCGCAAGGCAGCCAAGCACATCAGTGGATGTGATCTTCTCTCTAAGACAGGGATCTTCAACGTCTTTCAGGCCAAGAGCCCCCTCGCTGAGAGAGAGATGAAGCAGAGACCCCCCCCCCTAAATATTGTATAAAAGTGTGTTGCACATATCACTTTTTCATAGATTTCATATATAGCTTCATAGACTTGTTTGACAGCACTATCATCCGTGTTGTGTAAATTAATGTTTTTTCTTTTGTTAAAGTTGTACAATGCAAATTCACAACTAACGATTTTTAGCAACCTCTGCTGGTCACTACCGTCACTGCATACAATTTCCATAGTCCTCGATTACCCAGAATTCCATTCGTTTTCACCGGATTTCTCTTAGCCAGTGGAGCATTAGTTACCATGAGCTGTGCTTTCTTTTTCTGTTCTTTTTCGATCTTCTAATCCTACATTCTCTTAAAATCAGCGTGAGGTTCCTTTTTGTTATTAGCGCGATAGTTCCTGGCCAAACAGGAAACCATTGCGGTAGTTCCTGGCCAAACAGGAAACCAGTGCATTTCCACCTCCGTTTTCCGGCCAGATGACGTCATTTCCCCGGGAAAGTCCCCCCAGTCCACGTTCAATAGAAAATATATAAATAAAAGGCTTCCGGGGGTGAAATTCATGGAGTGGGTGTTGTGAAACTTTTGCCACTCACAAAAGATATACAATTTAACTTTAGTTTTGTTGAAAACGTTACCTAGTATGCCTTTAATGTGCAATTTCAGACATTTAACCACTTAAAGGGATACTTCACTTTAGGGCCGGGGACACATTTAAAAAAAATATTAAAAATAAATGAAAAAAGTTATGGAAAATTCATGGCCCCCTCACGCATTAGAGTGTCCTACTAATGTGTGAGGGGGCCATGAATTTTCCATAACTTTTTTCATTTATTTTTAATATTTTTTTTAAATGTGTCCCCGGCCCGAAAGTGAAGTATCCCTTTAAACACTTAATACAGTAAACGTGACCTTTGGCTCTGCACTTGGTTTGCTCTGTTTTCCCTCTACTACAGCAAACCTCTTTGCCAAAAATAGTAGATCTACAAGCTGCGAGGCGTAGTGAGCTTGCAGATCTGCTATTTTTGACAACAGTTCTCCTCAGAATAGGGATGCTAGGGTTTAAGTGGTTCATGTAAAAAATAAATATCCCATCACACAAAGATTTGGCAGCCTCCTTGCAGCAACTCTGAGGACCCCCTCGGGGTCTCGGACCTCCTGTTGAAGAACATTGCTCTAAGACATTTACAATGAACGCTGTGTCAGAGGAGCCTCACAGAATCATCAAAGATCCGAGCCACACCGACCACGGACCGCTTCAGATGATGCTGCGTGGGAAATGGCTATACGTAAACCACAAGGCCACTGGCAGCAGGCTGCTAAAGAGCTCCTTCCCCTCCAGAAGAATTTGACACATGCACGAGCTAGCCAAAGCCAAAGCAAAGCCTGCCAGAACCAAAGCAAAGCTTGGGAAATGCTAAATGCTATTACACTTAATATTTTGGACATTACTTGTTACACAGTCTGGTGGACTCTGTTGCACCCACTACTCATACATAAAGAAATAAAATATTTAAATTGAATTGCATACTGACACTATATAATTAAATGCTTCTGTGCGCTAATACAATGCATTGCAAACGCACGCACACACGCACACACACACACACACACACACACACACACACACACAAATACAAATGTGTCTGCAGCATAATGATACCCTATCCCATGCAAACCTAAAGTAATAAAACATAATGCAGTCCTTAATACGCTATAATAACTTTATGCACTGTGGAAATAAAGCAATTACAGTGAAAACAATTCACCCAGAAGGGCTATGTGTGTTTTCCATTTATCATTTTTGTCCTCGTGTCAAAACAGAAAAGAATACATCCGAGTCCATTTCTCTCAGGAACACATTTACGTGCGTGTGCAGACGCACACTTTGGAGAGAATGTATTTCCCAGCCGGCGGTGTGTTTATTTCTCAGCAGTGCTGCTTGGGGAGGTGGAGAGGAGGGTTGTTGTTTACGGCAAGAAGAGATGGAATGGATTCAGGAGAGAGAGCGATGGTCTGGCACACAGGCCTGCTTCACTCCCTGGCACTTTGTCTGTTATCTCTGAATGTCTCGCACGCGCGCGCGCGTGCTTGCGCTCGCACACGCGCGTGCACGCACACACACACACACACACACACACACAACACACACACACACATCCAATCTGGGAATAAATTCCTTACCAACTAATTTGTGTTTGTAAAGGTGTCTAGTAACACATCTCTCTCACAAAGACTGAAATTCAATTTCCCTCTGGGAATCAGTGACAGCTGCTGAAAGTTGTGCTAGCCTTAACCGTATGCGGGAAACATTTGAAAGATTGTTTCTGCTTTAAGTAGCATGTGAGTGGGTAAAACTAGGGGGTTTCTGAATCCATTGCAAGCATTTGTTTTGCACACAAAACCACTCCTTAGCAGAAACTCCTCCAATCCCACCTTTCCAGCTCATTGCATAGGCTATGCATTTTTTTCTTTCAAAAATCCAATGTGGCGGTCATTTCAAGATGGCCGCCAAATCCACAAGTCATATCTATATTTATTTCACATTTTAGGAAACAATTCACCATTATAGCTACCTTGTTGTAGCCCAGGTCTCCCTTCAAAAAGAGATTATTACAGTTGGTACAGCTCTCGCCTTTAGACCACAAGGTCATATAGGTTCAATCCCGGGCACCGCCAACTCATTGTATGAGTAGCACGGCTTGAGTCCTGTGTTAAGCACTGAGAGCTGATGTTAGGTATGAAGAAAAAGATCAAATGGTGGAAGATGACGAATGAACAATGCTGTGTGGAGCTCAGGGAGGAGATTAGAAAGGCAGTACAAGGAGATGAGGGGTTAGGCGAAGAGAGGGGTGGCGAAGGCTAGGTGAAGAGGATGAGAAATTGGACACCAAGAAGGGAGAAAATGATCTGCACCGATTGGCTAGAGACAGAGTTAATGGCATGGGAAGGATGTGCAACAGGTTAAGGTGATAAAGGATAGAGATGGAAACATTCTAGCAAGCGGAGACAGTAGGTTGAAAAGATGGAAGGAGTACTTTGAGGGATGGATGGAGAAATGACCAAGTTAGAGGAACAGCCCAGACTAGAAGGTTTGGGGAGAGCAAGAGAGGCGAGGTTAAGATGGTTTCGACATGTGAAAAGGAGAGATGAGGGGTACATTGGGAGACAGATGCTGAAGATGTAGCTGCCAGGTAAGAGGAGAAGAGGAAGGCCAAAGAGTAGGTTTAAGGATGCGGTGAGAGATGACATGCAGGAGTCACAGAGGAAGACACAGAAAACAGAACCAGATGGGGGGAAAGATTATACATGAAATTTGTTTTCTTAAATCCCCGAGTTTGCCTGTGAGCACAGCTGTATGGCATGTTTTTGAAATGATTGACCTCACAAAAGTATAGGCAAAGATATGTTGAAATGCAAAATCAGTCTAATTTTGGCTGCTATCTTGAAATAAACACACACACACACACACACACACACACACACACACACACACACACACACACACACACACACACACACACACACACACACACACACACACACACACACACACACACACACACACACACACACACACACGCAGTGAATCAGTATCCCCTCATCGGTGAAATTGCTTTCACATGGAAGGTATAAAAAGAGTTTGGCCGGTTCGCTCTGAGGGTGGCAAAAACAAAGTTATCCCATGCGGGGACCGCGCTGTTGTGTTTCCATCGACTCGTGGAGATGCTATCCCGCTGTCGGGGCCAGATAAGAGCACTGGGGGAATTCAATTACGTTACGCGGAAGAAGTGAAAGGTCTCTCTTCCAGAGGCCGCTCTGTTTCCAACGTGGACTTTCACATTTAAGCCATTTACACCGGGAACACATCTGTGTAATTCTGATTGATTTATTTGGCTATTAAAAAATAGCAGATATACAAGCTCATAGTGCCGCACCGAGTGCCGCGCTATGAGCTTGTAGATCTGCTAACACATTTTTTTAATCGTGAAGATTTATGCAAATCTTTGAATATAAATATTTTTTCATATTTATTTTTTCCCAACAGTTTAATTAAAAACCTATGTTTCTATATCAGTGGTTCTCAAACTTTTTCATGTCAAGGACCCCCAAAATTATATGTATTTGGCCACGGACCCCCCATCTCAAAATATTTAGTTACAGGGACCCCCAGAAGCAAAGATTTGAGTTAAAGAATGTTCGCTTCAAAACATACATAGTCAAAGATTTGCACAAATGTTCATGATTTTTTCAAATAAATAGCAGATCGACAAGCTCATAGTGCGACACTTGGTGCCGCGCCGTGAGCTTGTAGATCTGCTATTTTTGAATAGCCAAAGTATAACATAATGGTTTAAGTGGTTGCACAGATGCGTTCCCGGTCTATATGGGTTAATCTTTTTCTCTCGGGAGACACATGGGTCGGTCCACTTTGGACAAGGCGTGGGCGGCCGGCGAGGGCGTGTGGGTCTGTTGTTTGAATGTCAAAACAACCCTAAAATGAGCCTCGGGGAGGACAGCTGTGATGTGGAGAGGGTTCGAGGATGGGGATGGGGGGGGGGGGGGGGGGGGGGGACTGCAGTGCAGACGCAAACTAATGGTGCGTGTCATGGTTGTCAAACGGGTGATGAAGGACTCCTGGTCTGGAGATGAGAGAAATTATACTCCCCAAGTTTTGTCTTTTTGTCGTGGACTAACTGTTCCTGACATTATTAAGGCCAATGCAAAGGCTTCTCCTGTCCAGACTAATTACATTTACCTCGAATGAGGTCGTTACTTTTACATTTTCTAATGACTAGAGCCCCGACAAATATAGAGCATAGCAGTGACGGCCATTTTGTTTACCGGCTCTGGCTCTACAGATCGAAAGGCCATCCGACAATATTGATATGAATTATTTTGAGCCTGGAGCCAAGCCCTCCAGGCTCCTGGTGAATCATGAGCATAAAAAACATTTGATTCTGTGTCCAAACATGTTTGAACCCATTGATACCTGGAACGCATCTGTGTCACTTTTAGATTTCTTTAGGCTATTCAAAAATAGCAGATATACAAGCTCATAGCGCGGCACCGAGTGCCGCGCTATGAGCTTGTAGATCTGCTATTTTTGAAAAATCGAGGAAAAAAAAATGTGGGTTTTTCTTTCAAAAAATTGTTAGGATTTAGAAGACATTTCTAGAATCTTCTCAGGTCTTAATGGGTTAAAACAGCAAAACAAAGGCAAAGTTACAACTCGATGCCAGAAAGACGGGTTGCATCCTCTCTCATTCTCTCCTGTCTGTTTGATCTAAAGCTCAACGGAGGAGGAGGCTCCTCCTTTCCCTCCTTCCCTCCTCATCTTCCTCCTCATCTTCCTCCTCCTCCTCTATTGCTCATTACGGTGAGCCGGGGTGACAGGAGAGGTACAGTAGGTCGCCCTGTCAGCACCAGTGGTGGAAAGTAACTAGGTACATTTACTCAAGTACTGTACTTAAGTACAATTTTGAGGTATTTTTTTTACTTTACTTGGGTATTTCCAATTTCCAATACTTTTACTTCTACTCCACTACATCTCAGAGGCAAATATTGTACTTTTACTCCACTACAATTATTTGAAAACTTGAGTTACTAGTTACTTTGCAGATACAAATTATTATATTATGAGACATGCATTAACCACTTTAGCCCTATTTTATACCTCGGCTATTTGAAAATAGCAGATCTACAAGCGTCGCATCGCGACGCGTTGTGAGCTTGTAGATCGGCTATTTTCAAATATTTTAGTACTTTTACTTTTGGTACTTTAAGTACATTTTGATGCCAATACTTTTGTACTTTTACACAAGTGCATTTTGAATTCTGGACTTTTACTTGTAACAGAGTATTTCTATATTGCGGTATTGGTACTTTTACTTAAGTAAATCATTTGAGTACTTTTTACACCACTGGTCAGCGCTTTCTGATGTGGCCTTCGACCCCCACCCCCCCCCCCCCCTCCTCCTCTCAGTCATGTCATGGTGTCAGGTCAGGGACCGTGTCATCACATGACTGCATGTAGGTCCCCCTCCCCCACATACACACCCACCCCACCAGGAGAGAACAGCCTGTTCCTATTGTCTCACTACCTGCCTCCTCGCTGCGTGACCGCTTTTAAGTGTGTGTGTGTGTGTGTGTGTGTGTGTGTGTGTGTGTGTGTGTGTGTGTGTGTGTGTGTGTGTGTGTGTGTGTGTGTGTGTGTGTGTGTGTGTGTGTGTGTGTCTGTGCAAGATAAATGGAACAGATTTACCTGGTTTTACCTTACTTTAACTCTGTATCATCTCTCCCTCTCTCTCTCTCACTCTAACTGTCTGTCTGTCTGTCTGTCTGTCTCTCTCTCCCGTTCTCTCTCTGTGTGTCTCTCTCTCCCTTTGTGTGTGTGTATGTGTGTGTGTGTGTGTGTGTGTGTGTGTGTGTGTGTGTGTGTGTGTGTGTGTGTGTGTGTGTGTGTGTGTGTGTGTGTGCGCGCGCACGTGCATGCGTGTGCATATCTCTCTCTCTCTCTCGCTCTGTCTCTCTCTCATATTTATCATTTATGGCACTTTTGTTTATAGTGTGTGTGGCAAACCATGATGCACCTAAAGAAAGTCATACAGTACGAACACAGCAGCAACACGCGCGCGCGCACACACACACACACACACACACACACACACACACACACACACACACACACACACACACACACACACACACACACACACACACACACACACACACACACACACACACACACCAATTATGTCTACATAAGTCATAATTATTACAATAATGAGGTGGGCTGACCTGAAGGTGGTCCAGCAATTTCTCATTTTGTGACAATCTCAACCTCTCAGACTCGCCGCCTTCATCTCCTCCCGTCTCAACTACTGCAACGGAGTCCTGTTGTTCGGGGTTTCAGGCTCCAGTATGTGCAGTATGGAGTTACATTTGTGTCTTTATTAACCAAACAAAAGAAAAACATTTGAGAGAGAAAAAATATAAACAGAGCAAAGAATAGTTTTGAATGAAAACAAATTAAAACAGCAAGCAAAAAATAATAATTTGTAAGCAAAGGAAATGATATAAAGAGAAGAAAAAACTATTTTAATTAAAACAAATTAAAAACGCAATCAAAAAAATATATTTGCAAGCAAAAAAATATAAGATTTGAAAGAAAATAAAAAATAATTGAGAACAAAACTTTTAAAATTCAAGAGTAAAAAAATAAGGAAAAACGGTTTAAACTACATAAAACAAAATACTTAGTAAAATGTTTGGGTAATAAAATGTGTTGTGCTAAATAAAATGTTATTAATGTTTTTTTTCCTCATTTTCGAATGAAAGTAGTTTTTTCTGATTGCAAAATGCCTTCTCTCTCAAAACCTATGTCTTTGGTCTCGATTTTTTTTTTCTCTCTCTTGGATTTGTTTGTGTGAGGGGTTAAAGTTCAGAAGGCGGGTCCTACGCTGATAGATGTAAGACACCTCTCCATTGGTCACTTGGAGTCTGAGTGACAGCTCCCCCTTCCTTATGTAGCTTGTTGAATGCAGGGATGGAGGTGTGTTACGGCCAGCATGGTTTTTTGATTGATTGAATTATTAGCAGTTTGCCAAAAAAAAAAAAAAAACATGAAAGTATAATGCAAGGTCAGCTAAGAGTATTTAAAACCCAAGAAAGATGACTTGTTTCCATTGGGGTCCTTTGTACTCAATTCATAGAGACATTTAATGACAGACAGATATACACTACTATGCAAAACATAAAAACAAAAACAAAAACTGACTTTTAAGACCTTTTTAAGGCATTGTGCGCTTGTAGTTCGGCTATTTTCACAATATTTATCTGTGGAACCGAGTCAAACTAAATCTAATGCCTACAATTTCAAGTGCTTGTCAGGGTGGGTGGTCCCCAGTTCAAGTATGATTATTTTGGGGGGTCCCCAGTTCAAATATGATTATTTTAGGGATTCACAGCCTGAAGCACACTATCAGACGAAACGTTTCCAAAGCAGTCTATCTGGAATGGGCCTGGCCAATAGGCCAGTCACTTCAGCCTTGCCTTAATTAGAATAACGAATATAACATAAAATAATCTATTTTGAACTGGGGACCCCCCAAAATAATCATACTTGAACTGGGGACCACCCACCCTGACCCAGGCATTAGATTTAGTTTGACTTGGTTCCACAGATAAATATTGTGAAAATAGCCGAACGACAAGCGCACAATGCCTTAAAAAGGTCTTAAAAGTCATTAAATTGTCACTTTAGAAATGTGTTACCCTGTATACACTTATACTGTATAGGTTGGTTTGTTTACTGTTGAGAGAGAAAACAATGTTGCCCGTTAAGCTAATCTGGGGACCCCCTCTGAGGGTCCCGATCCTAAGTTTGGGAACCACTGGCCTACTATAACAACAATACAACAATTTTAAATACAGATCACAAACTGTAAGTAGAACAGAAACCTAACATTAGGGAATCATCTGAATTGCTAATAGCCTAAAATGCTCAATATTGTAACGAATAGTGTAGCATCCAGAGCTGGTATGGAGCTCTGACCTCAGTCCGAGAGGACCACAATGGAAACAAGCCTTTTTGTGTTATCCTTATAACAATCATTGTACAATTGTACCTCTGTATCCTACTGTTAATAAAGTATTCCATCAATCTGTTTACTCAAACTGTTTACTGTACATATTTTTTTTGTTTTTGTTTTTATGTTTTGCATAGTAGTGTATATCTGTCTGTCATTAAATGTCTCTATGAATTGAGCACAAAGGACCCCAATGGAAACAAGTCATCTTTCTTGGGTTTTAAATACTCTTAGCTGACCTTGCATTATACTTTCATGTTTTTAATTTTTTTTTGCAAACTGCTAATAATTCAATCAATCAAAAAACCATGCTGGCCATAACACACCTCCATCCCTGCATTCAACAAGCTACATAAGGAAGGGGGAGCTGTCACTCAGACTCCACGTGACCAATGGAGAGGTGTCTTACATCTATCAGCGTAGGACCCGCCTTCTGAACTTTAACCCCTCACACAAACAAATCCAAGAGAGAGAAAAAAAAAATCGAGACCAAAGACATAGGTTTTGAGAGAGAAGGCATTTTGCAATCAGAAAAAACTACTTTCATTCGCAAATGAGGGAAAAAAACATTAAAAACATTTTATTTAGCACAACACATTTTATTACCCAAACATTTTACTAAGTATTTTGTTTTATGTAGTTTAAACTGTTTTTCCTTATTATTTTACTCTTGAATTTTAAAAGTTTTGTTCTCAATTATTTTTTATTTTCTTTCAAATCTTATATTTTTTTGCTTGCAAATATATTTTTTTGATTGCGTTTTTAATTTGTTTTAATTAAAAATAGTTTTTTGTTCTCTTTATATCATTTCCTTTGCTTACAAATTATTATTTTTTGCTTGCTGTTTTAATTTGTTTTCATTCAAAACTATTCTTTGCTCTGTTTATATTTTTTCTCTCTCAAATGTTTTTCTTTTGTTTGGTTAATAAAGACACAAATGTAACTCCATAGTGCAGCACTCATCTCATCTGCCAGGGTTCTCTTCTCACCCCAAGTCCTGGCAGAACATCACCCCTACCCTTATCCACCTGCACTGGCTCCTGGTCTAACCCATTAAGACCTGAAGCCGATTCTACATGTCTCCTAAATCCCAACAGTTTTCTGAAAATGTATGTTTCTATATCAGTGGTGCTCAATCTTTTTCATGTCAAGGACCCCCAAAATGATATGAATTTGGCCGCGGACCCCCATCAAAATATTTTGTTCCAGGGACCCCCCCAGAAGCAAAGATTTGAGTTAAAAATGTTCGCTTTAAAAATATATTATGTTCAAAGATTTGCACACATTTTCATGATTTTTCAAAAATAGCAGATATACAAGCTCGTAGCGCGGCACTCGGTGCCGCGCTATGAGCTTGTATATCTGCTATTTTTGAATAGCCTAAAGTGTAAAATAATGCTTTTTAGCTCAAATCTAAAAATGACACAGTTCCAGGTATTAATGGGCTAAGGTAGGGTAAGTGATATTTTTTAGGGTAAAACAAAATGTTTGTTTTTGTTAAAAGGTTAAAGCACTATATTCTGATAGTACTCATTGCTATAGAGTGTTTGTTCTGTAACAAGAATCTCCCTGTCTCTCCAGCTCTTTAATAAACAGAAAATATATTTTCAGGTAGGTGACAAAATTCAGCCAATCAGGAGAGCGTGCCCATGTATAAGCTTAATTTGTATATTTCCAATTGCGTCTGCTCATTTCTTTGGGTCATCACTCCCAATTTCACTTGTTTAATCCGTATCCTGACTGGTTTCTCTATCATGATTGGATAAAATTGATATCCTGGCCTGACCTGTCTGTTTAATAAAGAGCTGGAGAGATATGGAGACCCTGTTACTGAACAAACACTCTATAGCAACGAGTACTATCAGAATATAGAGCTATTTAACACTTATTTTAACCAAAGAAAATCACTTACCCTACCTTTAAATTCCGCCTCACATACAAACTCCTCCTCCTCACCTACGGTGCAAATCTCTCCATGACCGTTGTCTGATCTCCTCTATATCATCATCATACTGCCTCACGGAACCTAAAGCTCCTCAGAGACATGGGGGTCTCCTCTCCACCCCCTGCACCATAGGACCACAAAGGAAACAAGTCCTCAGGACTTGTTTTGGGTTATCCTTTTAGACCAAGTGTACGACTGCACTCGTGATGTTTGCATTTATGTCTAATAAAGTATTCAATCAATCAATCAGCATGCAAACTTTTGGCGACAGAGTCTTCAGTGTGGCAGCCTCTGGAATTCTCTCCCAACAGAGATTCACACGATGCCCCAAAACATTCAAGTGTGCCCTGAAAAGGCATCTGTTCACCAAGGCCTTTGTGTTCTTAGTTTTGGTGTGAAGCCTCCTTGGGTTTCTTGAAACATGCTATATAAATCTAAATGACGATGATGATGATGATTATTATTTATTATCTCAGCTGCTCCTCGTAAAAAAATATATCATATTATGTTAGTTGCTGAGGCTCTCCCAAGTTCAAAGCAAAATCAAAGACATTTCTTTGGCATTTCTATTATTCTTTGCTGCATTAAAAATGTAGCCAACCATGAAACCTCTGTATTAAATTGAACGAAACCGTGAATTCTATGAACTCTTACACCCCTCGCAGGTATAAAGACTTTAAAGTTGGCAGTGGCTGGTGGAAGACACAGGGAGTGTATTCTAGCTTAGAAAAATGGATTGATCTGTTTTTGTTAGTCGTCTAGCAGGAGAGTTCTGAATAAGCTCTAAAACCTTTCAAAGGACTTTTTAGGAAGATCCGTACAAAGCGCATTGCAGTAGTCCAACCTACTTGAGATAAAGGTTTTATGTACAGTACTTGAGATACAGGATTTGTCTCAAGCATCCTCAGTGTTATGAAATGGAACCAACAGATGTAATGATGGCACAGCCTGGCATGAGTTGAGCAGGAAGGATTAGAGAGGTGTGAGAGATGGGCACTGGGCGGGAAGCACCAAGAGGTTCTTCAAATCATCACGAAAAAAGCAGATTTTTGACAGGATTAGAAGACGAGAAGTTATCAAATGACTTATAGATAGACTGACAGCTTCCCATTTAGCAGACGGAGCATGTGGACGGACAGCTGTCCTTCTCTCTGCAGAAATCCACCCCTGATGAAAAAAAGACTGCTGATCACCATGCCGTTCTGTTGTTCATGTGAGAGGTTTGCTGGAGGCTGTCTACGCAATCTGTTTTTTACACACGTGTGCACACGCGCGCACACACATTTTAACAATGTATTCATGTCCACATAAAGGAGAGCATACAAGGACACAGATATTATAGGTACAGTTAAGGTTACATTCACAAAATCATGGCATGTCTTCATGATACAATAAGCATCACTCAGTAGCCTACTCTATGGGTATACAGTAAGTATAGCGTCTCCACCATATGTGGCGGCTACCAATTATAGCAGATACAGCACAATACTTTGCCAGACTTTGTGCCTCCTTTTTGGGCATCCCAAGTTGTTGAAAGCCTCTAGCAACCAGTCCTATAGGCTACCAAACATAAAAACAAATAGTCTGCACCTAAGGTCTGCCAAGGTCAAAGGTGCAGGCTATCTCTAATACAGACACTTCCCTGGACTCTTCGTCAACCACAACAACATCTGGTGTATTCACAGATAGTCGCAAATGCATGTAAAATCTGCACATACTACACTCACGGTGGTAGTTACTAGTTACAACGGTTTGGTTGTTAAGATGTCATAAAAACACCAGCACTTCACCTTTGTGCTGCCACACTCGCGCGCACGCACACGCACGCACGCACGCACGCACGCACGCACACACACACACACACACACACACACACACACACACACACACACACACACACACACACACACACACACACACACACACACACACACACACACACACACACACACACACTCTGAGTGATTGAGTGAGTGTTTTTTGTTTTGTTTTTCTCAAAGCTCTTTGCTCAGACGCAGTGTTCACATTAGCCACTCACCAGTCAATTAGATCTGTGTTCAGACTGAGAACAATAAAAGCCACATCCGCCCTCTAATGAGCTCCATTTCATTGCTCTTCTTCTTGGTCACAAAACACTGTCACTGGACCCAATTTACCCTGAGAAATGAAAAACGTTACAGCAAGTATACCCCCCCTACCACCCACCCCCATCCCCTGCAGTATGATTATTATTGAGTAACAAGCTTTGCTGCCATAAATCGTGACCCCCGGGGAACCAAGGAGGCAGCAGTTTCCATGAGATGAAAACGCAACTGTCCTTGAAATGGACAAACAATTTCCCTACCATGGGTTCAATAATGACAAATAAAACAATCACAAAGCCACATCAATGTCTAATGACTACCATGTTGGATCCCCCTCCCCCTCCCCCTCCCCCCAAGCTTCTTCCACATAATCTAAATCCATCGTTGCCAATTTCCTAAATGCAACATTGGTGTCAATGGTGTATTATTTAGAACATGGGCCATCACTAATACACTATACTGTAGGCTACGTATGTACCGTATAGCCTATCGTGTCTGTCAAGGGTGTCCAAAACTGGTACTTTTCAATTATTTTGAATTCAAATTCCAAAGTAGCAGATCTGAATCTGCTACTTTTAATGCTTTTGTGTGACGCCGTAGTATCATCAAGTAGGGCGTTAATTTACAAAAAGTTAGAATATATAAGAGGTTTATAGATGCCCCTGCCCCTCCCCCGATGCCCCCAAAACACGCACACGCACGCGCACGCACACGCACACGCACACGCACGCACACACACACACACACACACACACACACACACACACACACACACACACACACACACACACACAGCAAAATAGTACGCTGGTGCAAGCTTTTAATAAATCCCACAGTGCTGAGACAAGCTGCATCTGTGGCAGACGTTCACTTTACTGAACCAGTGTTGATCTGCAGAGATGTGCTGCAGTGTAACCTGAATTACCCTGGACCATCTACAGTATGAGAGACTTGTAGATCGGCTATTTTGAAATCGGCGAAATGTATAGGTCTGTAATGTAGGTTTTGTAATAATAATCCAAATCTACAAAGTAACTAGTAACTAAAGTTTTCAAATAATTGTAGTGGAGTACAATATTTGCCTCTGAGATGTAGTGGAGTATAAGTAAAAGTATTTGGAAATACTCAAAGTACAAATACAAATACCTCAAAATTCTACTTAAGTACAATGTTGAGGTATTTGTACTGTACTTAGGTACAGTACTTGAGTACATGTACTTGGTTACTTTCCACCACTGCATGCAGCCAAAAGAACGAAGGCACTGTTGCAACTCGGTAGCCTGACACTCAGCCTGGATTTTCATTTGGTTTCACCCCATTATTCAGTCTGAATTTAAGCCCTCTCAGTGCAGCCGTTTTCTGAGATGGGGGCGTGACTCGTGGCCAAAGTGGGACTCTTTGGCGATTGGTTCAAACTGGATCATCCCCATTGGGCCGGTTAGGTTTTCAACCGACAAAACCCCGCCTTCGACAGCATCACCTCACCAGACCCTGAATGCGTGGCTAGCGATTCAGGGGCATGGAGCCAGGATAGCAACTCTGACGAATATAAGCCGTTTATTGAAGGTGCAAGTACAATGAGTTTCAACATCAACGTCAGCAGTACATCTTCATCCTGAGGAAGGTGTGCTGCTGATATCGAAATGGTGTCTTTCTTTGTACTTCTTCAATGAAAGGCTTAAATTTGTCAAGAGTTGCTCCAGTGCCTTCGTTCTTTTTAATCTATAACGCTTTACACGTTTGGCGAGTGTGTGTGTGTGTGTGTGTGTGTGTGTGTGTGTGTGTGTGTGTGTGTGTGTGTGTGTGTGTGTGTGTGTGTGTGTGTGTGTGTGTGTGTGTGTGTGTGTGTGTGTGTGTGTGTGTGTGTGTGTGTGAAATATCGCTGATCCTCTAACCACTCTAGCCTCACTTAACCCCCACCTGTCTCAGACACTCTGTCAGAACATCCTACTGGTATATTTTTCCCCTGGGGATATTATAGCTGTAGCTATTATAGCTGTTATAGTATGTTGTACTCATTCTCTGGAACCATCTCCCCAAAAGGGTTTTAGTGTATTCACTTGAAAATTGGGGAACTTCCGACTAATGGATGAAACGTGTAAAGCGTTATAGATTAAAAAGAACCAAGGCACTGGAGCAACTCTTGACAAATTTAAGCCTTTCATTGAAGAAGTACAAAGAAAGACACCATTTCGCACGATGGGCTGCACATCTTACTTCTGTGCCCTCTAGTTCCCATGACAACAGCACGACAAGCCCACTAGGTCACTTCCCTGAGCTGTGGCAGCCAGTGTTGCCATATCCACTTATTATAAGCAACTTTGGCCTTGTTTTTCTGTAAAGTCGCTTGTAAATATTGGTAGTTGCGGGTTATTGGTAGTAGCACCATGATGCGTTGTGAGCTTATAGAGCGGCTATATTCAAATAGCCAGAGTATACCGGTTTAAAGTGGTTAAATTGGTATCATTTTTATCCAAAGTTTTATACTAAGTTATCCCATTATGTTTATACTTTGGCAATGTTGTGCCAATGAAGCACTTTGAGTTG
This sequence comes from Gymnoscopelus braueri, assembly GCF_963280865.1. NCBI lineage: Eukaryota > Metazoa > Chordata > Actinopteri > Myctophiformes > Myctophidae > Gymnoscopelus > Gymnoscopelus braueri. The sequence continues at coordinate 4,389,778 of NC_137625.1, read as the reverse complement.
AATTGAGAAAAAAAGCAGTCTGACAGTGACTGCCACATAATGAGAAAGTAACAAAAAAAAGAAAGAAACAAAGTGATAAAGAAAGAAAAAAAGAACTGAAAACAAAGCAGAATGTAATTATAGTAACATTAAATTATCTCACAGTGATAGACAATAGTATAGGGTATTGAATGTAATACTACTACCCGGGTGTTTTCAAGGTTTTATGCGCATGTGAAGTTTAAACACGTGTTTACGTGCGTGAGTGTGTGCGCATCATGTAGTCCTGTTATCGTCCCCCCCCCCACCACGAGAGCCCCTATCTGTCTCGCAGCGTGACAAAGTGTTTTCAGCTGCGTCCTCGTTCGTCCTGAGTCACCTTTAACTTTTGGCCGACGGCGTGTCTTCACTAATTAGCGCCGTTCATTATCAATTCCCTGTGATTAATGGGAGTGAACGATACCTGAACTAGATGGCACAGCTGGACCTGTGGAGCCACCAAAGACAAATTAACTTCCCGCTGTAGGTCGCTAATGATCCGGTCTGAGAGGGTTTGAGTGTTTCTATAGGGCATAGCCATTTACTGGTTCCATCGTTCCAGACCGCATTCATTTTTCCCATAGAGATTTCCCAACATATTTATATTAATTATTTTAAGCCTAGAATCAAGCATCCAGGATCCTGGTGATTCATGACCATAAAACATTTGATTCTGTGAAAAAAAATATTTGAAAACCGCAAAACAAAAGGTATTTATTAAATATTGTATATCATATAATTAAATACTCACATTTTCTTCAGAATCAAATGTTTTATGGTCATGATTCACCAGGATCCTGGATGGATTGATTCTAAGCTTAAAATAATTAATACAAATATTTTTGGAAATCTCTATGGGAAAAATGGCGTCTGAAACAAAAAAAAAACAAACAGAAAATGGCCGCCACTGCTATGCCCTATAGCACTTCATATAGTATTGATCGCTAAGATCACTTACTGAAACTTTGTTCCTGCTTACTTTAGCCACTTAACCACGTGAACCTTTTACATGCCCTATTCTGGCGCGAACGTTTGGCAAAAATAACTGATCTACAAGCTCACGGCATGCCGCAACGTGGCGCTTTGTGGGCTTGCAGATCGGCAAACTTTCGTCAAAGACATGTGGTGAAGAGCTGGGGAACCCCAGTCTACCAAGAATAGGGTTCAAGTTGTTAAACACTCCATACGTAGTAAACATGACCAGGGGGTAGGCTCTGTACTTTTTTCACTTTACAGTCTACACTGATGTGTTGTGACAGCTTGTAGATTTGCTATTTTCAGCAAATGTTCCACCCAGAATAGGAATGCTAGTGTTCAAGAGACACATCACTTTTGAAACCTAGAGTCTTTATTCAGTAAAAAAAACAATCATGTTTTCAGCCCAAACGGCCTTAATCGGAATAGTTTTTCGTGAAAAATGTGAAGGCTTCACACTTAGCCTTCAATATGATCTGAACCACACCAACCAACCCTGTGAGGTTTCGTGACTTTGTGTCTTACACGGTTGGGGCTCTACCGCTGTGACAAAATCTGTCCACAGACAAACAGCACACAGACTCACAGGGTGAAAACGCAAGCAGTCACGCTGTCATGGTCATTTACACACGAGAGCATGACAAATACGTTTTTCACATTAAAACTATTATGCATATAGTTCGTGCCTCATTCACGCACGTTGATGATCCTTTATTTGCCGTACAAAAATAGACCTAGCTCCAAATACAAATAGTGTCTCTTTGCGTTTTGTGTGGATCTACTCACGACTCACACAACAGTTTGAACAAAATATATTTTAAGGGGTAATAATTAGAGAGACGTGAATGTATTAGAGACACCAATTTACTGTGACAATAAATAAAGTCAATTGTCATGCAAGCTCCTCCCGACAAACACAACCTGTGGCTTGTTAATGTCACATATGTACCCATTCCTCTGACACACGCACACGCGCACACACACACACACACACACACACACACACGCACACACACACACGCACACACACACACACACACACACACACACTAACATAACACCAACACATCACCTCATACACACATCATTTGCTTTCATTTCCGTCTGGATTCCAATCCAAGTCTTCAGCCAGGAGGGGCTAAAACTGAAAACCCATAGAGAGGCTTTGTGATCTCCACATGTAATTTCCTCTATGATGAGACAAGTCATTAAGGCAGCTTTCCTGAGCCAATTGGCATAGCGTATGTGCGTGCGTGCGTGCGTGCGTGCGTGCGTGCGTGCGTGCGTGCGTGCGTGCGTGCGTGCGTGCGTGCGTGCGTGCGTGCGTACGGTACGCAGCAGGTAGGGCTGTGTAAAGGTTGTTTCAGGCAGGGAGCGATAGCCATCAAGATGTCGGTCTTTTTTATTTTTCAGTGAGAGAGTGCAAGCTACAGCATGTGTTGAATGGACCCCTCTCTCTCACAGCAGACATTTTGTGTGCATGAGTGTGTGTTTTGACTAGGATTCAACAGCCAACCAATAGGACAGACGCGCCAGACTGTCACACTGGGGCGGAGGCATAGACAAATGTTTGGGTCCCATGCCGAATACCACTTTGGAGAGAGAGGACATTTGACTTTTAATATACCATGAACAAGCAAACCAGTCAAATGTAATATACAGTCCCACTGAAGCTCAATTGGTATAGGTGGTGAATAAAGCTAGCCTGGGATCCAGCCTGCTTCGCTACGTTCGGCGGACTTTATTTTCTCTCTTCGCTTCTCAGTCTGGAAAGCCTCCCATTGGAAGGTTTTGCAGAACTACACTGGAACTACATATGTTACGTTGGGCAACGTCGTTGCTGATTGGATGTTGTTCAAACGAATGACGAATCACAACGACCACACTGTTTTTTTGGTCCAGCCCCGCACCACAGACCAATCAGAAGCCCCAGGTTCGATTCGAACCTTTTGACATGTCCCGCCTCCCTTGGAGATAGGAGGCTTTCCAGACTGAGAAGCGAAGAGAGAAAAAAAAGTCCGCCGAACGTAGCGAAGCAGGCTGGATACCAGGCTAGAATAAAGCACCTCTAGAGAGAGAGAGAGAAAGCATTGAATGAGCAGTGAGAAAAGGAATGAATCTGGAAAGAGGAGGGAGAGAGAGAGAGAGAGAGAGAGAGACACAGACAGACAGACAGACAGACAGACAGACAGACAGACAGACAGACAGACAGACAGACAGACAGACAGACAGACAGACAGACAGACAGACAGAGATTAAATGTTTAGAATTTCTAGGGATGCCAGGTTGAAAGTGGTAAAACATTCGGGACACATCGCCTGCATAATTACCGATACCAATGTCGTCAAAACAAAGTCAAGTAATGGACGATATGTCGGCCGAACAACAAAGCAAAAAAAAAACTATATGAATGTTAATTCCAGCTTGCAGCAGCAAAAAGCTGTCTCACACAATGCTAATTGAAAAAGCGGCCACAGCCACACACCACCTTTTCCCCTATTCATCCACTCCCAAGCCTCCCAAATCCATGAGTTGATTATAGATCAGACTGAGTGAGTAACACTGTGTTTAAACCCTCCCTGTGGGATCCTTACTACCGCCTCCCGAGTGTCTGCTTTAACCCACTCAATCTGGGAACGCATCTGTGTCATTTTAGATGTCTTTGGCTATTCAAAAATAGCAGATATACAAGCTCATGAGCTTGTAGATCTTTTATTTTTTATTAAATAAATGGTGAAAATGTGTGCAAAGCTTTTTAATATTATTATATATATACATTTTTAACTCTTAAATCTTTGCTTCTGTATACAAATATTTTGAGACGGGGGGGGGGGGGGGGGATCCGTCGGACAAATACATATCATTTTGGGCGGGTCCTTGACATGAAGAAAGATTGAGAACCACTGATATTATATAGCGACATATTCAGATTCAGAAGACATTCAGGATTCAGAAGACGTTTGTAGAATCCCCAGAAGCAAAGGTTTGAGTTAAAAATGTTCGCTTTAAAAAACATCAAAGATTTGCACAAAGCTTCACGATTTTTCAAAAAGAGATAGCAGATCTACAAGCTCATAGCGTGGCACTCGGTGCCGCGCTATGAGCTTGTATATCTGCTATTTTTGAATAGCCCAAATGATAAAATAATGGTTATAGCTTAAAAAAAAAAAGAAATGACACAGTATGGGTTCCCGGATTCTATGGGCTACAAGCCTGACAACAGAGAGTCTGGACCGTCAAGGTGAGTCTCTCATCTCCGTGAGGTCCTCATTAAAGAGCCGGCGTGACAGCCACAGATCTCCCACTTCACTTCTCTGTGACATCTGCTGCTCCTTCTTCTTCCCGAGTAACACCAGGTCCTTTCTTTGTCCTCAGTGGAGCGATGGCGTTGCTCCACTTTCAGCGATGCCAGATTTTAGTGAGAGAAAATGCTATTTTGTCCTTCCCCTATACCGATTCCGTTACCCATAACTATAGCGTATCGGTCCCGATCCGATACCGGTGTGTAATTTAAACAAATCTAGGACAGTGGTTCTCAAAGTGGGGTCCAGGGACCATCTGGGTTCCTTGAGGAGGTTCCAAATGGACCCTTACAGGTCTGTAAGGAGAGTCTCAGAGTCTGAGTGTACAAATGCAACCAAATGGACCCTTTAAGGTAATTAAGCCCTATTTTATATATACAAAAATATCCAATAATATAGCCTATCTACAGTCCACAACTCATTATTTTAGAAAATGTGTGGAGAATTATTTAGAATATATTTATATATATATTTATTTTGACCCATTAAGACATGAGGCCGATTCTACAAATGCAGTAGTTCTAAAATGTACAAAAATAGCAGATGCACAAGCTCGCAGCTTGTATATCTGTTTAAATGCAAAAATCTAAAATGTCACAGATGCTTTCCCGGTTTTAATGGGTTAAATAATAGAATTTGCATCTGTATTGGGGAATGAGTGTGCACAAAGTTCTGATATAGTAAAGAAAGAAATCTAAACTTTTTAGTATAGTTGTATACTGTAAAATATATTGCAATAATAGTGCAGTGTTTACCCTATGCCAGGAGTAGACTTTTTAAAACAGAGTTACAAAGTGCTTCACACAGCTTTAAATATAAACAAGAAACAAGAAACATAAGAAAATAGCATAAAAGGATAGAAGCGTGTGTGAAACATAATAAAAGCGCATAGAAAGGAGAAAAAGACAAAACAGACTAATGAGGTCGTAAAAGCGAGCTAAGAAGAAGACAATCAATAGTTGCAACCCTATTGTGTGAAATGTAAAGGGCTATTACTTCATTGTGCAGGGATACAGTGGCAGCGGTGAACAAAATACACTATGATTCATCTCTTTTTGTGTGTTAATCAGGTCTTTTTGAGGGTGACTGCAGTTGACCTCTTCAATCACACGAGACAACAGGAGCCCACACACACACACTTGTATTTCACGAAGAAAGCCTTTTAATCACGTGGCTTGGTGCCAAACGGATACGTGACAGAGATGACGGGACTGACTTGGGGCAAAAAAAAAACATTTTTTTAATCCTTTTAGACCTGAAGCCGATTAAAAAAAGAAGCTCCTTCTAAATCCTAACCTATGTTTTCCGAAACAAGTAAACAAAGAAAATGTATACGTTGGCTATTCAAAAATAGCAGATTTACAAGCTTACTTTGCGCCGTGAGCTTGTATCTGCTATTTTTTTATACAAATGTGGACAATTTTTTAAATAAATGACACTGATGCTTTCCCAGATTGAAGGGTATACGAACCCTATCGGCTTTCCATGGTCTAAATGGGTTAATGCACGTTTTAATATGTACTATACTGTATATATTAAAACATAACCCCAACTTGGTCTCTGTCGGGTGGAAACCTCATATCGTTAGCCTCATATCGTTAGCCTCATATCATTAGCCTCATGTCATTTTTTGGCCTAATTGACATTTCTGCCTAACTCTACTCTCCTAACACCGCTGCTTCATTGCGCCATCTTTTTTTCTCGCATTCCTAAGCCAATAATTTGATGACCGACGGAAAGATGCTATTGTCTCCGGTAGGAGAATCAAAAAAGATCTTTGTGACCGCCGGTCATCAAATTATTGGTTTAGGAATACGACAAAAAAATCTCCATGAATTCAAGGCTTCATGGGGTGTGTAATTGATGGAAAATAAGTAATTTTTGGGGTGAACTTTAAAACATTATCCCAGCTGATCTTATGATGCCTGAAGCCAGTGGTGTGTTCTACCGTGTTACGCTGTATACGTAGTGTGAGCGTACAGCCCTCTACTAACCATTTCATCCATTGAAAACGCGCTAGCGTATCTCCACATGCACGTCGTGCAGGAAATGATTATGATTATCGTATCCCTCTGAAAAAACCTAGAACGCAACACTGCCTGAAGCTGCTGTCTGAGTCATTGTGGCGTGATGGCTGTGTGCCGTGTGTACCAAGCTGACACACTTACAGTACGCGCGCACGCACACACACACACACACACACACACACACACACACACACACACACACACACACACACACACACACACACACAGACACAGAGAGGGAGCCAATGTGCTGACCACTACCAAGCGGAAAACAGAGCATGCAACATTACAATTAAGTGCTTATTTTTTCACATGAACACAGATGTATTGCATGTGTCGACAACAAGACAAACCACCACGTTTCCAGCAGCAGAAGAAAAAGACCCTTAAAAAACTCTCTGTGATACACAGTGCGTGAGTGAAAGTGTCATGATGGCGTTATGTCATGTTACGTTATAGAAATATGTCGTCGTTGTTTAGTAGTCCTATACATGACGCTGTGAGTGACACTTGATGTGACCACGATGGGAGGGGCTTAGGCCTGCTGAGCAAGGTGGGGGGCGGGGCGTGAATGAAGCATGAGACACCGTGTGGTGGAGGGGGGGGGTGCGGTGACAAGTCATGTTACGTGTGATGTCATGTGGCGAAGTCATGTGAAACAGATGATCAACCAATCACTGACAACGATACGGAGGGAGGGTAGGAATCAACGACAGAATACCACTTTCAATAGAGACAACGTTAATAAATAAAAATAAACGTCTCGGCAAGCTGGCTTTGTGGTTTTGTTTTGTTTTTTAATATCCCCAGAGAGTTCCGTTTTGAAGTGGCTTTGCTTCGGGGTGTGGGTTTGGTGGTTGAGGAAGAGTTATGCCTGGCTTATCCACTTAAACCCCAGCATCCATATTGTGGGGAAAGCTTTCGCAGGGAAATAGTAGATCGACAAGCTCACAACAGAGAAATCTTTCCCCTCAGTAACAGAAAACAGAAAATACACCAGTATATAGTGTCCTGAGGGACCATATGGGGTTTAAGTGGTTATACTGCGTTGTACGATGGTGTCGCCAACACAAGCATGCCGATAATTAGCCGACCTACAAGCTCACGACGACGATGTCTCCGATGTGACAACGGCGTGAGCTTGTCGGTCCGCTAAATTTGGCGTACGACTAGGGCTGTCACGCTTACAACATTTGGACATTGAACATTGGACCATATGAATCAGAATTTAATTTCTGTTTGCCTTTTAGGCTCTGTAAAAAAAAAATTGCACTGGCCAGATATGACAAATAACTGATATATACAAACACAAATATTTTTTATATTTAAACAAATATATATATACAGCAAACATAAAAAAATAGCTTATCTTGTAAGATTGTAGATCTGCTAATTTCACTATTTTCTGAAAATGTTTGAAAACGTATGAAACTTTTAAACATAGAAACGATTGATTAATAATTGTGACAGGCTTAATACGTACAACACCGTCATACGCGGGAGCATAAATCAGAATTTTCCTTCCTCAAAAGTGTTTTGAGGAGACTAGCAGAGACCTTCTTCTGTGATGCACTTGATTTGCAGCTAGCTAATGTTCCCTAAGCACAAAGCAATCACCTAAACACAACAGACGCCAAACAACTTCTATCAAGCAAAGTTCAAGTCTCTGACCTCTCATCGATCCCCCCCCCTCCCATTTCCCCCTGGGTTTGATTCTAGGAGAGTATCCCCCGTTCCATTTTAACGAGGGCTCCTGGATCCTACGCTCGTATTTAATAAAGCGGACACTGCAGAACGTACCCGGCTACGAGTTACTCACCAAACATCTGCAGTCTGACATTTCATCTGATTAATGAAGCGCATTCTTCGAAGCGACAAACTAAGCCTGTTCAGTTGTGAGTTCATCACTCCCTGTCAGTGTTGCCAGATCTTTCAAGAGAAACAAGCGTAGAGGTCTATGAAAACAAGCCCAAAAGATGCGACTAGGCTAAGTTGTACCACTTTACATCAGATATTTGAAAATAGCAGATCTTCAAGCTCACAACGTGTCGCATCGCGCATTGTGAGCTGCTATTTTCAAAAATTATTGAAAAAAAGGTGAATTTTGAATAATATAAATCTTGTAGGGGGTCCCTGGCAGAACATTTTTTCAGATGGGGGGGTGGGCGGTCCGCGGCCATATATCTGGGGGTTCTTCACATGAAAAAACAACATTAGTATAAACAAGCCAAAATAAGCAACTACACTTTTGATACAAGCCCAAAAAACGCTGCAACTGCCAACGAATACAAGCAACTTTAACGAAATTCAAGCCCAATGTCGCTTATAATAAGCAGACATGGCAACACAGCTCCCTATCCTTCTGTCTTGCTGCAACCCCCCCATGTAGGTACTTCAATTCACTTCAGGCCTTGGGAGGTTTTTAAAGTGTGATTTTGTTGACGCGCTTTTGGTCCACAAACGCTTTGCCGCTTATTGTGTCCAACCATGCAGGGGGCAGCGTTCCAGCGTCAATACATTCGCTTCTCTTGCGGTGAATTCCTGCCAAGACCCTGACAATGTCACCGTTTGATTCTGTGAAATGCGCCACAATTAGCAACCAAAAGAGTCTTCGGCGGGAGGCTTAATTGCTATGGATGTTCCTCGGCCCAGAAAGACAGACGCAGTCATTTTCAAACATTTATTCTGCGGAGGAGGTAAGGAACGTTTGTATAAACGCAGCCTAAGTGGAGTGAACAAACAGAAATCTGGCAGGTACATTGTGTGTGATGATGTGGGAGGATAATGACTAATCTAACTCCCAACACGACTATTTTGCTTGTTGTATTTGTTTGGTTCTTGTTGAGAAAGAAGAACAAATGACCTTCATTGCTTTACACAGTATATATTTTTTGACAATATGTCATTAAAAGTTCATTGCCTTTTCATGAAATATACAGCAGGCAGATTATGTGAAAATTCACTCGTACTCTTGTACAGAGATGTATGCAATGCAATGATATAATAATTAGCCGAATCACAACATTTGCCGGTGTCAGCTTGAATGGTTACGGGGCATATAAAAACCATAAAAACGGCATCATTACATTTCTCTTTATATACTCTAAAAGATACAGACAGACAGAGGCTCAAGGACTCGACTAATGATCACTAAATGGAATATTGCTGTGACTGATGTGGAGTGTGACTGTGATCTTAAAAGGATCCCTGGCTAATATAAGCCATATGCCTTATAATTAAATTGCCCTCTATAACTAAAATGTAAAATGAAAAAACACCATATATATTGAATTTCTTTTAGAAACAGCTAATCTTTCACTCAAGGGGGACAACACCCGTCGCAAGTTGATGATGTCATTTGTCCATGTGTGGTCCAGCCCTATGGAATGTGTGGAATGCATGTGCTAATGCAAACATATTTAAAATATTGTTTTGATGCTGTTGAAGTATGTATGAAGTTGTTTTTTATTAGCAGGGCTGGTATTGAGGCATATAAGGCTCAATAGCCAGGGGTCACTTTAAGGATTTATCTTGATACTGTGTATAACAAATATGACAACATTCCATCCAGGGGCAGAAGATTATCTTTTAGATGCACCTTGGATTCTTTCATGATTAAACCCTCCTGGGTCAACCGGAACCAAAGTCCCAGCTGACGCAAATGAATGATATTCAGTTCTTGCATTTCTCTCTGATGACCTAAGCTTAATTAGCTCAGACTGCAGGTGAAACCCCATTTGTTTCTCAAATCTGATCTTTAGGGCTAGATGTCCACATAATTGTTATATGCAAGTGATTGTAATACGTACATATGTAATACGTATTTGGTGGCCATTTTGGATTGATGCCAATTAAACATATTTTCTGCAACTAGGATGTCTTAGGACTTTTAGTACGGTGTTCTGGACACCTCAAAGAAATGATGTATGGTGAAAAAAAATCTGTTACAATTACTTTGATGTGAAACGCTAGTTTTCCTGGACTAATAAGAGCTTCCTATTTCATCTATAGTGACATCACATAAGAGCTTCCTATTTCATCCATAGTGACATCACATAAGAGCTTCCTATTTCATCCATAGTGACATCACATAAGAGCTTCCTATTTCATCCAGTGACATCATAGAAGAGCTTCCTATTTCATCCATAGTGACATCATAGAAGAGCTTCCTATTTCATCCATAGTGACATCACATAAGAGCTTCCTATTTCATCCAGTGACATCATAGAAGAGCTTCCTATTTCATCCATAGTGACATCACAGAAGAGCTTCCTATTTCATTCAAAGTGACATCACATAAGAGCTTCCTATTTCATCCATAGTGACATCACAGAAGAGCTTCCTATTTCATTCAAAGTGACATCACATAAGAGCTTCCTATTTCATAGTGACATCACAGAAGAGCTTCCTATTTCATAGTGACATCACATAAGAGCTTCCTATTTCATAGTGACATCACAGAAGGGTGGTGTCAGAGAAGATAATTGGTAAGCCCCCCCCCTACCCACGCGAAGGCCTTATAAACCACTTCAAAATGGACACAGCAACTGGGGTAATTGTGTTGCCTACGGTAACCACTGTGGCGCCATAAATAAATAACGAGATACATGGTGACTTTGCTGCAATTAACGATTAAAAGAAAGGAGAGAACAAATTGGTTAAAAAGAGGGAGGGGGGAGGAGGAATACATTAGCGGTGGGTGTGAGGAGGAGGGGGATGCAGGCCAGGGGTCTTACCTCGGGACGCAGGCTGTGGAGGTCTCTCCTTCAGGGGCCTCCGGGGCCGGGCAGCAGAACTGATGGAGAACCGTCTGGTTGCTGTTGGACAGAACAGAGAGAAATCAGAGCGGGTACAGCCATTGACAGCCCATGACAAGACTTGCCAGAATATGGAGAAGCAACACCATCAGACTTCACACTCCACCCTACTGTATGGCTGTGAGAGCTGGATCACTCACAGCGGACAGCCGGACACTGAGCGCAGGATACGGGCCTTCGAAAACGAGTGCTACAGAAGGATGCTACATCATATACAGAACACAGGACAAATGATTACGTTAGACAGCTAGTTACCACCCATGCTGGAGAACAGGAGCCTCTACTCTCAACAGTAAAACGTTGTAAACTGGCCTGGTACGGTCACGTCACAAGGCATACGTTCCTGTCAAAGACCATCTTACAGGGGACAGTAGAGGGAAAGCGAAGAAGAGGCAGGCAGAGAAAGTCCTGGATGGACAACATCAAGGAATGGACTGGCTGCATGCTTCCAAACCCTGCTAAAGCACAACAGAAGATCGAGAGCGCTGGAGATACCTGACTGCCCAAGCATCCGCCATGACACCCCTACAGCCCCCTAGGCCATGGGATGAGTTTGAGAGACCATTAGAGACCAACCCATGTCAGATGTTTTTGCACCTGATACCGTTCCACATTTTGGAGAGCCCAAGACCGCCGATTACTGGTGTTTCTTGTGACCACGTTTTGTTAAAAGTGGTTAAAAGTCAGGACATCATTGCAGCCCCCGATGTGTGACCTACAGTATATGCAAACAGAATCAGTATTGTTGTCAGGCTCTAACAATACAGATTTTAGGTACAAACAAAGGGTCTTAAATAATAAATAGAGCCATCCTCCTCCTCAGCCTGAACGCGGCCTGCGGGGAATGGTGACATGCTAATTGGATAATGGTCTGAAAGGTTCACTGGAGCCCGGAACGCATTGACATTTGTTTTTGTGTTGTCAATAACAAAACAAAAACAATTGCAGGTTCACACATACAGAGGTTCAGAGCTGGCCAAAAAGAAAATGGCTGGTTGCCATTACTTTCACCACTCACTCACTCATATCACTCACTCACTCACTCACTCATATCACTCACTCACTCACTCACTCACTCACTCACTCACTCACACACACACACACACACACACACACACACACACACACACACACACACACACACACACACACACACACACACACACACACACACACACACACACACACACACACACACACACACACACAGTGCAGTCAGACAATAGGAAAACAGCCAGTTACAGAGTGCCTAGACGGCAGAACGTTGTAACATACAATACAGTTGACATACTTGTCAGACAACAATCATGGATAAAGGAAACAATGTGCGGAACCTGTGCTGTGATGTGTATACAATGGAAGTCCCACCTTATAGACACTCTCTGGCATTAGGTCGTGACCAGGCTTTTCTCCCCGGAGATGAGAACAGGCTGGGGAACGAGGCTAGAGGTGTGGACTACACGTAGACATGAATGAGGCTAGGTGTGGACTACACGTAGACATGAATGAGGCTAGGTGTGGACTACACGTAGACATGAATGAGGCTAGGTGTGGACTACACGTACATATGACTGCGACATGGTGGTTTCAAATGTTTTTTTTAGCCCATGTAGTGGAAGGCCACTTTGCAGAAAACCACTCAGCGCTGCTGGTGTGAATTCAGTGTTAAGACTTCAGATGCACTGATCCAAAGGGGTGACAAAACATGGATTTTTATAAAACTGCAGGTGATTCATTTGCGCACACGCACCCACACACCCTCGCACTGCTCTCTCCCCTCCACTCGTCCCTTAAATGTCCCCACCACACCCTGACACCTCTGTCCTCCACTCGTCTGGCGTCTCTGTGAACACACACACACACACCGCGCACACGCGCGCACACACACACACACACACACACACACACACACACACACACACACACACACACACACACACACACACACACACACACACACACACACACACACACACACACACACACACACACACACACACACACACACACACACACACACACACACACACACTCGTTCCAGGGTCTAAAGGCATGCTGGGTAAAATGCACAGTGGGGAGTTTGTTCAATTACTCTTGCTGTCAGAAGACCTTTCTAATATAAAAAGACCAGTGGTGTTCTGTTCTCTCCTCCATGGACTCCCTGGAAGGGGAAAAGGAGAGAGAGAGAGAGAGAGAGAGAGAGAGAGAGAGAGAGAGAGAGAGAGAGAGAGAGAGAGAGATCCTCTTTTCACACATCTTTCCATCGCTCTTTCTATCATCCCCACTTCTGTTGGCTTTCGATCTCCTGCCCTATTCTCTCTCCCTCACCTCATCACGCACACTCTCTCTCTCCCTCTTTCTCTCTCTCTCTCTCTCTCTCTGCCTCTCTCTCTGCCTCTCTTCCTTCCTCTCTCTCTCTCTCCCTGCCTCTCTCTCTCCCTCTCTCTCGTCCCCTGGGACAGGGCACAGAAAACAGGAGGACCTGAGTGTCTTGTCTACGCCTAAAAACGTCCTCCATGACAATGGATTCGGGACTCTTGTCCCCGCTGGGCTCCCTTATTCCCAATTCTGTCAAGAAGCACAACTTCATCACACGTCTAGAGGGAGTACACACACATTTCTTCAGTGATTTTTCTCTAACCAAGTCCATTTGTTTTGGACAAACTACTGTAGTCCAAAGCGAAGGGCTCAGGTGATTCTTATAACCAGAAGGTTCTGAAGATCCGAATGATCTCAGATTGTCCTCTGTGTCCTTGAGCAAGACAAGTCAACTACTTCAGAAGGTTCACCATCCACTCACATGACAATCAATAGAGTATAGTGCGTACCAAAATAAATCCTGAAGGGGGCGTCAACAAGTGTCATTTGGTAGCGCGGACATCTTGGTGGGCACAATAGAATATTGATCACAATTAAAGCCTCACTCCAATGAAGATGAAAAAAAAACACACATGAAGATGCAAAAACCCTGCCTGCAAAAAATCCCCAGGTCTCAGTCTCTCAATTGAGACACTGACCTTTGATTAAGCTGCTCAACCATGAAGTTAACAACTATCAACCTGGTGTCCCTATTTGGGTATTATGTCATTAAAGGCGAAAATCTTCAAAACATTTTAAAAATGTAAAAAAAATAATTAAGATGTTAAAATGTGTTACAAATATCTCAAATAGCCGATCTACAAGTTCACAATGTGTCACAATGAGACACGTTGTGAGCTCGTAGATCGGCCATTTCGAGTTTTAAGAAAATCTAGACCGATGTGTTATTTTGCAAACAAACAAACAAACAACCAACCACACGAATAGACATGATCGATTACAACACCCTGTCATGAAACTGCTGCAGGCATAGTGAATGTGTTCTTTTATCGAATTATGTCACTGTGTGCGTGCGTGCGTTCGTGCGTGCGTGCGTGCGTGCGTGCGTGCGTGCGTGCGTGCGTGCGTGCGTGCGTGCGTGCGTGCGTGCGTGCGTGCCTGCGTGCCTGCCTGCCTGCCTGCCTGCCTGCCTGCCTGCGTGCGTGCCTGCGTGCGTGCCTGCGTGCGTGCCTGCCTGCCTGCCTGCGTGCGTGCGAGCGTATGACAAAAAGTGCTGGGAGGCCCGAGAAGGCTAATTAATTCCCATTGTTAATGGCTCTTTTTTATTGTGTTCGCCTTAATGGCCATGACACCACTGTGGCCATTTTTTAATAGGACCAGAGCACAGATGGTCACATGGGACAGATTAGTCACTCGCCACGGAACACCACTAGAGCCATTTGTTTACACACGGCTAAAACTAATACATTTTATGCCCAATAAACACAACAAAAAGAACCGAAATGATGAAATATGTTGTCCTATTCAGTTGATATTCTCATATTTCAGTGATGTTGCCTTAATAGCATTTTCTATTTATTTGCAAAACATGAGTTATAGGCCTAAAACGACTTCATAAACATGCACAGACTTCATCACACATCTCGCAAATTTTCCTGAAGTGAAAACAAAGACTGACGTTCTCTCTCACTGCCCTGCTGCGGGTACTTTATGCAACACCACTCTTGTAGAAATGATTCATCATTATAGCAATGTTTAAAATAAACACCCTAGAATATGTTGTCAGGGGCATTGTCAAGAGCAATAGGTCTTGTACAAATGAAATGTTTCATCGTTAGCAACGCAAAAATAAACACCCTAGCCTAGAATACATTGTCTGGGGCACTTTCAAGAGCAATAGGTCTAAAGGTGGCTCTCCACCCAAAGGACTACTTCAGACTACTTCTTTTGCCAACAGACTAGCAGTCTGTTGGAAAAAGTTCTGCACAAACTGTCGGCAGACGGCACATTGTTGTGCACATGCGTTAGAGGAAATCAGATGACATAACTCTCCACACCAGGAGGCGGCGGTAGTCTGAGTTGATCGATCGGTATATGAATTATGAGTTGAGAATATGGTATCTAGTTCAAATGTGCAACGGGCAATGTCTCTGGCTTATTTAGGCTTGCTTCTGCACATTACATTACATTACATTACAGTCATTTAGCAGACGCTTTTATCCAAAGCGACTTACAATAAGTGCATTCAACATAGGTAGGGAACGAAAACTACTAATCACCAGAAGTCTTTAGTGCATTATCTGCAAAAACAAGCAACCAAGAGTATACCTAGCGCTAAGGTAAAAGTGCAATATATCAGCTACCTATTTCCTTAAACAGATGAGACAAAATAGCTAAATCAAATGAGCATGAGCTAAAACAAATAAGTGAATCAACTAAACAAGATCCAATAAACAATCCAATAATCCAATAAACAATACAGCAATAGAAAACAAGCGTTCGTACAACTAGTTAACAACAAGTAGGTCAGGCAGAGAGGAAGGGTAGTGTTTCCTGAAGAGGTGAGTTTTCAGCCTGCGGCGAAATATGGGCAGTGACTCTGCTGTCCTAACATCAGTGGGAAGTTCATTCCACCACTGTGGGGCCAGAACAGAAAAGAGTCGTGACCGTGTGGATCGGCCAGAAGGACCCTTGAGTGACGAGGCAATCAGTCGCCCCGAGGTGGCAGACCGAAGTGGTCGGGCAGGGGTGTAGGCATCGACCATAGCCCGGAGGTAGGAAGGAGCTGTTCCTTTCACTGCCCTATAGGCTAGCACCAGGGTTTTGAACTGGATGCGAGCCGCTACGGGGAGCCAGTGTAGAGAGCGGAGAAGGATGGTTGTGTGGGAGAACTTGGGGCGGTTGAACACCAGACGAGCCGCAGCTTTCTGAACAAGCTCCAGGGGTTTGATGGCAGATGCCGGAGCACCAGCAAGGAGGGAGTTGCAGTAGTCCAGGCGGGAGATGACGAGAGCCTGGATGAGCACCTGGGCTGCCTTCTCCGTGAGGAAGGGGCGAATCCTCCTGATGTTGTAGAGCAGGAATCTGCAGGACCTCGTCACTGATGCGATGTTTGCCGAGAACGTCAGTTGATCGTCCAGGGTCACACCCAGATTCTTCGCAGTCCGAGTTGAGGTCACCACAGCATTATCAATGGTGATGGCCATGTCTCGGTGCGGACAGCCCTTCCCCGGGAGGAACATCAGCTCGGTCTTGTCCAGGTTGAGCTTCAGGTGGTTTGTCGACATCCACTCCGAGATGTCAGCCAGACAAGCAGCAATGCGTGTCTCCACCTGGGTATCAGAGGGGGGGAATGAGAGGATTAGCTGGGTGTCATCGGCATAGCAGTGGTAGGAAAAGCCATGGGAGTGGATGACAGCACCCAGAGATGTAGTGTAGAGAGAGAAAAGAAGAGGACCCAGAACCGAGCCTTGGGGAACCCCAGTTGTGAGCCTGTGTGGTTCTGACACAGACCCTCTCAGCATCACCTGGTAGGAGCGACCCGTCAGGTAGGATGCAAACAGGGAGAGTGCAGAGCCTGAGACACCCATCCCCTCGAGGGTGGAGAGGAGGATCTGATGGTTCACCGTGTCGAACGCTGCAGACAGGTCCAGGAGTATCAGAACGGAGGAGAGAGAGTTCGCTCTAGCGGCATGGAGCGACTCCGTCACTGCCAGGAGGGCAGTCTCTGTCGAGTGACCCACTTTGAACCCAGACTGGTTGGAGTCCAGGAGGTCGTTGTTTTTGTGAGGAATATCTTCCAGAGAAAAAAGAGATCTGTTCCAACAGAGATTTTTCCAGTTGTGCACCAGTAGCAGACGAGAGGTGTACTCTACTCTATCATCAGTCGTCCACCTGATGATGCCCACCACCTCCTCCATATCAAGTTCATCTACTGAAAAGCGTTGCTTTAATCGAGGCGGGGTGTTAAGGATGGTGAGGCCTGGGCGCTCAGAGAAAGAAGGGGTAAAAATAAGTGGCTAATTTTTTTTACTTAAGTCTGGTCCGTCCGTTGAACACACGTCAAAAACTACTGTCAGGATTGCTGTTGAATTGGGTGGATACTTGCATGCACCGCGGCGAACGAACCCACTACTGATTATGGTGAACCCCCAACCCCTTTCATCTAGTGCCACCCTTATTAGGCCAAAATGTCCAATCGATTTTGGTTTTACAGGCCCTTTGTAGCTACTTAATTATGGTACTTTATATTAATTCACTTCAGAGATGCTGCTGTTGTTTAGGCTACAATCCTTCACAGTGCCCCCAATTCTGGCACTAACACAACTTCTAAAGTCTGTTGTTTTAAGGAATTTTATTTTTATCCCCACCAGTGAAAGCATGGCGGGTCACAGAAATCACTTTGCTCTAAGGCACTGCTCGTTTTTTATACTAGTCAAAAGTCTGTTCTCATTGACCCTCCAATTGCTAGGGTCAGATTTGACCTGTTTTCAAGCTAAGATATGTTTTCTATATTTAACTTTTTTATGTTGCCGTTTTTATGTGTTTGTATTACGTCTGTTGTTTGTTTCTTTTATGCAGTGGTGGAAAGTAACTAAGTACATTTACTTAAGTACTGTACTTAAGTACAATTTTGAGGTATTTGTACTTTACTTGAGTATTTCCAATTTCCAATACTTTTACTTCTACTCCACTACATCTCAGAGGCAAATATTGTACTTTTACTCCACTACAATTATTTGAAAACTTTAGTTACTAGTTACTTTTCAGATGTAAATTATGATATAATGAAACATACATTAACCACTTTAACCCTATTTTGTACATAGGCTATTTGAAAATAGCCGATCTACAAGCTCACAACGCGTCGCGATGCGACGCGTTGTGAGCTTGTAGATCTGCTATTTTCAAATATTTAGTACTTTTACTTTTGGTACTTTAAGTACATTTTGATGCCAATACTTTTGTACTTTTACTCAAGTAAATTTTTTATTCTGGACTTTTACTTGTAACAGAGTACTTTTATATTGCAGTATTGGTACTTTTACTTAAGTAAATAATTTGAGTACTTTTTCCACCACTGCTTTTATGTGGAACTTTTTATGCTGCCGTCATTCAAAATGGTCACATTTTGAATGTTTTTCAGAGCCGTTATCCACTGTTACCACTGGTTAAAGTGGTATTGAGTAGGGTTGTGATCATGAACTGGAGGAACCGAAACCAACATTGAGGAGCCGGAATCGGTTCCATCACATTTGGAACAGTTTCCGGAACCGTTTTTATCACACCGTCAGAGCTGGTATGTGGACTTCACGTCTGCTGTACAATTACAATACCGTTGGTTCTCAAACTTTTGAATTTCAAGGACCCCCATAACTCTGAGAGTGTACACATATGTACCAAATAAGGGTCCATTTGGTTCCGTTTGTACTCTCTCAGAGTTACAGTCCTGTAAGTTTTTATTTGGAACCCCCTTGGACCGTTAGGACGGAATCGTTAAAGTTGTACAATGCAGAATCACAAATAACGATTTTTAGCAACCTCTGCTGGTCACTACCGTCACTGCATACAATTTCCGTAGTCCTCGATTACCCAGAATTCCATTAGTTTTCACCGGAAGCCGGAAGCGTTTCAAAAAGCGATCTTTTAATTGTTTTATACTATCTGCGGATCGTTTCTCTTAGCCAGTGGAGCATTAGTTACCATGAGCTGTGCTTTCTTTTTCTGTTCTTTTTCGATCTTCCAATCCTACATTCTCTTAAAATCAGCGTGAGGTTCCTTTTTGTTATTAGCGCGGTAGTTCCTGGCCAAACAGGAAACCGTTGCGGTAGTTCGTCGGCCAGGACGTCGGCCACGACGTCATGACGTTGGTCAGGAACGTCATTTTCCCGGGAAAGTCCCCCCAGTCCACGTTCAATAGAAAATATATAAATAAAAGGCTTCCGGGGGTGAAATTCATGGAGTGGGTGTTGTGAAACTTTTGCCACTCACAAAAGATATACAATTTAACTTTAGTTTTGTTGAAAACGTTACCTAGTATGCCTTTAAGGAACCGGAATCGTTAAAAAAGGATCCCAACCCAAGTATTGAGGGACCCAAGCTACACTTGATTTATTGATTAAATAAATCCAAAAACAAGAGCATATTAAAGAAAAACACTTTTTCTTCTGCCTTTACCCAAAGTCATTCTTTACTTTTGATTCCTGTCTTGGGATTTTCTCTCTCCCCTTCCTATATCGAAGATCACTCCATCAATTATTTTAATAACCCTTTTCCTCTACCCTACTGAATAAGTATAGCACAGGGAACGAGCATATAATATCTAATAATTACAAGTCTTACTCTAAGGGCATTCCCTCCAATCATCCGAGCCCTCCTCCTATACCTCCAGTAGAAAGGGAACTGGAATCATCCGTAATGGATTGGTTTCTCTAGGGAGGATTTCTAAAGGGCACAGCTTTTCAAAA
Source organism: Gymnoscopelus braueri (assembly GCF_963280865.1). NCBI lineage: Eukaryota > Metazoa > Chordata > Actinopteri > Myctophiformes > Myctophidae > Gymnoscopelus > Gymnoscopelus braueri. The sequence continues at coordinate 4,369,853 of NC_137625.1, read as the reverse complement.
GCAGCAGCTGAAGACGGAACTTCCATCCTGTCCAGTTGTCAACCTGAAAAACGCCTCTCATCACAAACGGTGGTTTTGATCGCGTATCGATCTACAAGCTCACAACACGTCGGCTATTTTCAAAGGATTTTTATACATGTTATACATTTGAACACTTGTGAAGTGGGACCTTCTGCATTATGAGTACTTTTACTCTTGGTACTTGAAGTATATTTTATATTTTGATGCAAATACTTTTGTACGTTTACTCAAGTACATTTTTAATACCGAATAACTTGTCCTTGTAACAGACCATTTCTACAATAGGGTATTGATACTTTTACTTAAGTAAAAAATGTGTGTACTTCTTCCATCACTGATCACAAACCACTTGTAGTAATATTTACACTTGAGTGTGTGTCCTTACCATATCAATGTCAAATTAATAGAACAATGCATTGCACACAGACAGACACACACACACATGCGCGCGCACACATACATGCATGCAGTGGTGCAGTGCTCATTGCATGTGGTACCATGGCGAACCGCCAGTCTTTTGAGCAGGAGCATGCGCACGCACATGCACGGAGAGTGTGTCTACCTCGCGTATCGATCACGCTGACCAACGCTTACAAAAGCTGCCGAGTGTCAACAGCGTGAATTAACACAGGAATGACTCTGGCTGGATGCATATCAGTGGTCCATTGTGTGACCTGCTAAGTACTCTAGCTATAGGCATACTGTCAGATGTACTGAAGCAGTCCAAAGAGAACGTTTGGATAACAAACAAAAGGATGATGGATTCACGAACTAGCCTAAATTAGGACGTCTGCCAGGTAAAAACTAGTCACTTCCTATACAAACATGTTTCCTATACTACTTATGCACTCATAAACCTGAGTAAAATGTATCACACATTATTCAAGTAAAATGTATGCGCGTGCGTGCGCGCGACGTGCGCGTGACGTCATTAAAATAGCGTCCCACCAGTTGAAAAATCACCACTACAACACGCACGCACACACGCACGCACAGCCGCACGCACCCACACACGCACCCACGCACGCTGATCAAACAGCGTGTGATGATGTGAGCGTTCCAGATCAGACTGAAACTGCACTGACCTGCTTTCTGCCGGTCCAGGCCACTGGGCTCAGTTCACCTCGTGGCCGTAAGCACATAATGCCTCCTATAATAAATCTATAAGCTTTTATAAGCCCTTCCCACACTGTGGCTTCTGTTTGAGGGAAGAGGGTTAATCCGCACACAGCGATCAGTGCGTTTTGTTTTAACTTCTGCTCTGTAATGTGTTTGTCGATGCGTTCCTCCTTCGCGTCGCACTCAGCTGCATCGTATCAATAGCACGGCCACGCTCATTCCGTTTGTCTTAAGGCACAAAGATCGGTGAATAATGTTATGATATACTTTTGAGCAGTGGTGGAAAAAGTACTCAAATGTTTTACTTAAGTAAAAGTATCAATACTGCAATGTAGAAAGTAAAAGTCTGGAATTCCAAATTTACTTACTTTAGTTTACTTTACTTACTTACGTAAAAGTACAAATGTATTGGTATCAAAATGTACTTAAAGTACCAAAAGTAGAAAGTACTCATTATGCAAGGTACTGTACTACATATGACACATGGTGTCATATGTATAAAATGTATTAAAATATTTTGAAAATAGCTGATCTATTAAAATTTTGGCCATTTGAAAATAGCTCACAACGCGCCACGATGCGACGCGTTGTGAGCTTGTAGATCGGCACATTTCACTAGCTTAGGTCCCTCGCAAACATCTAATTTCTCTTTTGGGTCTTGAACTAAAATGTTTGGGAACCACTGATTTATAGAGCTACACTACTTGATTCTGCAAAGACGTTCTGGGGTTGTTTTGATTTAAATTCAAGGTTATTTGGTTCCCATTTGCTTGGAATAAGTACCTCAAGGTCAAAGTATGAATGGAACCCTGTCAAATAATTCACAACCATCTGTCACATCTAGTAATTTGATACTGTATAATATGACATGAGAATACTCATGGCAGTAAAAGCCATAGGAATAATGTTTAATCAACAACGACATGTTGAGTGATAATACTTCCATTTGGCAAATTGGCAGCAGCCCTTACAGGAAGAAGGTATTAGATCACTGTGTTTTACAAGCAAATAGAGACTCACGCACGCACGCACACGCACACACACACACACACACACACACACACACACACACACACACACACACAGACACACACACAGACACACACACACACACACACACACACACACACACACACACACACACACACGCACACACACAGGCTACTTTGAAATATCCGATGCTCATGTGGCCAATATAGTCGCTTCTTTTGGGCTTGTTTCCATACACCTAGTTGCTCATTTCTCACGCAAAATCTGGCAACACTGCCTCCAAGCATGGGGGCCCCGCCTGGCAGCCAGCCAGTCATCTTCCAGAGATATTTCGGTTGCTTTGCGCCCGCTGCGTGCGACGGCGTGCGTGTGCTTGTCAGATTCCACCCGAGGCGCTCACTGATGAGGGAAAGCCTCTCCTCTCCTCTCCTCTCCTCTCCTCGCAGATCGAATCATCGCGGCAGCAGCAGCGAAACGCACATTATAGGAGATGATGAATTATCTTCATTTGTTTCCTCTCTCTGAGATTAGATTGCAGAGCAGGAGGAGAGCGTTTCAGGGAGATATTGCAGTCAAGATGAGCAGCTGCAATCAGTGCTGCATGCGCACACACACACACACACACACACACACAGTGTGTGCGCATGCCATGTTTGTGTTTATACAGTATTGGTTTCTCAAAGTGGGGTCCGGGGACCCCCAGGGGTCCTTGGGGGGTACCAGGGGGTCCCCAGCAAAATTGGTTAATAACAATCAAATATTTTAACCGCTTTATCCATATTTTTTCCCTTGGCTATTCAAGAATAGCAGATCTACAAGCTCATAGCGCGACACGTGAACATTTGGACAAATCTTTGCATATATATTTTTTTAAAGAGAGCATTTGTACTCAAATCTTTGCTTCGGGGGGTCCCTGGAACAACGTATTTTGAGATGGGGGTCCGCGGCCGAATACATATCATTTTGGGGGTCCTTGACATGAAATATTTTGAGAACCACTGGTATACAGTACTCGTAATAATATACTTGTGAGGGCCAAATGTACCACAAGAAAGTAGAATTTGAGAAATGCATTGTGATATACGTTGTGAGAACCGCACCTGGTCCTCACAAGGAAAATGCTGAGTTATGCTTACAATTAGGACAATTAGATTCAGCTTGGGGTTAGGGTTAGGATTAGACATCTGGACTTTTATAGTTTTCCCTATTTTATACGGAATTGTGTGGTGACGTTACAGACTGCATCAGCTATTGTTCAGATATTTACAATGTCGTCCTAAAATGTTTCTGTCCTCACAAGTTTAACAATACAAGTAAGACGCGCGAACGCTGGAAGCGAACGCAGATTGACTGTGGCTGCTATATTTCAACCACACTGTAGTAGTGCACTCTGCCACACTCTGCCGGCTGTATACAGGCAGTGCAGCTGCTGGCATTTCAGCACGGAGTTTCGAGTCACATGGGGGCACGAGCCAATGAGAGCGTGAACACACACGGAAAGACCATAAATAAGGGACCGACACACACACAACCCAAGCACGGCGACATAGTAAGCGTTCGCAACAAACGTGTGTGCGTGTGTGTGTGTGTGTGTGTGTGTGTGTGTGTGTGTGTGTGTGTTAGGGGTGGGACGATATATCGATATCGCGATATATCGCGATACTTTCTCCCGCGATAACTAATCGATATACTGCCGAAAAATATCGATATTAAAAACTCTGTATTTGTGTAATGATGATTTTGAACTGTTTGGTGCTATTTTATGTGTTTATGAATTGAATACAAGGACTATCGTGATAAATCGTTGGTGAAATTTCATGCAATATATCGCAATATATCGATATTTTCAGATATCGTGATATATCGCTGGTGAAATTTCTTGCAATATATATTGAATATCGTGATATCGCAATATATCGAATATCGTGATATATATTGTTATCGTGGGCCTAATATCGTGATATATATCGTATCGTGAGGTACCCATATCGTCCCACCCCTAGTGTGTGTGTGTTTGTTTGCTTGAGTGCGTGCGTGCGTGCGTGACCCAGATGAGGCCAACATGAGTTAAGTTAGCGCACAGTGTGTTAATTTAATGCTGAGATTGTAAGAAATGGACCCTTGTGGTTTGACTGCATCTTTTCCTTCCTTTCTTTACAATAGAAAAGGTAGAAAGGTAGAGGAGCAGGGAGACAAAATACAACCACCCCAATTGTACAAATTATATTGTATTAACATACTGTACACTACCATACAGATTGAACAAAAGAAAATGTATTCATAAAAAAAAATGAATAAAATGTTGACATTTTTCCATGGACCATCTATAATTCTGCCATGGACCACTAGTGGTCCGGGGACCACTGGTTGAGAAACAGTGCTAGAATAATGTTTTTTTTTTGTTTTGTTTTGTTTTTGGTGCGTGTGCGTGTGTGTGTGTGTGTGTGTGTGTGTGTGTGTGTGCGAGTGCGCGTGCGTGCGTGTGTGTGTGTGTGTGTGTCACACTCATTTCAGCGAGGAGCCCTGAGCATCAGTGAGGAGATGAAGCAGAGACAGACGACAGGATGGAAGATAATGAGAAGAAGGAGAGAAAGCAGTGGGCGGAAGGAGGAAACTTCTCAGCAGATGAGGGGGAGATAAAAGATCAAAAACACTCATCCACCTCCAACCAGTGGTGGAAGAAGTACTTATTTTTTTACTTAAAGTAAAAATAGCAATACCACAATATAAGATTTTCTTACAAGGCTTTGACTTTGGCAAGAATTTGACTTGAGTAAAAGTACAAAAGCCTTGGCATCAAAATATACTTAGTTAAAAGTACAAAATATATATTCCAAAATAGCCGATCTACAAGCTCACAACACGTCTCCATGTGCCTAGGTAATAGGTCATAACTGGTTAAGATATGTTTTGTATTAATAACCTAAATCTGAAATGTGACTAGTGACTAAAACTGTCAAATAATTGTAGTAGAGTAAAAAAAGCACAATAATTGCCTCTAGTGGAGTAGAAGTTTAAAGTATCAGCCGATCTTCACGTTATCATCCTATTGAATGGGGCCATTATCACCGTTATCAACCCATAGCTGGTCTACCAGGAGGCTGGTAGGCTGTTATCAGCCATTCTATGGGTGATTCAATGTTACCGAATGTGCTGTGCAGCCCGGGTGCAGCAAAATATTTTTAAAAAAAGAACGCTGGTAAATGCACTTCAAATTTGTACAGTACATAAATAAATGTTCTTGGACTTTTTTAGTGGTGGAAAAAGTCCTCAAATGTTTTACTTAAGTAAAAGTATCGATACTGCAATACAGAGGTACTCTGTTACAAGTAAAAGTCCGGAATTAAAAATGTATTTGAGTAAAAGCACAAATGTATTGGTATCAAAATGTACTTAAAGTACCAAAAGTAAAAGTACTAGAATGTTTGAAAATAGCAGATCTGCAAGCTCACAACGCTTCACATCGCGACACGTTGTTAGCTTGTAGATCGGCTATTTTCAAATAGCCTAGGCATAAATTAGGGCTAAAGTGGTTAATGCATGTTTTATAATGTAATCATTTATATCTGCAAAGTAACTAGTCACTAAAGTTTTCAAATAATTGTAGTGGAGTAAAAGTACAATATTTGCCTCTGAGATGTAGTGGAAGTAAAAGTACTGAAAACTGGAAATACTCCAGTAAAGTAAAAGCCTCAAACCTCAAAATTGGACTGAAGTACAGTACTTGATTAAATGCACTTAGTTACTTTCCACCACTGGTTATTTTTCCACCACTGCCTTCAACCCCACGCTGTGGGGTTTTGACTCTCTATCTCTCTCTCCCTTCATCTCCTCATTAAATCCCCCTCTTTCTTTTTTTTTGGGTCAACTCTGAGCTGAACTCTTCACTTGCGTCAGTGTGCTAATCGCTGACTCCTCCTCCTGGTGCTGCCTACCTGATGATGTAATCATCACCGGGGGCAACGGGGGTTCAGACGTGGCGAGCGTTGATGATGTAACGACCTCAAAGAGCAGGGAGAAGGATAAGATCGCTCTAGAAGAGTCACTCGAAAAAAAGGCTGCAGGAGATATGACGGCGTTGCAGATGAAAGCATGATGATGGTGCACAAAAACAAAGATGCAAAAAAAAGACATATAGAAATACACACACAGAAAGGAGACACGCAGTTCTGTTGGTTGAGGTCCGGTAGAAACCAGTGGTGTAAAGTAACGACGTGCATGTACTCAAGTACCGTACAATTATGAGGTACTTTTACTTTACTGGAGTATTTCCAATTGTTTACACTTTTACTTCTACTCCTCTACGTCTCAGAGGCAAATATTGTACTTTTTTACTCCACTACAATTATTAGAAAACTTTAGTTACTAGTTACTTTGTAGATTTGGATTATTGTTACAAAACATACATTAACCACTTCAGCCCTATATACCTTTCGGCCATTTGAAAATAGCCGATCTACAAGCTCACAATGCGTCGCGATGCGACGCATTGTGAGCTTGTAGATCGCCTATTTTCCCACTGCAACAGAGAAAATATGAACAGTTTTGTACACTGCGTCAAACATGATCCTAATGGACACACGCATGTGCACACACACACTCTCTCTCTATCTCACTAAAGCACACACATGCATGGCACGTGTGGACTCACAAAGGCAAAATACCTCTGCTAAGGGATTTTTGGTCGGTACTAACGGTTCTCAAAGTGGGGTCCGGGGTCCGGGGACCCCCAGGGGTCCTTGAGGGAGTTCCAGGGCGTCCCCAGCTAAATGATAGATAGTCTTAGGAACCAAATGGACCATTATGGGTCTGTAACTGCAGAGAGTGTACAAATGTACAATATAAATTGGGGTCCCAGAGATAGAAATGCCATTAAATGGGCTACGGACATAGGTTACGGACCCTTACTGGTCTGTAACTCTTAAGAGTTATGGTGGTCCTTGAAATGTAAAAGTTTGAGAGCCTACGGTATTGTAATTGTGTACAGTATCAGACGTGAAGTCCACATAACCAGCTCTGACAGTGTGATAAAACCGGTTCCAGGAACGGTTGCAAATGTGATGGAACCGACTCCGGTTCCTCAATGTTGGACCCAGTTCCTACGGTTCCCGGATCCCAACTCTATTTGTCACCACTCAATACTGGTACAAGCAGTGAAGTGCAATTGTGGCAAGGTACAGTACACAATACCACAAGTAAGACGCGCGAATGCGGGAAGCGAACGCAGCTCGAAACGCCGCGCCTCCTTCCGCGTTCGCAATGATGACAACATAGAAACAATAACACAGATAGACAAAGACATACAGTACTGTTGATCTAGCCACAGCTATCCATTTGGCATTTGATATGCAAGGACATCCCGCACGCGCACACGCACGCACACACACACACACACACACACACACACACCTACATTTCCCTTGTTTACTTTGTTGTATTGGAGCATTATGCTAATTAAACTAGGCCTGTTAACCTTTCTCTCAAAATTTAAACCAAACAAAACACACCCATGTTTATATTCATTCCCTCTTATCATCTGTACACGGCAAGTTTATTTGCATAGCACATTTGGTAAAAGCAATAGACCGCAGCCATGTTTGACATGAAATGGTAGGTTAAACGCAGGTGTTAACGATACTGACTCACTGGAAATAATAGAATATAAATAGGCCTACTTTATTTATCCCTCAGGGAAAATTACAGTTGCCTTCATCAAGTAAAAGAAACATGAAAGACAATAACGATATATATATATAAAATTAATTTAAATAAAAATATATTGCGTCTGTATATTTCATCCTGGTGAAATCTTGTAGTGTGTGGTCCCGTGTCACTGTTCATTCTTGCAGTCTGGAAACCACAACGATTTAGGACAGCCAATTTCAAGAAAGAGTTGTATAGTGTTAACTCTTTCAGTGCCAAGAGTATTTTCATAAAGTACTCCCCCAGTGCCAGCAATTTGCGTTTTTTTTATTTTTTTATTTTGTAATTTTTCATTCAAATAAATGATCTGATTGGGTTTTTAAACCCATAATACAGTTCTACCAGTAGAGAGCAACAAATCGACACATTGCTGACCTCGCTGGCTCACTCGCCCCCTCCCAAACAGGCTCACGTCATATCCGGTCATAACCGGATGTTGACATTTTCGACAATCGTTGATCGGGCTAAATTACGATGTGATACACGACTACGATGACTGATCGTCACCCAGACCAAAGAGAGTAGACGTGGACCTCTCCGTTCGTTTTTTATACCGTGTGAAAAAACGTGACTTTCCCTATTCTGGCCGAAAATGACCGCGGGAAAAAAATGAGAACCGGAAACGGAATCTGCGTCATGAAACCGGAACCCAATGAGTCTGAAGGAGTCAGGAAGCGAAAGTGATCATGAAAAATAAACAGAATAGCGCGACCACAGTCAAAAGTAAAAACTCGGGATTTCTCGTGCTGGCACGGAGGGTACTCGGGAAAAACTCGGGATATCTCGGGGCGTGGCACTGAGAGAGTTAAGAGCCATAAGGGATAAAATTAATACAATTCAAAGATATGAAAGGTGTTTAAAAGCATAAACACACTGGCCAGCCAATGGGCTGTGATGAATCACATTTTTGCTGCTTTGTTGCAATATTCACGAGTTTCCTTTGATGTTTTTTATTGGCTTGAGAGGTCTTGAATTGGTGGAGATCTCTAAATAAGTTAGCTAAATAAGTTAATACGCTAAAAACACAATCAAAAGTGAGCTGGGTGACCCCATGAGCCCCCTTACGTAGGTCATATTTACACTATGACTTGTCCTCCGTCTCCACGATCCACCATCAATAAAAAATGACCACGTTGTCTCGCATCTGTGGTTTGTCCGCGCGGTGCATGACAGACAGTCCCCCGTCACTTCAGCAACGCTTGGCTTTGACACAGGAAGACCGATGCATCCCCACCGTGTCCTTGACACCAGCCAGATGCTTTGGATGGCTGCTCACTTTATATGGAAATATCACTGTCTAATCCCTATCATCACGTTATTGTCTGCACAGAATTTTAATCACCGTTGTTGGTATTCATGTTACGTTCGGCTGCGTATGGAACTGCCTCCCCGACAATTACAGTTAAGTTATTCACAAATCCTATTGATGCGTTCCAGGTTATTTCATTAATTTCTTTAATGCAAATGGAACAGTTGGACCTAATGGCTTCTGGGCTAATCAGCGGAGTGCATGTGTCATTAGAATGCAATCTGAATATTTCAGACATGCAGTTGGAGGCTGGGGGAATGCAAACTGTGTTCATATCTCCATATTCTAACTGGTTGTGTTTTTTTTTTGTAAATTAACACCCCTACTTGATCATACTACAGTGTAGTGTGTGTGTGTGTGTGTGTGTGTGTGTGTGTGTGTGTGTGTGTGTGCGTGTGTGTGTGTGTGTGTGTGTGTGTGTGTGTGTGTAGGTGTGTGTGTGTGTGCGCACAAACACACAGAAACTTAGCGCAGCATTAGGTGCCGCGCTATGAGTTTGTATATCTGCTATTTTGTAATAGCCAAAGAAATCTAAAATGACGAGCGATGTGTTCCCGGATTGAATGGGTTAATTTAGCTGGGGATACCCTGGAACCCCCTCATGGACGCCTGGGGGTACTCGAACCCCACTTTGAGAACCACTGCCCTATAGAAGCCTGGATGGATCTTCCATTAGCTTAGGATCTGCTCCCACAGTTCTCAGTCACCACAGAGACGCAGCCCGTCTGGGACACTTGTTACGCCGTTAAGAGTCTCTCTAGACCAAGAACAGATCTCCTAAAAAAGTCCAGCAATATAAATACAACGATTACAAGTTGGAAAACCTTACAAATTGTGTTGCAGATTAAACCTTGTCATAATTCATAGATAGCTTCATAGACTTGTTTGACAGCACTATCATCAGTGCTGTGGAAATACATGTTTTTCAATATTTAACCACTTAAACGCTCAATACTTGGTAAATTTGACCGTTGGCTCTGTACTTGGTCTGCTCTTTTTTCCCCCTCTACACCAAATCAAGCCGATCTACAAGCTCAAAAGGCGGTGTGAGCTTGTAGATCGGCTATTTTTGCCGAATGTTCCCCCCAGAATAGGGATGCTACAGTAGGGTTCAAGTGGTTAAAGAAAAAATCTGTTCCTATCACACAAGGATTTGGCAGGTCCCCTGTAGTAACTCTGAGGACCGCCTAGGGGTCCCGGACCCCCTGTTGATGACCCCAGCTTTAGCATCTTGAATCAAATTCACACAAAACAAAGTCACCTTCATATACAGTAGTGTGACTGTGCTTCCTTGTCTCTGCAGTCTTAGAAGCATGTAGAAGCTTAAAACATGGCCCAGGGACAAGACACCTCTGTAAGAATGCTAATCTTCTAGTGGTGTTGGCAGAGATGCTGCAAAGGGCAGCGGCAGAGGCACGCTCACGCTGTCTGACATGTAATTCAATTCAGTAATGGTGATATGTTGACTATATCGGATTAAAACCAAGAGCTCACACTTTTATAGCATGACCAGTGGGCCAATTCACAGAGCAACCTAATTTCCTTTAAACACACGCACAGTCGCACACGTGTGTACACACACAGAAACTTAAATAAAACCAACCATCCACTTATTATATCATCTTCTCTTACAACCCCAGAACAAAACACACACACACACACACACACACACACACACACACACACACACACACACACACACACACACACATGAATAAAATCAACCATCCACTTATTGTATCATCTTGAAAACATACTTAAATCTCTTTCTCTTACAACCCCAGGACAAAAACACACGTGTGCGCGCGCACGCACGCACGCACACACACACACACACACACACACACACACACACACACACACACACACACACACACACACACACACACACACATAACTGACACCTGGGAGTGCGTGCAGCCCTTTAACCTAGAACCTGGTCATTTTTAGATTTGAGCTAAAAAGCATTATTTTACACTTTTGGCTATTCAAAAATAGCAGATCTACAAGCTCATAGCGCGGCACCGAGTGCCGCGCTACGAGCTTGTAGATCTGCTATTTTTGAAAAATCGTGAAAATGTGTGCAAATCTTTGAATATATACATTTTTAAAGCAATTTTTTTTTACTCAAATCGTTGCTTCTGGGGGGTCCCTGGAACAAAATATTTTGATGGGGGTCCGCGGCCCCCATCAACACCACTGATACAGAAACATATGTTTTTCAGAATACTGTTGAGATTTAGGAGACATGTAGAATCGGCTTCAGGTCTCAATGGGTTAATGTTGCATGAGGAAGCCGATAGCTGCCCACCACCTCCAGCTGCCAGAGAAATGAAGCAATTTAAAAAGTACTCTCTCTCTCTCTTGCTCTCTCTCTCTCTCTCCGAATGTGATATTCATGATTCCAACAGCAACGACAGGGGTCGAGCCGAGGCTGTGTCACGCCGACCGGGCGGGACGTGATTTACATTCACACTGAGGGAGGACGGCAAGAAGATGGTCTGCAGAGCAGTGGTGGAAAGTAACTAAGTACATTTACTGCAGTACTGTACTTAAAGGGATACTTCACTTTCACATAAAATAAACATTTAAAAAATATATTAAAAATAAATGAAAAAAGTAATGGAAAAATCACGGCCCCCTCACGCATTAGAGTGTCCTACTAATGTGTGAGGGGGCCGTGATTTTGCCATAACTTCTTTCATTTTTTTTTAAATATTTTTTTTAATGTTTATTTTATGTGAAAGTGAAGTATCCCTTTAAGTACAATTTTGAGTTTTTTTTTTTTTTACTTTACTGGACTATTTTAAATTTTCAATACTTTTACTCCACTACATCTCAGAGCCAAATATTGTACTTTTTACTCCACTACAATTCTTTGAAAACTTTAGTTACTTTGTAGATTTGTATTATTATTACAACACATGCATTAACCACTTCAGCCCTATATACATTTTTTTGTATATACATTTGGAAACTTGTGAAATGAGACATTCTGCATAATGAGTACTTTTTGATACCAATACTTTTGTACTTTTACTCAATTAAATTTAGAATTCCTGACTTTTACTTGTAACAGGGCATTTCTACAATGCAGTATTGATACTTTTACTTTTTTTTACTAAGTAAAAAATGTGAGTATTTTTTCCACCACTGCTGCAGAGTAGAGGAGATTACCTTCTCAGGAGCTAAGAGGATAAGAACCTTTAGGAGGAAAAGCAAGAGAGAGAGAGAGAGAGAGAGAGAGAGAGAGAGAGAGAGAGAGAGAGAGAGAGAGAGAGATTGATGAACAGTGAAAGTCAAATAGACAGAGCAGAGGTGGTTCTAGGACTTGACAGGGTCTGGGATTTAAGCCCAGAGCATCTGGGGCTGCAGCCCTAAACGTATTCTATTTATTTATTTAATAATTCATTGGATGGCTTGTGTGTTATTTTGGGTGGTCCCTGCTGTTCTAGCCTGGAACACTACGGCCTAAATTGTATGTTTTTTTTTATCATACATGCATGGGTTGTATGACTAATTCATATATTACATTTATATTTTTTATTACGTAGTAACGCTGCCCTCTAACTACTTATTGTGGGGACGGCTTTCCCACAATAGCAGAAGAAAAGTAAAGATACTAGTATAGAGCCCTGAGGAACTCCGGTCAACCATGTGGGGTTTAAGTGGTTAAAGGTGAGCAGAAGTGTTTGAATCCCAAACGATTCACTCCCATTCCTTCAGCAGCAGGTTGCAAATCACTGAGATCAGATCAATATCCTTCTATGATCCAAAAAACCCATATATCAGTTCAACCCGATCGCCAGAGGAAACGTTCTCTTTGAACGTTTTTCAAATTCCGTGAATAGACAACTGGAAAACCCGAAAATCCGCGCATAGCCGCCTCGCATCTCCCCCATTGTGACTAAACCATTTCGGAGGCGCGCAGTCTCAAGGGAATTGTCGCCACGTAAGGGGCCACCGAGCGAGCTAAAGCGAGCGAGTTGCCGTCCCGAACGTTGCGACGTTCCCTTGTGCCTACTCAGCGCCGTTTGAGTTATGTACCGATAGGCACAGAATCGTAAATTTTGTTGTGGGGACTGCTCTGCTTCCGGGTTTTTCCGGGTTGCGACTGGTTACGCCCACCGTGGGACTCGCCGTACATATGCACGGAATTTCTGGGTTTCTAGGCGACTATGCACGGAATGACGTGCACTGGATCCGTGCGATGTATACTAATTCTCTGGCGATCAGGCTGATCAGTTTGGCTATACCTTTTTGGCAATACTGGTGTCGGCATCAAAGGGGTCCTTCAGCAAAGGTAGTTAATGTAGCATCACAATCATTTTAACGACTTTATCAATCTATACGTTGGCTATTCAAAAATAGCAGATCTACAAACTCACAGCGCGTCACTTGCTTTTATTGAACATATTTGAAGAATATTGAAAATGTTTGAAAACTTTCTGGATCATTTTGTACATGAATCTTCTCTTCTGGGGGTCCCTGGCACGGATGGGGGGTTCGCGGGCCAAATATATATCAATTTGGGGTTCTTTGACATGAAAAAGTTTGAGAGCTATATTGATTTATTGTAGAATGGGCCTCAGGTCTTAATGGGTTAAAAAGACAAACCTATGCATTGGGGGAGGTGTGGGGTGCACATGATAACTTCACATGAGGTCATTGTGTACTTATTCATTCAATTTGACAACAATGGGGTACTTGGATAAAGGTTAGCATATCGTCTCTGAGCAGATCTACAAGCTATGCAAGCTACAAGCAGATCATGCAGATCTACAAGCTCAAAACTTTCGAGCTTGTGGATCTTCTACTTTTGATGCTTTTGTGTGACGCTGTAGCATGATCAACAGTGGTGGAAAAGTACTGAAATGTTTTACTTAAGTAAAAGTATCGATACTGCAATGTAGAAGTACTCTAATACAAGTAAAAGTCCGGAATTCAAAAGTAAAAGTACAAAAGTATTGGTATCAAAATGTACTGAAAGTACCAAAATTAAAAGTACTAAATGTTTGAAAATAATAATTTATATCTGCAAAGTAACTAGTAACTACGGTTTTCAAATAATTGTAGTGGAGTAAAAGTACAATATTTGCCTCTGAGATGTAGAGGAGTAGAAGTAAAAGTGTAAACAATTGGAAATACTCCAGTAAAGTAAAAGTACCTCAAAATTGTACTTAAGTATACAGTAGGGCCTACTTAGTTACTTTACGATCATATAGGGCGTTAAAAAAACACTAAAAGGTTTCTGCCCGACAGCGACCATATGTTTACACCAGCACTACGGAGCTAGCATATAGCGCTATACTGTTAGCCATGCTGGGGCTGATGGCAGAGCTCCAAGCCCATTGATCTGAGCGCTTCAGAGGAACGCTAGGCAAGCAGACACTGCAGCATCCTGTGTGTGTGTGCGTGTGTGCGTGTGTGCGTGTGTGTGTGTGTGTGTGTGTGTGTGTGGTTGGGTTAGGGGGGCTCTCTCTCTCTGAGGACTGTCTTCAAATCCCACTTTATTCTGAGGGAGGTTGGCGCTGGCTGAAGATGGCACATAAGATGGCATCCGTTCAGCCCCCAGGTTGGTACGAGGCCAACAGAAGGAGAATGAGGGCACTGAGGGTGGGGGACGAGAGAGAGGAGTGGGTTAAAGCCAATATGGAAAAACATGTTGGCTGCCAGGTGGCGCACGTGTGCGTGTGCGTGCACGTGTGTGTGTGTGTGTGTGTGTGTGTGTGTGTGTGTGTGTGTGTGTGTGTGTGTGTGTGTGTGTGTGTGTGTGTGTGTGTGTGTGGAAATAAACAGAAGCACCTGGAGCGATATGAAGCACCCTGTGGTTTTCTCTGCAGGCAATATCCCAACAGAACACACACACGCACACGCACACGCACACGCACACGCACACGCACACGCGTCAGGCCTCTCTCTCTCTCTTATATTAATAATACATTTTATTTTACATTTGAACAAACCTCTAAGTGCTACAGTACACTCTCTCTACCATATTATTTTCTTAACTGTTTCGCAAATCAATGAGTTTGCAGCCGGAAGGAAGGAAGGAAGGAAGGAAAAGAAAGAAAGAAAGAAAGAAAGAAAGAAAGAAAGAAAGAAAGAAAGAAAGAAAGAAAGAAAGGGAGGGGGGAGCGAGCGAGCGAGCGAGAGAGAGAGAGAAAGAAAGAAAGAAAGAAAGAAAGAAAGGAATGAAGGAAGGAACTGAATACTGATCCAGACTACAGGTAGCTTCTGTAGGATAATCAGGTCAGGAAGTTCAATGTCTAACTGTCTAGTTCAATGTCTAACTCTGCATTAAAGTGGCTTTGGGGAGGGGGTAAAGGCGAGATATTAATAACAAAAGGCAACGATATGGACAATATAATCCCACCCCCACTTGCCCTGACGATTGGCGTAAGGGCGACCGGTCTGGTCATTCAGGTATGCTACTTTGGGGTGTCAGGGACAGGAACATGTCTGCTAACACCAGCTGGGCTGCACAATGCACATGCTGCGGATGTTCACCCGTTGGACTTGGAAGCCTCTGAGATGGCTAGAGGGCTGACCTTCAGTGCATGGCTCTGTCTGTTTGAAGCCATCGGTCTCAAAACGGGTGAAAAAGATGTTCAGTTCGCTAGGTAGGGAGGTAGAGGTACTCTCTGTGCATCTATAGCTCTTCCTCTGAAGTCCGTTATTGTTCGCAGCCCCTTCCACCTCGTGTCACCGCTCCCAAACTGGTCCTTCAGTTTGGCAGCGTATTCCTCCTAGGCCTTCCTGGAGGTACTCTGGAGCACTGCACAGGTGTTCCCCAGATTCCCGGATCTGAAAGCAGCCCACCTTTTTAACTTAGCTTTTAACTATAGCATCTTATGAGATGTATTGCTGTATTTTGCTGTATTGTACAGCCCTTTTAGCTGCATTTCTATGTATAAAAAAAAACTAAAGTTTTAACTTTGACTGGAATGTCAAAGAGGAATGAGACTCTCATCTACACTATGTTCCATCTCCATCTCCCAACTCCCAACTTCACAGAGAACGTAAACAGAATTGTAAAGCCTCAACTAGAGACATATGTTTTTTTTTTACCGCGAATATTTTACAAATCCACGGAACACCACCATTTTGCATGGCCACATCCTACTTTATCCTACTTTATAAACAATAAAATCCACGTAGAAATCGTCTTAGAAAGACGATACAAATAACAATACTAATACACCGAAGCCGCCATCTTGCGCATGCTCACTGCTCAGACCGAATTCTTTGGGTAACGCTTTTGCGTGTGACACACAACAAGTGCCGTCTGCGGAGATGAAACGTGACTTCTCTGTGCCCTGACAGCAGACCTGATTCTATGGGTAAACACATTTGAAAAAAAACAACAAAACAAACGTCAATTAAAAATAAAAGTGTTAGTGGTGTAAAATGCCACCAAAAAGATTCTGAAGCCTGCTGCAGTGCAACAGAAAATAGCAAGCCTATTTTCTAAACCCAAGTCAAGTACTGCTAATGATGATGACCCCTTATAACAGAAAAACTCTGAGGTGGAGTGTTTATTATTTATATTATTATTTATTATTTCTCTTTAAAATTGAATTGAACAGTATTTCTGTGTTGCAGCACTTTAAACATTAAATGGACTGTTATATCTTATTAAATTGTGGACATTTATTCATTTCCACTTACCAGACACTTTTTTTATGGTAAAAATTAGCATAAAAAGCTAAATACAGAATTCAGAAATATCAAAATGGAAAAAACTGAATTTTGGAGAAAATAAAACGGAATTGGGAAAAAAACAACGTCATTTCCTTGACTCACTCACTCACACACTCACTCACTCACTCACTCACTGACTCACTGACTCACTCATTGACTTAATAACCGAGTCACTTACTCACTCTCTCACTGACCTTCCCGCAAAACATGAACACAAATGCAAATGCAAACACAAAGTCTGGGACACGGTCCCTTATTAACGTTGTGTCATGTCCCTTTTAATAGAAAATGCATCAGTAGTGCTGCAGCACTGCAGAGATACTGTATTCTGTCTTATTTGACCAGAATCATTGCACTAAGTGGAAATTAAAATGCAGCTCTGTGTCCTCTGCCTTTCATGTATCACCGCTTTGTCATTAAAGAAGAGACTACTAAAAGCCCAATGCATACTTTGTTGTATGATAGTGATCGCTCAACGGAAGTGGATAGTTCAGAAAGCCGCCTTGTGCTCCTTTAAAGTCCAGCTGCAATTGGCTTTTTGTCAATTCTCAGTTAAATTATTTAATTGTGTTAAATGAATTGTGTTCAAATCCAGCCGTAATTGGCTTTTTATTTGTTTCTATATATACATATACATATATTCTATATATATATATATATATATATATATATATATTATTATTTTTTCCTTTGAAAACTTAAAACTTAAAATTGGCCTCAGGTCTAAATGGATTAAATTATACTCCATTGCACAATGATGTGATGCGTTAACTTGTGGCTCAGATGTTGTCACCAAAGCGACACGTTGCGCTACAGTGTAAATTAGTCTTTACCGTCTTGTCGGAATGCATGTTTCTGTCTCTCTCAACGCTGATTAATACTCTTTATTTCTCCAAAAGCTGTTAACAAGAGGAATCAACTCACTGAATCTCCTGACATTTATCGTGTCCTCTTCGTAATCAGCGATGGTGTGTGTGCGTGTGCGCGTGTGTGTGTGTGTCCATGACGGTGCGTGGTTGCGCGAGTTTGAAACGTTAGCTGTTTCTGCATGATATTCCCAACCCGTGCTCTTTAGGAATTAGGTTTTAATGGCACCATAAATCAATCTGGATTTATGGACAGTACACAATGCAAATGCAGCCAAACAGATGGGGGGCACAGCTCTCTGTGTGTGTGTGTGTGTGTGTGTGTGTGTGTGTGTGTGTGTGTGTGTGTGTGTGTGTGTGTGTGTGTGTGTGTGTGTGTGTGTGTGTGTGTGTGTGTGTGTGTGCGCGCGTGCGTGCGAGAGTGCATTGCTCCAACTGAAGCCCTTCATACGACCTTGATATGGTGACCAGCAAAGGACATCATCGTGCACCGCGGACAATTCCCCACATATCCACATATTTTAAGATTACCGAAGCTCCACTTTATCCTGAAAACTGTTGCACTGTTTATCGTTTGCTTTCCTTTCATTTAATATGTTATAAATACAATTAAAAGACTGAGCACTGGGCTTTAATACCAAAGTGTGGTCTCGGCACCATGATCCACTCCATGGTACTGTAGGGCCTGTCACAATCATTACATAATCGCCTAATCGCAATTGTTTGAGATGATCGCAATTATCTTATGCATATTCGTCATAATCGTTTCCATGTTGAAAAAATGTCATATATTTTCAAACATTTTCAGAAATAGTGGAAATAGCAGGTCTAGCGTGACGCGTTTTGAGTTTGTAGATCGGCTATTTCCACTATAGATCTTTTTTAGAAAGTATAAAATAATTAAATAATAAGTCATAATCTGCCCTGTGCAACTTTTATTTTACGAAGCCTAAAAGACAAAAATAAGACATTTTTATTCATAATGTTCCAATAATGTCCAACATCAAATTTTGGGTGCCAATTAATCGTCAAGATAAATTTCATAATTGTGACAGCGCGACTCGATGGCCTGATCTGGCAGTCATGTCATCCACTCGTAGCCACCTCCAGGAGAAGTCTGACCGGCTAAGCAATTATGCAAAGCGAACTGGTCTGTACATCAACCAGAAAAAGACCCAGGTGATGTGCATCAATGCCCCAACTGCACCTCCAATCACCATCGATGGAGAGCCGTTGGAATGTGTAGAAGACTTTACATACCTCGGAAGCCTCATAAGCAGTGAAAGTGGAACGCAAAAAGACATCAAGACGCGTCTCAACAAAGCAAGAGGTGCTTTCAGCCAACTTCACAACATCTGGAAGTCTAAACAATATAGCCTTAAAACCAAACTCAGGCTCTACAACAGCAATGTTAATAAGTCTGTCCTGCTATATGGCTCTGAGTGCTGGAGAGTAACAAAACAGGATATGAGAAAGGTTGACGTCTTCCACAATAGCTGCTTACGTAGGATCTGCAACATCTTTTGGCCAAATAGAATCTCGAATGAGGAACTTTATAAGAAGTTCTTGAGATAAGGAGACGGAGGTTAAGATGGCTCGGTCATGTATTGAGGATGCCCAATGAAAGGCTACCCAAAGTTGCCCTGAGATGGACCCCAGTTGGGAAGAGAAAGAGGGGTAGACCAAAGATCACCTGGAGAAGGACAGTGATGATGGAGCTGAAGGAGATGGGTCTTTCCTGGGACGAAGCGCAGGCCAAAGCACGAGACAGGATTCAGTGGCAGTGTATGATTGCGGCCTTATGCCCCAACCGGGACGAAGAGGATAAGTAAGTAAGTAAGTACTCGATGGCCCCAAAACGCTCTGGACATATACACGAATACAGCTACAAGCTAGTGCGTGTACCGTACATGTGCAGATGCTAGAGTTGTTTCGATACCGATACCAGTATCGGAAAAGCTGCCGAGTGCCGATACTGCCTAAAATGCTGGTATCAGTGCGTATCTATGCTATTCTGGTACCATGTAATTTATCACATGATGATATGACTGTCGGGTCTCTGCGCTACATGTAAAGTGTCTTGAGACAACTTGTTGTGATTTGACACTTTAAAGGGATATTTCACTTTTTTAAAAAAATAATTTGGACATTTTATCATCTACTCAAGCTTTTGGGAGCACCCCGGATGATTTTTAAGTTGATTCAGTATTTTGATATTTGATATTCATTTTATCAGACACGCCCCCTTCCTATACAAACCCATTGTAACTTCAAACTCCATTTTAACAATGTAGATCCATCAGACATCAGAAACTGTCTCCTTGGTTCTGGTGACTGACATTGTCCTTCTAATACGTGGGGAGACCGTGTTTTTTCATTAATTTTAATGAAAAAAACTCAATATCATAAAAAAATTTAATTAAATAAATGAAAAGGGTAGACAAAAACACGGCCCCTTACGTATTAGAAAGACAATATCAGTCACCAGAACCAAGGACTGGTGTTTTTGATGATTCTAAATGTTAAAAATTGAGTTATAATGGGTTCGTAATTCGTGGGAACGAGATAATATTAAGGAGGAAAAAAAGTTGGTGATTTTTTTTTTTACCATAGCCTCCAATGACTAACCAAAGCTCTGTGCCTCTGTAGCTCTGTGCCTCTGTAGCTCTGTAGCTCTGTGCCTCTGTAGCTCTGTGCCTCTGTAGCTCTGTAGCTCTGTGCCTCTGTAGCTCTGTAGCTCTGTAGCTCTGTGTCTCTGTAGCTCTGTGCCTCTGTAGCTCTGTGCCTCTGTAGCTCTGTGCCTCTGTAGCTCTGTGCCTCTGTAGCTCTGTGCCTCTGTAGCTCTGTAGCTCTGTGTCTCTGTAGCTCTGTAGCTCTGTAGCTCTGTGCCTCTGTAGCTCTGTGCCTCTGTAGCTCTGTAGCTCTGTGCCTCTGTAGCTCTGTGCCTCTGTAGCTCTGTGCCTCTGTAGCTCTGTAGCTCTGTAGCTCTGTGCCTCTGTAGCTCTGTAGCTCTGTGCCTCTGTAGCTCTGTGCCTCTGTAGCTCTGTGCCTCTGTAGCTCTGTGTCTCTGTAGCTCTGTGCCTCTGTAGCTCTGTGCCTCTGTAGCTCTGTGCCTCTGTAGCTCTGTGCCTCTGTAGCTCTGTGCCTCTGTAGCTCTGTAGCTCTGTGCCTCTGTAGCTCTGTGCCTCTGTAGCTCTGTGCCTCTGTAGCTCTGTGCTTCTGTAGCTTTGTGCCTCTGTAGCTCTGTGCCTCTGTAGCTCTGTGCCTCTGTAGCTCTGTAGCTCTGTAGCTCTGTGCCTCTGTAGCTCTGTGCCTCTGTAGCTCTGTGCCTCTGTAGCTCTGTGCCTCTGTAGCTCTGTGCCTCTGTAGCTCTGTAGCTCTGTGCCTCTGTAGCTCTGTGCCTCTGTAGCTCTGTGCCTCTGTAGCTCTGTGCCTCTGTAGCTCTGTGCCTCTGTAGCTCTGTGCCCTCTGTAGCTCTGTAGCTCTGTGCCTCTGTGCCTCTGTAGCTCTGTAGCTCTGTGCCTCTGTAGCTCTGTGCCTCTGTAGCTCTGTGCCTCTGTAGCTCTGTAGCTCTGTGCCTCTGTAGCTCTGTGCCTCTGTAGCTCTGTGCCTCTGTAGCTCTGTGCCTCTGTAGCTCTGTGCCCTCTGTGCCTCTGTAGCTCTGTGCCTCTGTAGCTCTGTCTATGCTGTGTGCAAACAATCGCCCAGTTCTCCTCAGTGCCTGGAGCAATTCATCTGCATTTGCACACAGCCATTGACCATCAGCATGTGCACAGAACACCAAGGCCCGTTTTTCCCTTTTCCCAAATGTCAGCTGTTTATTAGCGTTTTTATGTAAAAGAATGTCGCCATGGTTACGGCTCCCCACCTGTGGGATGGCCTTCCGACCTATGGGATGAATGATCAAACTGCGCATGCGTCGAACCCATAGACCCACTGTGTTACACTGTTGCCCTCTGCCAGAAGCACACACAGAGAACGTGCTTAAGCGCGACGGGACACGCGCGTGTGCGCATAGGCGGCGGGTAATGAAGGCTAGGATGGGCTAAGCCTTCCCAAATGTTATGCTGGGAAATTCTGGGAATTGTGCAAATTATATATAATATATGTGCGCAGCATTATTTTGTTAATTTTTTGATAATAAATAATACCAAAATAAAGTAACGAAAAACCGAAAAGAAACTAACAAAATCCGCCCAAAAAACGATTTCGGCACCCGTGCGCTTAGCGGGCGACCCCCCCCTGCCTCAAGCCAGATATCCTAGCCTTCCCAATTGTCAGGCTCACCAGCCGCCTGTGCGGGTCCGTCCGGCCGCGCGCGCGCGTGCGTGCGTGTGTGTGTGTGTGTGGGTCCAGGATGCTGCAACAAGACGCGTGTGTGTCTGTTGGAACTGTTGCAGGTACCAAAAGTCACTTTTCATCCCTGATATACTATCTGTGCACAGTGCATAACCCAAACTGCATATATTGGGTGCCTATATCCCCGACGGGTATGGACTAGTATATATCATTTTTGTGGTGTTGATTTTTTCTTTTTCTTAAGTTTATCTCGTTTCCACGAGTTCTCTTGGGAACGGGTTCCTAACTCATGGGAACGAGAAAAACTCAACATGTCAAAATAATTAAGGTACCGAAAAAGTTGTTTCACCCACAAAAAAAAAAGAATTCACCAATTTCGTTTTTTTCCTGCACCCTTATGATGAGACAACCAACTGAAGGTCACATGGGACAGCTACGCAAATTAATAATCAGGCCATAATCAATACAATCCAGACCAGTACTGATGTGCCACCGGTTTGGGTGGTGAGTGACAAAATGTTAGCCTCATAGCATAATTGCCCAAGTAATTTTTTGACCAAATTGATATTTCTGCCTAACTCTACTCTCCTAACACTGCGGCTTCATTGTGCCAAAAACAACATCGATACTTGTTTAAAAACTACTGAGCTTATCGGATCATTTATCCATCTCTGATGTGATACATTATAAATCTCTCTCTCAAATATTTTTTTAAAGGGATATTTCACTTTTTTTTTTTTTTGGGGTCATTTTATTGTCTTCTCAGGCTTTTAGGAGCACCCCGGACAGTTTTTAAGTTGCTTGATTCAGTATTTAGACATTAATATTCATTTTATCAGACACGCCCCCTTCCTATACAAACCCATTGTAACTTCAAACTCCATTTTAACCATGTTAGATTCATCGGAAACACCCGTCCTTGGTTCTGGACTGGTGACTGATATTGCCCTTCTAATATGTGTGTTTTTTCAATTGCTTTTTCCATTTATTTTGTATATATTTTTTGGGATAATGAAAATTATTAAATACAATGAATTTTTTTTTTTTTAATAAATGAAAAAAGTAATCGAAAAAACACAGCCCCCTCACGTATTAGGAGGACAGGATGAGTCACCAGAACCAAGGACGGGTGTTTTTGATGAATCTAACGTGTTACAACTGGAGTTTGAAGTTGTAATGGGTTTAGGAAGGGGGCGTGTCTGATAAAATAAATATCAAATATCTAAATACTGAATCAAGCAACTTGTGGGGGGCTCACAAAAGCCTGAGTAGACGATAAAATGACCCAATTGTTTGGGAGAAAGTGAAATATCCCTTTAACTATAATTAATAATACATTAATCTCTATCTGCCTTACAGCATGTATCCTAACTTCAAATCTGCTCTTCCTTTTATAGTTTCTATGGTCTTGCTCATAAAACAATAGGTCACAAAAAAAAGAAAAACATTAGCTCAACACCTACAGAATAGCTATGACCTTTAATGCAGTATTTCTCAACCTTTTTCATGCCAAGGACCCCCAACTTGATATATATTTGGCCACATACCCCCCCCCACCTGAAAATGTTTTGTGCCAGGAACCACCAGACGAGAACATTTTTGTAAAAATGCAAAAATATTTAAAACTTTTTGAAGATTTTTCAAAAGCTTGTATATCTGCTATTTTTGAATAGCCAACGTATAAATGGATAAAGTGGTTAAAATGATTGTGACGCTGCAGTGACACATGTTGCTGGGGATCCCCTGGAACCCCCCCAAGGACCCACTTTGAGAACCAATGCTTCAATGGATGACATTAGAGGCTACATGCCCATCCATAACCATTTCCACAATGTGATAGCTGTTCAGTTATCAGAATTATTTAAACCTAGGCTAACTGATACCATCTATTCGGATGTATCATCTAGAGTAAAACTAACCAACGATAAAAAAAATACAATTAAAATAAACAAAAGCCCTGGTCTCTACCAGATCAATAGCAATCAATTCAATCCATTCTACTCTCAATTGCAACTGCAACAAAATAAACATCGGGAGTACTGGATACAAAATGTAAAGACAATCTTCACAGCAGCCATTTTGTTATGGCAGGATAAACACAGGTGTTACCAATGATAGGCTACTAATTAAGAATGTGTTCCATTCCAGGTCAGACAGAGTCAGGGTGCTGCTGTTTGAGCAGGTTGGGGTCACTGTGAAAAGACATGCTAATGTAACAGAGCCTTAATTAGTGTAATTGCTAACACCTGTGTTTACACCCTGTTATTTCACGTCAGTATTGCTGCTTTAAAAAATAACAAAAAGGTCTATTTATCAAAATTGCACAGGACAATTACTAACAAGCTTGCTGGTTTGCAGGAGACGTTCAATTAGTGAATGTAAAGAAAATAAGCATGAATGAGCCTCATGTACTGACTGAGCTTGCCAATCAATCAGGTCGCCAGCTTGTTATGTGAAAACAAACACTTGAACGGTGTCATCACACATACACACATAAATCATTCATTCCAAGCATGATATAGAAAAACGTTAAAAGGCATCTGGTGGTGACATGGATATTGTCCAAGACAAGTGCTGTCACAATAAAAGCTAGTATCATTTTAACTCCGAAGTGTACGCTCAAGAGTATAGCCTTGCATCTAGCCTTAGCATGGCTGCGATATTAGGTCTACAATGCTTTTCATGTATTTGGAATACATGAAACGTAATGTCGTATAACAGCCATTCTAGGGCTGCCTTGGATCGAGACTATCATGTAAGTTATTTAATCGATAAAATAGCATATATGCAGTGGTGGAAAAAGTACTCATGTTCTTTACTTAAGTAAAAGTACCAATACTGCAATATAAAAAATACTCTGTTACAAGTAAAAGTCCAGAATTAAAAATTTACTCGAGTAAAAGTACATAAGTATTGGCATCAAAATGTACTTAAAGTACCAAAAGTAAAAGTACTAAATATTTGAAAATAGCCGATTTACAAGCTCACATATGTGACGCGTTGTGAGCTTTTAGATCTGCTATTTTCAAATAGCCTATGTATAAAATAGGGCTAAAGTGGTTAATGTATGTTTCATAATATCATAATTTATATCTGAAAAGTAACTAGTAACTAATGTTCTCAAATAATTGTAGTGGAGTAAAAGTACAATATTTGCCTCTGAGATGTAGTGGAGTAGAAGTAAAAGTATTGGAAATTGGAAATACTCAAGTAAAGTACAAATACCAAAAAATTGTACTTAAGTACAGTACTTAAGTAAATGTACTTAGTTACTTTCCACCACTGATCCAAGGCTATTAAACTCAAGAGTAAAAAGCAAATTAAAAAAAAGGCTACTCACTCTGTCTTCCTGGCCAGTCCCACGGAGCGGCAGAGGGTGGTGGTGGGGGGTCTGGGGCTGCTGAGGGACCAGGGACTTTGCAGCACTGTCCGGGGCTGAGGATCCTCTTGTCCTCGGCGGCGCTCACAGCACCGGCGGCGGCGGCGACGGCGACGACGGGGGAGAAGGAGTCGTCGTTGATAGCAGGCGGGCTGACGAGGAGCGACTTGGCTTTGATGGGAGACTGCGGGGAGGACGAGGGAGGAGGACGAGGAGGTCGTCGCCGCGGTGGCCGCGGGGACAAGCTGCAGCTGCTGCGGGTGATGGTGGTGGTGATGATGAGGAGGAGCCGCTACTACCGGAGGAGGAGGGGAGGGGGGTGCTCGGCTGCTGCTGAGAGGAGGAGGAGGAGGAGGCCGAGGAGAGCGATGCTGCTCTGCTGGCCGACGGGGAGGTGATGAGGAGGAACCGCCGCCGGTTTGTTGGGAGGCTGAGGCTGAGGCTGCTGCTGGTGGTGGTGCTGGTGCTGGAGGTGGAGGTGGGTTGGTGGCGCTGGCGGCTGATGAGGGCTGCTGCTCTGGTGGTGGTGGTGGGTGGGCGCGCTAGCGGCAGGGAGGTGGTGTTGTTGTTGTTGTTGGTGGAGGTGGTGGTGCGCCGGGATGACGGAGTGGTGCTGTCCGTGGTGCTGATCGTGGTGCTGTCCGTGGTGCTGATGCTGCTGCTGCTGCTGGACGAGGTATTGGTGGGGGTCCTGCTGCTGGACGACGTATTGGTGGGGGTCCTGCTGCTGGACCACGTACTGGTGGGGGTCCCTCAGCGTGCGGTTCTCGCCGATCAGGTCCTCCACCTTGCGCTCGAGCTCGTCGATGCGCTGGCGCTGCGTCTGGATGAGGCTCTGCTGGTTCTGCACGATGCTGGTGAGCTCCTTCAGGTAGAGAACCGCTTTCATGGGGTTGTCCAGCAGGCTCTCCATCACTGTCTGTCTGTCTGGTGACACTGGAACCGGACGATATACTGAGCGAGGCCGGTTTTTTTTTCTTTTTCTTTTTTTCGTCGTTCCGTCGTTTGTTTGTTTCCCACCGACGGCTGTTTCGACGCTCCGTTCGGCCGCGTTTTGTTTTTGTGAAGGAGATGTGGGGCCTCGACAAAACAGTGTGTGTGTGTGTATGTGTATGTGTCGTGTGTGTATATGTGTGTGTGTGTGTGTGTGTGTGTGTGTGTGTGTGTGTGGTGTGTGTGTGTTGTGTGTGTGTGTGTGTGTGTGTGTGTGTGTATGTATGTGTGTGTATGTGTGCGGTAAGGATGCTCTACCTCTGGCGGCCGAATGACGCGTCTGTGCACGGAACCTCCGGCGGAAGGAGTTCTCTCTCTCCTCTCTCTCTCTCTCTCTCTCTCTCTCTCTCTCTCTCTCTCTCTCTCTCTCTCTCTCTCTCTCTCTCTCTCTCTCGCCCCCCCCTCTCTCTCGCTCTCCTCTCTCTCTCTCTCTCTCTCTCTCGTCTCTCTCTCTCTCTCTCGCCCTCCCCCTCTCTCTCTCTCTCTCTCTCTCTCTCTCTCTCTCTCTCTCTCTCTCTCTCTCTCTCTCTCTCTCTCTCTCTCTCTCTCTCTCTCTCTCTCTCTCTCTCTCTCTCTCTCTCTCAGAGGATGTGCTGTTTGAGGATGCTGATAGAGTGGTGGCTGGTGGTGCAGATGCAAACCCCTCTCTCTCTCTCTCTCTCTCTCTCTCTCTCTCTCTCTCTCTCTCGTCTCTCTCTCTCTCTCTCTCTCTCTCTCTCTCCCCCTCCCCCCTCTCTCTCTCTCTCTCTCTCTCCCTCCCCCCCCTCTCTCTCTCTCTCTCTCTCTCTCAGAGGATGTGATGTGAGGATGCTGTATAGAGGTGGTGCTGATGCAGAGGATCAGAGCATCAGAGGGAAAGGAGGGAGGCAGCACCGTAGTGAATGATGTAAACACGCACGTCTCAC
>NC_137625.1:4230121-4340121 GCF_963280865.1 Gymnoscopelus braueri | reverse complement strand
CACAACGCCTGTTGTGAGCTTGTAGATCAGTTATTTTCAAAAACGTTGCCTCTTTCTTATGTAATACTTGACAATTTGGCCAATGTCAAACTGATGACAATTTTAAATGGTATATTTTGTTGATTACTTTTGATTCAGTAATGGTCTTATTTAAATTTTATTTTAGAGCTATAAAAAAGGTACTAAAAGTCTTTAAATGACAACTTCACTGTCATCTGCCCCCCAAATCATTTGGGGACCCACCTGGGTGTCCCGAGTCCGAACCACAGTTTGAGAACCAATGCCTTGTGCCTCCCCAGCCTGCCTGAACGACTACCACCACACGGTGGCACTGCTGAGCTCAGTGGTCATAAAGTGCTTTGAGGGGCTAGTCAAAGTGATCTGCTCCTCCCTCCTGCAGCACGTTGGACCCACCACAGTTTGCCTATCGTCCCAACAGATCTAATCGCATTTTTTTTACAGATTAGCAGTAAATTTTTTGCATAATCATCATAATCGTCAAAATCATTATCATGTTGAAAAATGTTCATATATTTTCAAACATCTTCAAAAATAGTGGAAATAGTAAATCATAAAGTATAAAGTTATTACATTATTAAAGGGATATTTCACTTTCAAAAAAACTTTGGGTCATTTTATCGTCTACTCAGGCTTTTGTGAGCCCACCAGACAGTTTTTAATTTGCTTGATTCAGTATTTAGATATTTGATATTCATTTTATCAGACACGCCCCCTTCCTATACAAACCCGTTATAACTTCAAACTCCATTTTTAACATGTATTCATTCAGATTCATCAAAAACACCCGTCCTTGGTTCTGGGGACTCACCCTGCCCTCCTAATACGCGAGGGGGCCATGTTTTTTTGATTACTTTTTTCATTGATTTTATGTTTTTTATTGTATTAAATTTTTTTCATTTAAAATACATACACAAAAATACATACACACCCCCTCGCGTATTAGGAGGGCAGGGTGAGTCCCCAGAACCAAGGACGTGTGTTTTTGATGAATCTAACATGTTAAAAATGGAGTTTGAAGTTACAATGGGTTTGTATAGGAAGATAAAATGAATATCAAATATCTAAATACTGAATCAAGCAAATTAAAAACTGTCACAAAAGCCTGAGTAGATGATAAAATGACCCAAAGTGTTTTTGAAAGTGAAATATCCCTTTAAGTTGTTTGTCATATCTGCCTTGTGCACCTTTTGGTTACGAAGCCTAAAAACCAAACAGGAATGTAATTCTCTTTCATAATGTTCCAATGTTCAACGACAGAAATGCAATTAATCGCAATTATTTGAGCGACAAATATAAGTAATAATAAATAAGAGTAAAATGTCATAATGGTGACAGCCCTGCACCCTCTCCCACTTCAACAACAAGGAAGGGGGATATTTTAAAAAGGCTATATAGTATTTATTGACTACAGCGCATCTTATAAAGGGATAGTTCACCCCTTAAATAAATTTCTTTCTATCGATTAGTCATGGATCCTTGAATTCATGGATATTTGTTTGTTTTTGTCGCATTCCTAAGCCAATAATTTGATGACGGGCAGCGGTTCCAGGTAGGAGACACAAAGAGTCTCATTTGTGTCTCCTAGCGGGTCATCAAATTATTGGCTTAGGAATGCGACAAAAACAGAAAAATATCCATGAATTTGCGTCTCCATGGGGTGACTAATCGATAGAAACTATCCCTTTAACACCATAGTCCCCATCGGTCTGGCCAGCAAACAGGCTGAACTAGGTTTGAACACTTAACACCATAGTCATTTACAAAAGTGATGGGTCGCACTCAGAATGACAAGAGTGAGTTAACTTTTTATTTCTTCTCCATGTCTTTACAATGAAGGACAAACATTTCGGCTATCCAGCCTTCAGGAGACTCAAAGTGTCAACTCTTTCCGCCGGTTATCAAATTATTGGCTCAGGAATGCGACGAAAACAAGAACATCGTCATGAATTCAAGGCTTCATGGGGGTGTGTCATTGATAGAAAACAAGTAATTTTTTTGGGTGAACTATCCCTTTAACTATAGGTTTGAACACTGCAGTGAGTGCCTGGGTCCTGGACTTCTTTTTTTTGCCAGACCTCAGGTGGTAAGGGTGGGAAGTCACACCTCTACCACCCTCACCCTAAATATTGGAGCCCTCAAGGGTTGCGTATTGAGTCCCCGCTGTATAGTTTCACTTGCATTTTTGATGTTCCCCATGGCACTGAGCTGGATGCAGAATGTAATAGCTTCACCAGCAGTATTAAACAACAAAACTCAAGCTCCGGGAAATATGGTTTTGTTTTCTTTTGTTTAGTTTGATAGCTCTCTGGAGCAGACTCAAAGAACAAAATCACTATTCGCTATCTTCACAATCGCTGTTTTGGAATGAAATCAAAGCACAAAGTTTTAGAAAGTGGAAGATAGATTTCCATTTTCAACAAATATCAACAAGTAGAATGTTGGATCCAGTCTGTGACCCTGTATGGGTGCATATCTCTCACTGGAAGGGAAATAAACAAATCAAGCGGACAGATTGAAGACAGGCAGAGCAAGAAGAGGAAATGTTTTTTTTAGGGGGCGGTTGTGATGATCCGGCCCTGATACTGAGTAAAGGGATGAATTGCCACATTAGGAACAGTTACACAGTATAAAGTCCCCAGCCACAGAGTTGATTTGTCTCCTATTGCGCCACATCCAGTAGTGGAAAAAGTAGTCAAATGTTTTACTTAAGTAAAAGTATCAATACTGCAATGTAGAAGTACTCTGTTACAAGTAAAAGTCCGGAATTAAAAATTTACTTGAGTAAAAGTACAAAAGTATCAAAAAGTACCAAAAGTGAAAGTACTAAAATGTTTGAAAATAGCAGATCTACAAGCTCACAACGCGTTGCGATGCAACGTGTTGTGAGCTTGTAGATCGGCTATTTACAAATAGCCTAGGTATAAAATAGGGCTAAAGTGGTTAATGTATGTTTTATAATGTTATCATTTATATCTGCAAAGTAACTAGTAACTAAAGTTTTCAAATAATTGTAGTGGAGTAAAAGTACAATATTTGCCTCTGAGATGTAATGGAGTAGAAGTGAAAGTATAGACAATTGGAAATACTCCAGTAAAGTAAAAGTACCTCAAAATTGTACTTAAGTACAGTACTTGAGTAAATGTACTTTCCAGTACTTTCCACCACTGCATCCATCCATCCATTGTGACTCACAGGGCTCAGGTCCGCTTCTGAAGGCAGGTCTGCCTTGTTTTAAATGTGTTATACTGGTGTGTCAACCTAAGAACCAACTACGGGGAATGTTGAAAAGTGTTTTTTCAGGCCAGTCCCATCGTGTAAAACAGGTGAGAACATGGTCAGATTTTGACTCAACTTGTCACTAGATTATGACCTCAGTGAGAATGTAGCTTCCTAGGCTCCTGTTACGACCTTATATGGTCTAGAGGATAAGGAGTAACATATTTCAAACCATAGCCAGGGTCAACCAAAAAAAAAGTGTACAATTTATTAATCAACTTAAATTCACAGGGGATCAACAAACAGGGAAAGCAAAAACGTCAGGGTGGCCAAAGCCAGAACACTCCCTATCTGAAAAGAAAACAAACTAAACTACACCAAAACAAAAAGTACAATCTAAACTCCCTACCTAAGAAAAACAGGGATAAAGGGGGAAACAAAGAAAATGGCAGCACACCCCTACCAGCTTCCCTGTTCAGAGGTACTCAGGAAAAGGTTTGGGAATATAATTAAGATTGGCTTATATTTAGAATTGTCTGTACTTTAAACACTCAGTCTTAAAGTTAACTTTAGCACTTAGCAAGAAAGGTATGGCACACAGCCTACAGACCTAAAAAACACTAGCTAACAAAACAAAGGGTCTCAGCATGTGGTGTTGCAATGGTAAAAGAGGCCTTGTGGACTGTTCTTTCCAGGCATTTATACTGGCTGGTTGATTTGGGGAATGGGAGCCAGGTGTGTCCCCAATCTCCACGCCTCCAATCTCCATGGCCACTCCCACCTTCACTCATCCTGCAGCACTGACAGATGGTTAAACACACACACACACACACACACACACACACACACACACACACACACACACACACACACACACACACTATGGCCTTATAGGGCCGTAACAGCTCCAATGTGGCCTGACAGAGCATCGCATGTCCGAGTCCCGTTCCCGACGATCTTTGCTGCATCTCTCTCCCTGTTTCCTGAATGTCTCTACTGTCAAACTATAAATAAAGTCCAAAAAGCCCCCAATTTTTTTTAAAAGGCATTATTATTAAGCAGTATTCGGCATCGACTATATTTTTCATGCAAAACACTCGCTGGCGATTTTCGTATTGTTTCGTATCCCCGGGGTGTAAATACTTATTCATTCTGTTTTAATACACAACAAGCACAAGTCATGAAGTTTTGAGCTTGAGGGTTTGAGCTTGATTGTGATCTTCAAGCTCACAACACGTCACGTGCATTGTGAGTTTGTGGAGCGTCCATTTTCGGCACGCAAGGGTTAGGTATAAATCAGGCTTTACTCTGCATTTGCAAAATAATCAGCAAACTCTTGTCATATTCATTACTTTATCCTCCTCCTCCGTCAGTTAGACGGCCATTTTTATTTTTGCGAAGCATTACTTATTCGTGCTGTGTCATTTTCAACTCGCATCAGTACATTATTGTTAATTAGTGTCAAAACCTAATGAAGTGAAGGGCTTCCTCCTGTTCTTACGAGCGTGACATGCAGCTGTGTGCCGAGATTAAAACTGTACAATCTGTACATTTTATGTGGGGTTCTCTCTCGGGTGAGAGACCACATTTCAACTATAATCCACGCTTGGCCCCTGGGGGAGCTATTGTGCTCATGAGCTTCGGGCAGTACTACTTGTCAACCAGTTGGTAATCCTACATGACACCCAGGGTCTAAGTGTTTCAATGGAAGTGCAACCACCGCAGATGTACAGTACTGGTTACAATATATTGTATTAGCTTACTTTACCATACAGATCATAGAGGTATAATATAACTAGAGGGCGGATTGCCCCGCCCCCAGCTATCATTTCAATGAATGTGCTCACTGGCGTTTTGAAGCACCCGGAAACCTGCCGGAAGTAGAATTATTGGTTCGATTTTGACCCCCCATAGAGTTATGAGCATGCGCACTAGTGTCCTTTTTGCGTTCTACGGCAGCCCGTGTGTCAAGGATTGAACGCGAGATATTTATTAAATACACTCGAGATGCATATTTATATGTAAATGCATATGTATGTATGTATAATATGTTTACATATTTATATGTATAAATATAAATATCTCTCAGTATGTTTTGCGCGTGCATGTATTTCTCCCCGCCTGCAGTTCCAGCTTTGGCCACTGGGGTGGCAGCTCCAATGTTTCTCAGCAACTCTGGGGGCTTGATACAGATTGGTTACAATAAGGTTTGATTCATTCAAACAAACGTTTGAAAAGGTTGGCCGATGGTTCAAGGCTCCATAAAGTCCAGTAATGCAGTTTTTTGTATTTTATTTACCTACAAACATTCTGTGCAGGATTTCACAGTGCAAGCACAGGCAAAAATAATTCAAAAATAAAGACTGGCCAACACAAAGCTCCAAATAAAGGAAGTGAGGAATAAACACTTGACAGCTAAAGTAATGAAACAAATGAGGCCTTCAACAAAGGCCGTGGCGTCTTTCCCCTGGATGTTGTCACAGCTAGCTTCAAGCCAAAACTGACCTGTCTTTTACCTGTAGCATGCATTTTAAGCAGGTGAGGCAAACCATCGTATAAATAGTCAAATTACTGATTATGACTTTGATCAATGTCCTTTAAGCCTAATTGGGCTGCCTGGGCAACAGGAACCATGCATGACACTTGTCATGCAATTATTAGCAGAAATGTTCATTAATTGCAAAAATAGCACACCACATCACAATGACACTCACTTGTGAGCTTGTAGTTATTTTTGTGTGACATAATCGTATGACTAGACTAGTATAAAAATAGTGGTTAATATAAGCATCTAATCAATCAATTAGGATACTATAGGATTATTATTGTTTTCCGTATACTTAACTATCTAGACATAATTACTTGCAACACACCATGCAGTTTGCTGTTTAATGTTCTTCAGAGAGCTAGCAACCATTCTGAACCATTTTGTGATAAAAACCAGGAAGGCATAGTCCTCTGTTGTGCTCACCCACATCACCTTCTTCACATGTTAAACTGTCCTTCTACAAGTCCCGTCAGATTAGTGCTGTTTCTCTCTCCCCTCTCTCTCTCTCTCTCTCTCTGCGAAGTGTGCCAACAGACGCATGCGTTTATTTTTTCCAAAAATGGGGGCATTTTTGGGCGGTGAAACCGCCCCTATAAGTGAGGTTTGGATATTTGTACAACAAATCCTGCGCTGTGATTGGCCAAAAATGTACCCCGCCTAACCCTGCACCGTGATTGGCCAATCACAGTCTATTCAGGACTGTGATTGGCCAGTGTCACATGACACATGTGCATAGCCCTATATAAGAAACCATAACTTTAAAAAAAACATAATTTTGTTTTTTTTAAAGTTATGGTTTCTTCCATCATAAAGAGTGTTTCAATAAATGTATTTATTTTTTGTACATGATTGGTTGACTCCATTCAGTATTGTGATTAGCTAGCAAGACACCGCCCACTTCACACAGGGTGTGATTTTTTGTTTTAATTGATTTTAAATGATTTGCAGACCACTGGCCCATTAATGGTGGGCCCACCGGGCATATGCCCGGTATACCAGATGCCCAGTCCGCCCCTGCTGTCTATAGGGCACGGGTTGCCCTGTGACAGTCCAAATTGTAACTTTAATGATAAACTCTCTTCCTCACCAAAATAAAGAGAAACATGGAGGATACGAGTTGTTTGAGTTTTTGTCTTCCTCTTTTCTTCTTTTCTTTCCTTTTCATGTTTCCCAGAGGCCTTTCAAAACACCCATGAGGAATTCTAAATATCGTCTGACCTTGAAAGAGTCAGTGAATTATGAGGAACGCGGTGGCTAGCCAATGAGAACGCAGCCCGGCCTCCATATGGCCGCCTCTCTCTGCTTCATGAAGTGAAAAATGGCTTCCACACCCGACCGCTGACACATGGCCGCGGAGAGAGCCAAACGTGAAGCAAAGCGTGCCAGCGGTGACTCTGGTAGCCGGGTGGGACGGAACCCTCTGGAGCAGCTGAACCCCACCTTCCAACATCCCTCCCTGAAGACTCTATAACTATGTAATTTATGCAGTGGTGGAAAGTAATTAAGTACATGTACTCACGTACTGTACTTAAGTACAATTTTTAGGTATTTATTTAACTTTACTGGAGTATTTCCAATTGCAAAATGTGTTTCTACTTTTACTTTTACTCCACTACACCTCAGAGGCAAATATTGTACATTTTTACTCCACTACAATTATTTGAAAACTCAAGTTACTAGTGACTTAGTCAATTTTGATTATTATATAAAATAAATATGTTAAAAAACTTCTGGAATGGGACATGCTGCATAATGAGTGCTTTTAGTTTCGGTAGGCCTACTTCAAGTATATTTTGATGCTAATACTTTTGTGCTTTTACTTAATTGTGGTATTGATACTTTTACATAAGTAAAAAATCAGAGTACTTCTTCCATCACTGAATTTATGCTCCGTTGTACAACAGTGTCGATCTTTATTTTTCGTCTTTTTTTATTATACTTTTAATTGAATTACGATAAAATGATGCGCACACCGTCTACACTTGCACAATGAGGACAACTTTAATTAGACAACGTTTCGGTCAATGGCATGAAGAAGGTTGAACAAACATGAACTTGCTTTGCAAAAATATTATTTATTGAAATGTATTTATTGAAATGTATTGAAAATTTTCTGGCACAGGATGCAATCCTCTATGCCAGACTCAACACGATATAATTATTTTCCTTCAAATTGCGACATTTACATTCACAATTTGCAATGTACAACCCCCTGGTTTACTAGTCTATGGAATTACATAGACTTTATTGATTTTAATCATTTCAAAACATTTTCAACGCCATGCAATGCAAATCTATGGGCCAACTCCCCAGAGACAGTTTGATTTGTTGTTGTTGTTGCTGTTGTTGTTGTTGTTGTTTCTTTTTTCTTTTTTTTTCAAAGTAAACCGCTCTGCTTCCTATAATCTCATGGGGTTTGATGTGTTGTCTTGAAAGATGCAGGGTGGAGGTGAGTTTGTAAAGCTGTGAACTCTGATGAACTCTTCAACAAGAAAGCTGTCAGCTCAAACAACAATTTGTCAATGTTCGCAAATGAACTGGACAGCCTTGTTTTAAACACACACTGCTTCAAGGACACTCACTGCCAAAGCGTCTCAATTCAATATTTATAATTCACTCATTCACTAATTCATTAGCTAATTTAATCAAGAATCAGTTGAATATGAAGTTTTATGTGCCCTCTGTTCACAAGCCTTCATCATATTCAATTGCAAAAGAACACGGTACTCTTGAGCACGTTCAGGGGGAAGAATTTAATGAATATTTGATGACAGCGTTATTATTTGACACCAGACTTTATGTTTGAACATTTGCAGTACAATGCAATGCATGAGGAGAGGTCATAAATAATGATATAGAACTTTATGTTCTGTATGCAGTGATGGAAGAAGTACTCACATGTTTTACTTAAGTCAAAGTATCAATACCCTATTGTAGAAATAGTCTGTTATAAGCACAAGGTCGGTATTCAGAATTGTACTTGCGTAAAAGTACAAAAGTATTGGCATCAAAATATACTTAAAGTACCAAAAGTAAAAGTACTCATTATGCAGAAGGTCTCATTTCACAAGTTTTCAAATGTATAAAATGTGTAAAGAATATTTTGAAAATAGCAGATCTACAAGCTCACAACGCGTCGCAAAGCATTGCGACGTGTTGTGACCTTGTAGTTTGGCTATTTTCAAATTGCCAAAGTATATATATATAGGTCTGAAGTGATTTTTTTATAATCAAAATCTACTAAGTAACTAGTAATTAAAGTCGTCAAATAATTATAGTGGCGTAAAAGTATTTGCCTTTGAGATGTAGAGTAGAAGTAACAAGATGTAATGGAGTATAGAAGGGAAATTATTGAACGGAAGTACTCCAGTAAAGTAAAACATCCTCAAAATTGTATTTAGGACAGTACTTGAGTAAATGTACTTAGTTAGTTTCCGCCACTGTGTGTGTGTGTGTGTGTGTGTGTGTGTGTGTGTGTGTGTGTGTGTGTGTGTGTGTGTGTGTGTGTGTGTGTGTGTGTGTGTGTGTGTGTGTGTGTGTGTGTGTGCGCGCACGCACGTGTGTGCGTGTGCGGGTGTGGGTGTGGGGGGGTGATAGAGAGCAGATTAAAAGATAAATCAATTAATAGCAGGTGATTACTTAGTGTGCAGCGCCATGCTCCATTAGTGACACAGTGGAGCAGAGCTAGTTGGAACCACAATGTTAAGTCATTAATGCCACCGGCGTCTGAGAACATCTCATTGTTTTTTAGTAAATGAGTAACAGGAGCAAGGAGTTTAAAGACTATTTTAAGTTGAGAGCAGGGGTCTTCAATGTTTTTCCTGGCCAAGGACCCCCTAGCGGAGAGAGAGATGAAGAAGGGACCCTCACTACATATTATTGGATTCATGTTAAATGTGTGTTTTCAGATATTTATCGACTTAAACCCTCAATACTTTGTTAACTTAACTTTTGGCTCGGTACTTGGTCTGCTCTTTTTTCCCCTCTACACCTCTTTGCCGAACTTTTCAGATCCTCAAGCTCACAGCGCGCTTGCAACGCAACAAACTACAAAAAAAAAAAACGCTTTAAGATTTAGAATACATTTGTAGAATCCCCAGAAGCAAAGATTTGAGTTAAAACGATTTTTCCAAAAATAGCAGATCTACAAGCTCATAGCGTGGCACTCGGTGCCGCGCTATGAGCTATAGATCTGCTATTTTTGAATAGCCGAAGAAATCTAAAAATCACACACAGATGCTTTCCCCGGTCTTACTGGGTTAACAGGTGAGCTACTGGGAGACCCCAATAAGAATAGTTTAGCTGACGTATCAGGTGTTGTTTTACTTCTTGGACGACATCAGTATCGATAATAATATGCAGCCGATACGTCACAATTTTTGACCACTTTCAACCTTACGTCCCTATTGTGGGCAAACATTTTTAAAAATATAGCAGATCTACAATCTCACAAATGTGTCTGGTAGCGGTGCGTGGTGATGACCTTGTAGCTATTTTATTAATAGGGCTTAAGTAGTTAAATAAAACCAAGATCAGTTTATGTGTATTAAATGTTTTACTTGTTTGCTTGTTCCTGGTATAATTTCAATAAAAGACAGGCAGTATCACACCACAAATTGTGAAGTTTATTACACACATAGAGAATAATCTGTATACAGTACTGGACACATGACTGACCAGAAGATATGAGACGAGGACAAAAACAGAAAGAAGTTGATTTCCATGGCGTAAAGTGTATCATTATGTGCTAAACGAAGATGAGAGTGATTACACATGTATGTACTGGGTCAATCCAATAAAGGTCAGTCCCATATAATCATAATTCGCAATGCGGTACAAAACATCAGCAATAGGTGGTCTCTCCAAAATTGGGATCGGCATCGGAAACCACAATTCTGGCGTTGGTCTACAGAGCATTCTCTAAATCAACCATTTGCCAAACCAGAGAACACAGCTTAAGAATTTATTTAGAAATTTGCACACGGTTCCCATAGAGATTTGTCTTTTTTTAATAATGTGTTTTGCTGGTGCAAGACAAGCGGTTGTTTGTGCAAAAAAACGTAGCCCCTGGGAGGCCTCGTTTCTTGCACTTCGTAACCTTGGAGGTAGTTAAATCCCTACAGCCTTATTAATAATGTATCCAGACAGGTTGTTCACACGCACAACCCCGCTCCAGGGAGACTGGGAGGCATGGCGAGCTCAGCTGAGCCAGCTTCTCTCTTGGCCATGATGGAGTGTCTCTGTAATTCCAACGGCTAAAACATCAGCACTATGGCTGAGTTGTTCCACAAACCTCCACTAGTGTTGTGTGTACTGTGTAATCATGGACTGTAGGCCTATATGTTGTATATCCTGGAGGAAGAGATACATGCAGTGGAGGAAAAAGTACTCACGTTTTTTTACTTCAGTAAAAGTATCAATACTCTGCAATGTAGGAATACTCTGATAGGGCGCGGTCCCACCACACTTTTATTTTACCTCTGGGGCGAAATCTGCCAATGCTTTGTCAATGCAAATGCGTGGATTGATGGTCTTGCAAATCTTTTTCCAAGAATCCACGCATTTGCATTGACAAAGCATTGGCAGATTTCGCCCCAGAGGTAAAATAAAAGTGCGGGGGCCGCGCCCTCGCGCACATCTTGCGTTTATGCGCTCTATGCTGCATTTCCTCCTCTGTCCAATCGGGTGAGTGGAAGGCAGAGCGTCCCAAGACTCAGGAAGCGACATGGTGCTTGCGATAGAGCAACTGGTTGTAGCTGTTGCATGGGAGGGTCCTGAAAGTGAGTGACAGGTGGGTCACTCCGTTTATTTAGAATGCGCTGGCTGCAAAAAACTGCACAACCTGAGTTTAACAGCGGCCGACCATGTTTTGGTGGGACCGCGCCCTTACAAGTAAAAGTCTGGTAATCAAATTTGACTTGAGTAAAAGTACAAAAGTATTGGTATCAAAATGTACTTAAAGTACCAAAAGTAACATACCCATATGCAGAATATCCCATTTCACAAGTTTTCAAATGTATACAAATCTTTTGAAAATAACAGAAGTGTAGATATGGCTGAAGTGAGTAACCTATGTTTTGTAATAATAATCAACATTTTCGAAGTAACTAGTAACTAAAGTTTTCAAATAATTGTAGTGGAGTAAAAGTACACAATTTGTCTCAGAGATGTAGTGGAGTAAAGTAAAAGTACTGAAAGTGGTGTTACTTTACACCACAGGATACATGTTTTGTCATTGATAGATACCGCAGTGAATGCACTGGGAGCTGCAATACTGCATTGCAGTATTGATACTTTTACTTTGCTCTGATAATGGGTTCATAGGGTAACACTTGGTTCATAGGGTCATTACACACCGGCGATTATGCGAATATACGCAAAATTCGGACTCGTTCCGAATAATTAAAAGACGCTTTTTCACTTCGCTTTTTCGCTCCGTGGAAGCTTGCATTGACTTTATAAGGTTTTAAAAAAAAAACGTATTATTCGCATGAAAAATTCGCCCCCGGTGTGTAACAGTACGTTTTAACAGCGGGCGATCAGCGGGCGATCAGGATAGTATTTTCCGGAAGTGCATTATATGTCTATGAGAGCCGGCGACTACTGGCGATAGGGCGAAGTGGGCGGGGGGGGCGATGAAAGATGGATTTTCTTTATCTTTTGGACGATGTCGCCGGCGATCGCCCGAGAGTTGCCCGCTGTTAAAACGTACTGTAAGGGCCTTAACACTTGACCTATAGCCTTGACGATCTTGCAGGCTTATGCAAAGGCTAAAATGTAATTCAGATAGCATGTTATGTGTAAACAGATTCAGTTGTAGACCTGGCATCCTATAGTGTGTTTAGTTTCAATACAGCTTATTGATTTTTTTGATATTATACTGTTTAGAGTAGACTGATGATAGGTTCTTGGTTTACCTATATATTACTATTTCTATGCATTTGATGTATTACGTCGTGTTTTCCTATTGCTTTACTGTAAATCGCTCTGGATTAAGAGCATCTGCTAAATTCCTAAATTGTATATTGTAATGTTTTACTTAATGTTTTACTCAAAATGTACTTAAAGTACTAAAAGTAAAACTACCCAATGTGCAGAATGTCCCATTTCACGAGTTAAATATGTATACAAATCTTTTGAAAATAGCCGATCTACAAGCTCACAACACGTCACAAAGCGACACGTTGTGAGCTTATACTGTAGATCGGCTATTTTCAAAAGATTTTTATTATTATTATTATTAAAGTCACCTCACCTACAAAGTAACTAGTAACTAAAGTCACCTCACCTACAAAGTAACTAAAGTCACCTCACCTAAAAGTAACTAGTAACTAAAGTCACCTCACCTACAAAGTAACTAAAGTCACCTCACCTAAAAGTAACTAGTAACTAAAGTCACCTCACCTACAAAGTAACTAGTAACTAAAGTCACCTCACCTAAAAGTAACTAGTAACTAAAGTCACCTCACCTACAAAGTAACTAAAGTCACCTCACCTAAAAGTAACTAGTAACTAAAGTCACCTCACCTACAAAGTAACTAGTAACTAAAGTCACCTCACCTAAAAGTAACTAGTAACTAAAGTCACCTCACCTACAAAGTAACTAGTAACTAAAGTCACCTCACCTAAAAGTAACTAGTAACTAAAGTCACCTCACCTACAAAGTAACTAAAGTCACCTCACCTAAAAGTAACTAGTAACTAAAGTCACCTCACCTACAAAGTAACTAGTAA
Source organism: Gymnoscopelus braueri (assembly GCF_963280865.1). Lineage (NCBI taxonomy): Eukaryota > Metazoa > Chordata > Actinopteri > Myctophiformes > Myctophidae > Gymnoscopelus > Gymnoscopelus braueri. The sequence goes on along the minus strand of NC_137625.1, from coordinate 4,326,603 downwards.
CTAAAGTCACCTCACCTACAAAGTAACTAGTAACTAAAGTCACCTCACCTACAAAGTAACTAGTAACTAAAGTCACCTCATCTTATGTGCATTCGAGCGAATTAAACCAACCTCCAAATTGGTGTTTCCAAGAACCTAGAAATACTACTGTTGGATAAGGATTATGTCTCCAAATGGTTGAATACACCCTAGACGGTTTGGGGGTCATTATTCAAACACAATAACAACTCTATATAGCTTGGAGCCTTGGTGAATGGCTCCACCTGATTAAAGCCAGCATAATCTTTAATTCATGTGTCTCGTTGACCTCCGGTATAGCACCGGCGTCCAAAACCAATACCCTTCAGCCTGCTCCCCCGCTGGCTAGCGGCAGGTCAATAATGATGAGTGCCAGAGACTATACCATATTGTCAGCGGTGGACAAAGTACTCAACCCCATTACTTGAGTAATCACCTACAAGTGAGTAACTAGGCTACAGTGGTGTAAAGTAACTAAGTATATTTACTCAAGTACTGTACTTAAGTACAAATTTGAGGAATTTTCACTTTACTGGATTATCTTAAATGTTGAGTACTTCTACTCCACTACATCTCAAATATTGTACTTTTACTCCACTACAATTATTTGAAAACTTTATTTACTAGTTACTTTGTAGATTTGTATTATTATTACAAAACATGCATTAACCACTTTATCCCTATATACTTCGGCTATTTGATCTGCTATTTTCAAAAGATTTGTATACATATTTAACTTGTGAAATGGGACATTCTGCACATTGAGTACTTTGTTTTGGTACATTTTTGTACTTTTGTACTTTTACTCAAGTACATTTTTAATACCTGACTGTTACTAGTAACAGAGTATTTCTGCATTTCAGTATTGATACTTTTACTTAAGTAAAACATTTGAGTACTTTTTCCACCACTGCTAGGCTACAAGTGAGTATCTACTACTATCGTGTTGCGACACATAATCGCAAAGTTCCGGTTCAATTCCGGTGTGAGACTAATGTCTCTCATGAGTTTGTGCAGTTGCAGTGAACAAATTATAACAGTGATGCTGACTTAAAGTGGTGCTAATGAAGTGTACAAAGTAATTAGACAGTGTTTTCTCAGGGGCCAGGGCAATGGTATATACGTTCAATCATGTGCCATGGAAGTCCAACCCAGCAACACCAGAGCAGAATTGAATTAGCTAATTGGAACACCTTCAATCAGACATTGCACAAGCTGAATTCACTGATAAGAAACACCTTTCAATCAGATATGGGGAAGCGATCGATTATCAGACCTTGAATTATCGCGTGGGAACTCGGAACACAAACCTGAATACATATCGTTGCTGTCGGGCAGAAACCTCATATCTCCATGTTTTAACGCCCTACTGTGTGTGTGTGTGTGTGTTTTCTCAGTAGGGCAACAGTGTCTGATTCCCATCCTGAAAGCCAGCTGGATTCCCCCCCCCCCCCCCCACACACACACACACACACACACACACACACACACACACACACACACACACACACACACACACACACACACACACACACACACACACACACACACACACACAGCCCAATCTCAATGGGTTTTTTACACAAAAAGTATACCTGGACAAGGATGGCTATGGCCGTTTTTAGCCCAAGGAGTGGTTTTGGTGCAAAACAAATGCTTGCAATGGATTCAGAATCATAAAAACACCCTAGTTTGACCCCTCACATGCTACTTAAAACAGAATTAAAATTTGTTTTTTTTTTTGCCCTGCATGGAAATGCAGGGAAATGGTGGGTACCCCAACTTTCAGCAGCTGTCAAAAATTCTCCTAGGGAAACTGAATTTCAGTCTTTGTGAGATGTGTTACTAGACACCTTTACAAACACATTGGTGAAGATTTTTTTAGGTAAGGAATTTATTCCAAGATTGGAAATCTTTCTGCTAATATCCCCTGACTATATGGAAGCAAATGAATCATAAATTGACATTAATTATTCTAATCAAAATGACAATATACTGTAATGTATGCTTCCTGTCTCACTGCCATGAAGGCCTGCCTGCCTGCCTGTCTGTCTGTCTGTCTGTCTGTCTGTCTGTCTGTCTGTCTGTCTGTCTGTCTGTCTGTCTGTCTGTCTGTCTGTCTGTCTGCCTGCCTGCCTGCCTGCCTGCCTGCCTGCCTGCCTGCCTGCCTGCCTGTCTGTCTGTCTGTCTGTCTGTCTGTCTGTCATCAAGTAGAGATGACTGACTCATAATAAATACAATGATAAATGTAAATATTTATATATATATATATATATATATATATATATTGATAATAAAATCATAATTCATCTAGCTATTAACAGTGGTGGAAAGTAACAAAGTACATTTACTCAAGTAATGTACTATTTTTTACTTTACTGAAGTGTTTTCAATTTTCAGTACTTTTACTTCTACTCCACTACATCTCAAAGGCAAATATTACAAAACACACATTAACCACTTCAGCCCTGTATACATTTCAGCCATATGAAAATAGCAGATCTACAAGCTCACAACATATGTCACCATGCAACGCGTTGTGAACTTGTAGATCTGCTCTGCAAAAGACTTTTATGCATTTGTAAACTTGAAAAGGGACATTCTGCATAATAAGTACTTTTTCTTTTGGTACTTCAAGTACATTTTGATGCCAATACTTTTGTACTATTACATACATTTTGAATACAGGACTTTTTCTTACAGTATTTCTACATTGCAGTATTGATACTTTTACTTATAAACAGAGTATTTCTATAGCAGTATTGATACTTTTACTTAAGTAAAACATGCGAGTACTTTTTCCACCACTGCGTCTGGAATCCACAGTTGCCTTTGTTTCCAATTAAGTCCCGCCCACAACCCCTCTGGCTGGCCAATCAGATCAGCTCCCGTCTGAGTGGCAGCGGCGTCGTGCCAATCAGGCGGCATCGAGGCGAGCCATGGCCAATCGGATAGGGCCCAGTCACTTATCTCTCGACCAATCACGTAAGGCCAAGAAAAACTCCTGTGACTAAAGCCTGCATCTTGCCCCGCCCCCCAAGACAGATTCAGTCAAAACCAAACTTTCAGATAATATTAATAATAATAATATTAATATTAATAATATTAATAAAAATAATAATAATAATTAAAATAATAATAATAATAATAATAATAATTAAAACAATAACACTGTCCTGTACTCTAAACACTGGTGGAAGAAGATTGCTTTTTCTTTTTACTTACTGTAAATAAAGGTAGCAATAGAGCACCGAAGTCCTGACGTCACTCGTTCATCCCCAGGTTTGCGGAAGTAATTTCTCTATGGAGAATAACATTGGGTCATCTTAGAATCGTCTCATATAAGAATTGTGGTCCAAAAATAAACACCGCGTGTCGGCGTTATTGTCAGGGAGGAGGTTCTGTATCGTTTATGATAGTCAGTCACTTATATTTGATACAGTCTGTTTCTGGCGAAAATGTAACTAATTCGGCGGAAGTAACATTAGCGTTTTCTCACCGTCAGTTGATGCTTCATATCCATAAGAGTCAACCCGCCGGGGTCATGTGTTTATTTTTGGAACACAGTTCTTATTTGACGCGATATTCAATACGTCTATGGGATTCAGAACGGGGGTGGAAAACTGCAAACCAGGTAGACAAACAAAGGATGTGTAAATGACGTCAGACTTCGGCGGTCTATACCACAATACATAGAAATACTTTGTTACAAGTAAAAGGCCTGAATTCAAAATGTTACTCGAGTGAAAAAATATGTATTTTTATTTTCTTGGCATATAATCATATTTGAACTGGGGACCCCCAAAATAATCAAATTCGAACTGGGGACCCCCCAAAATAATCATATTCGAACTGGGGACCCCCAAAATACTCAAATTCGAACTGGGGACCCCCAAAATAATCATATTCGAACTGGGGACCCCCAAAATAATCATATTCAAACTGGGGACCCCCCAAAATAATCATATTTGAACTGGGGACCCCCCATCCTGGCAAGCACTTAGAAGTTGAGGCATTACATTTAGCTTGACTCGATTCCACAGATAAACATTGTGAAAATAGCAGATCTACAAGCTCACAACGCGCGTTTTTTGGGTGAACTACTCCTTTAAGCTAATCAACTGGGGACCAGTGGTGTAAAGTAACTAAGTACATGTACTCAAGTACTGTACTTAAGTACAATTTTGAGATACTTTTACTTTCTTAGAGTATTTCCAGTTTTCAGTACTTTTACTTCTACTCCACTACATCTCAGAGGCAAATCTTGTACTTTTACTCCACTACAATTATTTGTAAACTTTAGTTACTAATTACTTTTCAGATATAAATTATTACATTATAAAACTTATATTAACCACTTTAGCCCTATTTTATATGCTATTTGAAAATAGCAGATCTACAAGCTCACAATGCTGTGAGCTTGTAGACCTACAAGCTCATAACATTCATGTAGATCTACAATGAATGCAGGTCTACATTCATTGTAGATCTGCTATTTTCAAACATTTTTGTACTTTCTACTTTTGGTACTTTAAGTACATTTTGATACCAATACTTTGGTACTTTTACTCAAGTAAATTTAGAATTCTGGACTTTTACTTGTGACAGAGTATTTCTATATTGCAGTATTGGTACTTTTACTTAAGTGAAACATTTGAGTACTTTTTCCACCACTGAAAATAAGTAATTTTTTTTGGGTGAACTCTCCTTTAAGCTAATCATCTGGGGACCCCCCAACATAATTTGGGGACCCCCCTGTGGATACCGAGCCCCAGCTTGGGAACCAGTGCTCTCTAGAGCATTGGTTCTCAGGGATCTATAGATCTGTTTTATTCAACGGTCTTTGTCGCCCCCGTGTGGACAAAATGAGTCAATAGTGAACTTCAAAATCAAAGTAAAAGTAAAAGTACTAAAATGTTTGAAAATAGCAGATCTACAAGCTCACAGCGCGTGTGAGCTTGTAGATCTGCTATTTTCAAATAGCCTAGGTATAAAATAGGGCTAAAGTGGTTAATGTATGTTTTATAATGTAATCATTTATATCTGCAAAGTAACTAGTAACTAAAGTTTACAAATAATTGTAGTGGAGTAAAAGTACAATATTTTCCTCTGAGATGTAGTGGAGTAGAAGTAAAATAAATACTCCAGTAAAGTAAAAGTACCTCAAAATTGTACTTAAGTACAGTATTTGAGTAAATGTACCTAGTTACTTTACACCACTGGTAATAACACGTATTATATGTATGAGTTAACAGTGGTGTAAAGTAACTAAGTACATTTACTCAAGTACTACGTCTTTACGTCCGTCCTTCCGGTTCTGTGGGCGTTGTTGCCAGATTGTTGCGAGAGAAATAAGCGACCAGGGTCTATTATTATTAAACCTATAATATAATATAATGTGTCAGCTGTTTGAAAGTAGCAGATCTACAAGCTCACGTTGGGTATTTATAGTAGTAAATATGTGTAATCAAATAGTATTGGATTACTCTATATTTGTAATCAAGTAGTATTGATTGCATTATATTTGTAATCAAACAGTAATGGATTACTCTATATTTGTAATCATGAAATAACAACCATGACCAATGAGCTGAGGCCATGTTGTCATGACAACACTATGAATATTAATACACAAGAACAATATCAGACTTTTAAGAATCCATTTATTAAACAATTAAACATCTACAGATGATCATAAAATAACATGTGAAGAATGAGATGAATATGGAATGAATATGCAAATAAAAACAACAATAACATAATGATGTAAAAATGAATCAATAGATGAACAATGAATGATTTGAACGTCATTAATGAATGAATGCAGACATTCAACATGAGAGCAGTGGTGGAAAGTAACTAAGTACATTTACTCAAGTACTGTACTCAAGTACACATTTTAGGAATTTTTTACTTTAGTGGAGTATTTAAAAATGTCAATACTTTTACTTCTTACATCTCAGAGGCAAATATTGTACTTTTACTCCACTACAATTATATTAAAACTTTAGTTACTAGTTACTTTGTAGATTTTGATTATTATTACAAAACATACATTTACCACTTCAGCTCTATTTAAACTTTGGCTATTTGAAAATAGCAGATCTACAAGCTCACAACGCGTCGCAGAGCGACGCGTTGTGAGCTTGTAGATCTGCTATTTTCAAAAGACTTTTACACATTTTAGATGGGACATTCTGCATTTACTTTTGGTACATTTACTCAAGTACATTTTTGAATTCCAAACTTTTATTGACAGAGTATTTCTACATCGGAGTATTGCAGTGGTGGAAAGTAACTAAGTACATTTACTTTAGTACAAGAGGTATTTATACTTTACTTGAGTATTTCCAATTTCCAATACTTTTACTTCTACTCCACTACATCTCAGAGGCAAATATTGCACTTTTACTCCACTACAATTATTTGAAAACTTTAGTTACTAGTTACTTTTCAGATATAAATGATTACATTATAAAACATACATTAACTACTTTAGCCCTATTTTATACCTCGGCTATTTGAAAATAGCCGATCTACAAGCTCACTGCTGTAGCTCAAGCTGTAGATCTACTATTTTCAAACATAATAGTACTTTTACTTTTGGTACTTTAAGTACATTTTGATGCCAATACTTTTGTATTTTGGATTCTGGACTTTTACTTAACAGAGTATTTCTATACTGCAGTATTAATACTTTTACTTAAGTAAAGAATTGGAGTACTTTCTCCACCACCGCAGTATTGATACTTTTACTTAGGTAAACAAATAGTAGTACTTTTCCCACCACAGCATGAGAGTAAAGTAGTCAACCAACAACATGCTCACAGCAGTAGGAGAGGAAAGAGTTAAACATATCAATCCTAGAGTCACAAACATGTGGAGTAACCATGGAGACCTGGTGTCCTCCTCACATAGAGACTCTATCTCTGCTCACACAGACGTACTGAGGAGGAGGAGTAGGGGTTTAACCAGAACCCAGCATAGAGCGGTTCAGAGAATGTGTTGTGGAAGGTGAAGGTGTACAGGTGAGTCAGTGAGTCTGAACAGACCTCATAAAAGGACAGATTCCCTAAAGGACAGTCCAGATACACTGCTACTCTTTTGGAGCGCCCAGAGGGACAGACAGGGAGGACAGTCCCCTCACTATTGTGTTTGACTCTGTAACTGTTATCACCACAGTCCAGCCTCCAGGACTTCAGGCCTCCAAGCAGAGAGTCACCACCACTTCCTTTCCTACTGATTCCTCCATAAGTCACTGCTATAGAAACATTTCCATTCCTCTCTACCTCCCAGTAACAGGGTCCAGTCAGACCCTCTGTACACAGAACCTGTGTCCAGTAATCAAACCTGTCAGGATGATCAGGACGAGGAGGACCTGTCCACCCCCGTGTCGCCACCATGTTGTTCTCAGACAGAGAGAGGTGTCTGTGTGCTGTGTTTGTGTTCAGTTTGAGATGAGAGAAATCTGATGAGAAAATAACACAATAAACATTAAATACATCATTCACTGAGTGACACACACACACACACACACACACACACTCTATCAGCTAGCATGCTAGCTAATGCAACGTAGGCAATGGAAACGGCTTGGCTTGGGGTAATCCTTTTGCCACAGCAAATTTTAATGAAGACACATTGAGTGAGCCTCTCCAATGAATCATCACCTTACCGTGGTGGAGAGGTTTGTGTGCCCCAATGAACCTGGGAGCTGTGTTGTCGGGAGCCTAGTGCTCCTGGTAGGGTCTCCCATGGCAAAGTGGTCTCGGGGGAGGGGCCAGACTAAGAATGGTTCACCAAACACTTCATGGACAATTCAAGACGAAGTGATGCGACCCGGCCCGGAGGAAGCCCGGGGCCCTCCTCTGGAGCCAGGCCCGGAGGAAGGGCTCGTCAGCGAGCGCCTGGTGGCCGGGCTAACCACGGAGCCCGGCCGGGCACAGCCCGAAGAAGGAACGTGGGCAGATCTTCGCCGCCACGTGGGCCCACCACCCGCGATCGGAACCAGTGGGGTCGGGTGCACTGTCAGATGGGTGGCAGTGACAGCAGAGGTTCCAGACGGACCAATCAGGGGCAGCAGAGGCTGACTTTTGGGACGTGGAACGTAACTACGCTGGTGGGGAAGGAGCCTGAGCTGGTGCGGGAGGCAGAGCGCTACCGGTTAGACCTGGTGGGGCTTGCCTCCACACATAGCAAGGACTCTGGAACCAAACTCCTGGACAAGGGGTGGACCTTGTTTTATTCTGGAGTTGCTCAGGGTGTGAGGTCTCAGGCGGGTGTGGGGATACTCACAAGCCCCCGGCTGAGTGCCATCACGTTGGGGTTCACCCCGGTGGACAAGAGAGTCGCCTCCCTCCGCCTAAGGGTTGATGGGGGGAAAACTCTGACTGTTGTCTGTGCGTACGCGCCAAACAAGAGTTCAGAGTATTCGGCCTTTTTGGATACCCTGCATGGGGTCCTGCATGGGGCTCCGGTGGGGGATTCCATAGTCTTGCTGGGGGACTTCAACGCACACGTGGGCAATGACGGGGATACTTGGACTGGCGTGATTGGGAGGAACGGTCTCCCTGATCTGAACCTGAGTGGTGGCTTGTTATTGGATTTCTGTGCTAGTCATGGACTGACAATAACAAACACCATGTTCAAACATAAGGATGCTCATAAGTGTACTTGGTACCAGAGTACCCTAGGCCAAAGATCAATGATCGATTTTGTAATCGTATCAGCTGATCTGAGGCCGCATGTTCTGGACACTCGGGTGAAGAGAGGGGCGGAACTGTCAACTGATCACCATCTGGTGGTGAGTTGGTTCAGATGGCGGGGGAAGCCTCTGGACAGACCTGGCAAACCCAAGCGTGTAGTGCGGGTGAACTGGGAACGTTTGGAGGAGACCTCTGTTCGGAAGGAATTTAACTCCCACCTCCGGCGGGACTTCTCTGGCATCCCTGTGGAGGTTGGGGGCATTGAACAGGAATGGGCAATGTTCAAAGCCTCTATTGCTAAAGCTGCGGTTGTGAGCTGTGGTCAGAAGGTCTTAGGTGCCTCAAGGGGCGGTAACCCTCGAACACCCTGGTGGACAGCGGTGGTCAGGGAAGCCGTCCGACTGAAGAAGGAGGCCTATCGGGGTATGATATCCCAGGGGACTCCAGAGGCAGTTGCAAGGTACCGACAGGCCCGAAGGGCGGCAGCCACAGCTGTGACGGAGGCTAAGCAGCGGGTGTGGGAGGAGTTCGGGGAATCCATGGAGAAGGACTTTCGGGCGGCACCAAAGTTGTTCTGGACGACCATACGGCACCTCAGGAGGGGAAAGCGGGGAACCATCCAAGCTGTATACAGCAAGGATGGGGCTCTGCTGACTTCAAGTGAGGAAGTCGTAGGGAGGTGGAAGGAACACTTTGAGGAACTCCTAAACCCAATGACATCAGACCCACCCTCCCTGACAGGAGCAGAGCCTGAGGATGATGGGGGATCGGCGTCAATCTCCCGGAAGGAAGTCACTGAGGTAGTTAAACAACTCCACAGTGGCAAAGCTCCGGGGGTTGATGAGATTCGTCCAGAAATGCTGAAGGCTCTGGGTGTTGAGGGGCTGTCTTGGTTGATACGTCTTTGCAACATCGCGTGGAAGTCTGGGACAGTACCGAGGGAGTGGCAGACTGGGGTGGTGGTCCCACTTTTCAAAAAGGGGGACCAGAGGTTGTGTGCCAATTACAGAGGTATCACATTACTCAGCCTCCCTGGGAAAGTTTATGCCAAGGTACTGGAAAGGAGGGTCCGGCCGATAGTCGAACCTCAGATTCAAGAGGAGCAATGTGGTTTCCGTCCTGGTCGTGGAACAACTGACCAACTCTTTACTCTGGCAGGGATCCTGGAGAGGGCCTGGGAGTATGCATATCCGGTCTACATGTGTTTTGTGGATTTGGAGAAGGCATATGACCGGGTCCCCCGGGAGTTTCTGTGGGAGGTGCTGCGGGAATATGGGGTGAGGGGGACCTTGTTGAGGGCCATCCAATCTCTGTACGCCCAAAGCGAGAGCTGTGTCCGTGTGCTCGGCAGTAAGTCGGATTATTTTCCAGTGGGGGTTGGTCTCAGACAGGGCTGCGCCTTGTCACCTATCCTGTTTGTGATTTTCATGGACAGGATCTCGAGGCGAAGTCGTGGCGGAGAGGGTATACGGTTCGGTGAGCTAAGGGTTGCGTCACTGCTTTTTGCGGATGATGTGGTCCTGATGGCACCATCGGTCCGGGACCTTCAGCTCTCACTGGATCGGTTCGCAGTCGAGTGTGCGTCGGCTGGGATGAAAATCAGCATCTCCAAATCTGAGGCCATGGTTCTCAGCAGGAAACCGGTGGATTGTGCAGTCCGGGTAGGGAATGAGGCTTTGCCCCAGGTGAAGGAGTTTAAGTATCTCGGGGTCTTGTTCACGAGTGAGGGGAGGACGGAGCAGGAGATCAGCCGGAGAATCGGAGCAGCAGGAGCGGTATTGCAGTCGCTGTACCGCACTGTGGTGACGAAAAGAGAGCTGAGCCAGAAGGCAAAGCTCTCGGTCTTCCGAGCAATCTTCGTTCCTACTCTCACCTATGGTCATGAAGTGTGGGTCATGACCGAAAGAATAAGGTCGCGGGTACAAGCGGCCGAAATGAGTTTTCTCAGACGGGTGGCTGGCATCTCCCTTAGAGATAGGGTGAGAAGTTCGGTCACCCGGGAGAGACTCGGAGTAGAGTCGCTGCTCCTTCGCTTGGAAAGGAGCCAGCTTAGGTGGTTCGGGCATCTAGTACGGATGCCTCCCGAGCGTCTCCCTAGGGAGGTCCTCGCTGCACGTCCCACTGGGAGGAGACCCCGGGGCAGACCAAGGACCAGATGGGCGGATTACATCTCCACACTGGCCTGGGAACGCCTCGGGATCCCCCAGGAGGAAGTTGCTAATGTTGCTCAGGAGAGGAAGGTCTGGAGCTCTCTGCTGGAACTGTTGCCCCCGCGACCCGACTCCGGATAAGCGGTCGAAGATGGATGGATGGATGGATGGACATTGAGTGAGGTAATTTAGCCTGTGTGTGTGTGTGTGTGTGTGTGTGTGTGTGTGTGTGTGTGTGTGTGTGTGTCTGTGTGAGGGGGGGCATATAACAGAACAGGCATTTTATCAAAAAAAATACTTTTTTTGAAAAAAGTTAAAACATCGATGTTTTTCAATTCAACTGTAAAATCCTCACAACAAACAGAGAGAAAAAACTACCATGATCCCCCCCCCCCACCCTTTTTAATCATTTTAACCCATTAAAGCCTGGAACGCATCTGTGTCATTTTAGATGTCTTTGGCTATTAAAAAATAGCAGATCTACAAGCTCATATCGCGGCACTCGGTGCCGCGCTATGAGCTTGTAGATCTGCTATTTTTGAAAATCCTCAACATTTTGTGCAAATATTTGAAAATATATATATTTTTAAAGGGAACATTTGTAACTCAAATCTTTGCTTCATGGGGGTCCCTGGAACAAAATATTTTGGGATGGGGGGTCCACGGCCAAATACATATAATTTTGGGGATATGAAAAAGTTTGAGAACCACTGATATTATAGCAACATAAGTTTTTCAGAAAACTGTTAGGATATAGGAGACATTTGTAGAATCCCCCAGAAGCATAGATTTGAGTTACAGAAATGTTCGCTTTAAATATATATATATATTCAAAGATTTGCACAAATCTTCACGATTTTTCAAAAATAGCAGATCTGCCCAAATAAATCTTAAAAGTTAGTCTTTTTCTTTGAGTGAAAGTAATCAACATATACTTAAAGTATTAAAAGTAAAAGTACTCATTTCACAACTTCTATTTTTCCAGAAGTTTTCAAAATGTGTCAAAATATTTTGAATAAAGCAGATCTACAAGCTCACAATGTAATGCATTGTGAGCTTGTAGATCAGCTATTTTAGAATAGCTGAAGGCTGAAGTATGAAATAGGGTTGAAGTGGTTAATACATGTTTTGTAACAATAATCTAAATGTAAGTAACTAAATTAATAATTATAGTGAAGTAAAAAAGTATAATATCTGCCTCTGAGATGTAGTGGAGTAGAAGTAGAAAGTAAACTATTATATATAAACTATTTTTGTGTATTCTGATGGCAATAGTTTTACTTTTACTCAAGTAAATTGTTGAATACAGGACTTTTACCTTAACAGAGTATTTCTACATTTTGGTATTAATACTTTTACCTGTAAACAATCTGAGTACTTATTCCAACACATAGTCTGTCGGGTAGAAACCTTGTAAGTCCAGACTGTTACTTTACAGGAAAAAGAAACTGATCCAATGTAGTTATTATTTATTATTAATTAACAGGGGGGTCCCCACATGATTTTGGGGGGGTCCCCACATGATTTGGGGGGGTTCCCCAGATGACAGTGAAGTGACAATTTAAGGAATTTTAATACCTTTTTAATACCTAGAATTGTGAAAATAGCCGATCATTGTGAGGCGTTGTGGACTTGTAGATCTGCTATTTTCACAATATTTATCTGTGGAACCGAGTCAAACTAAATGTAATGCCTCAACTCCTAAGATTCTAAGTGCTTGTCAGGGTGGGGGGTCCCCAGTTCAAATATGATCATTTTGTGGGGTCCCCAGGTTCAAATATGATCATTTTGTGGGGTCCCCAGGTTCAAATATGATCATTTTGGGGGTCACGGTCTGAAAAGGTTGAGAACCACTGCTCTATACTACAGTTCTCCCTCTATACTACAAATCTCTTTGTCAAAAATAAAAGATCTACAAGCTCACAACACGTCATAACATGATGCGTTGTGAGCTTGTAGATATTTTCCATGAATGTTCACGTATTAAGAAATGCCAAAAACCTTAAGGAGGGGAGGAGAGGAGAGGAGAGGAGAGGAGAGGAGAGGAGAGGAGAGGAGGGGAGAGGAGAGGAGAGGAGAGGAGAGGAGAGGAGAGGAGAGGAGAGGAGAGGAGAGGAGAGGAGAGGAGAGGAGGGGAGGAGGGGAGAGGAGAGGAGAGGAGAGGAGAGGAGAGGAGAGGAGAGGAGAGGGGAGGGGAGGGGAGGGGAGGGGAGGGGAGGGGAGGGGAGGGGAGAGGAGAGGAGAGGAGAGGAGAGGAGAGGAGAGGAGAGGAGAGGAGAGGAGGGGAGGGGAGGGGAGGGGAGGGGAGGGGAGGGGAGGAGAGGAGAGGAGAGGAGTACACCCTGGAACCCCTTCAAGGACCCCTGGGGGTCCCAAAACCACACCACTGGTCTACTGGTATCCAAACAATGTCACTGTATGAAGGGTTTGTGTAAAAGCAGTTTACTGATCATCATGTACTCACGTTTTAAATAGTCCTTCCTGTTTGTGCTCCCTGGAGGCACTGATGGTGAGTCATTGACTGCAGACTCTGTAAACACAAGAAGTCATTTGATATCATGATCTAATCTACAAAGTATGCATAAATTAGTGCGTTTGGAAATACACACTATCGGAATGGAATATGCAAAAATCTGATTGATACATCTGGATCACATGACTCCAGAGATCCTGTGTATTCATTCATGTGAGTTTTGAGCAAAACAAATGACAAAATAAAAAACATGCACAAGTAAGTACTGTGTTTTGAAATGAATTGTTCAGGCTTCAGATCAACATCAACATTTAAATAGAAATAAACATACTTGGAGCTCTTGTGGGTTGGAGAAGAGCTGTGGTTGCAGGGTCTGTAGAAACTCTGCCGGTAGTAGATGGAGAATCTGTCTGCATTGGTCCTGGTTTAAGGAAATTAAAATGATTTTAGGCCAACCGGTTACAAGATAAATGGACAACAGAGCCTTTTCTCCTCTTTAACCCATTAAGACCGGGAAAGAAACGCATCTGTGTCATTTTAAGATGTCTTTGGCTATTCTAATAATAGCTACTAATAGCAGATCTACAAGCTCATATCGCGCTTGTAGATATGCTATTTGTTTTTTAAATCATGACAATTTGAGCAAATCTTTGAATATACATTTTTAAGTGAACATTTGTAATTCAAATCCTTTGCTTCTGGGGGGTCCCTGGAACTAAATATTTTACAAATGTTTGCTTTAAAAATATATATATTTAAAGATTTCCACAAATGTTCACGATTTTTCAAAAATAGCAGATCTACAAGCTCATAGCGCGGCACACAATCATGGATTGTGGAATAACCATCCCTATAATAATAATAATTATTATTATATCCTTATAATGAGCCCATAGTGTTCTGTGATGTTTACAGGAACCTTGGATGGGAGTTAAATAGATAGTTTACGTACCTGGTGGTCGTACACACTCCTCCTGTCTGTTCACAGAGTCCTGGAGTAATGGCATTATACACATATTAGAGTACTGATTTCAATTAAGGTCACAAGTAGCCTACAGAAACACATTTCGAATAAACTGATAAAGCCTGAGTTTTTTTTATCACAATTTTAACTTCACAACTCACACTTTCAATTTGTGTAGGTATGTTGGCAAGAAAAACTATACAAGTGTTTCTGAGATGTACAGTTACAAATCATAAAGTCACAAGTAAGGCCTTTTTCATAAAATGTTATAGTGGGCTTCCATCAATAAACTACTAAAAGTTGTTCTGAGTTTGAAAACACAGCTAGAAAAATGTGTACCTACCAACTTTGTCAAGGTTTCATTGACAGCAGCTTTGATTCCCTTCTGATGCTTTGAGAAAACACGACCTGTCACTTCAGTGCATCCTGAAAGGCAAACCACCATGACAGGACAAAGATATTTGACAATGTAAATGACCAGAATGATGTACCTCTGACCAGCGTGAATGTTGTGCGTACATAACAAGTTACAATATACACTAGGTCTAATTCTTTCACATGAATTACATGTATGAAAATTGGACAAATTTGAATATCTGTTTAGAAAGTACAATTTGGATACTATTGTATAAATCATATTGACAAAGTATTTTAGATATATATATAAAACAATATCCCACTTGAATCCTGCTCTCTTTCAGCTACATAAAGTGCCGGCATGGCGATCTCAGAGAATCTGAATCTGGCTTTCTTTTCTACCAAAAATTACATTTTACAATTTGTATAACGTGTACAAAATATACTCGTTTGTGTTTATATCATACAGTATATTTTAAATGTACAAAACATGACAAAAATATATTTTGGACACATTATTGAAGTGTTTGAAGTCAATTAACATTGAGCAGGAAGCTCGTAGTGTGCTCCCATTTCATGACTTTCCCTAAAAACTATATATCTGTGTAAGAATGTAAATTCACCTTTGAATGTGGGCCTCTTAGTGGGATCCTTGTCCCAGCACCTCTCCATGAGGTTAACTAGCTCTTCTAATCCATCTGCTTTGCTCTGATCAATTGTGTGAAGATCAGGTCTCTGTCCCATATTAATAATCCTGAATATCAGCACATCACGATTTACCCCTACAACGAATACAGAACAGATATTTGTGTGTGCACGTACATGCGTGCGTAAGGTTTGAAATATGAATACATACAGTAGGTATGCATGAGTACTGTACATAGTGGTTGTTATGTACATAGTGGTATAAATAATAATAATAATAAATGTATTTGTTTAGCACTTTTCTCAAAGCTTACACATTGCTTCACGCAGCAAATATGACAAATAAAAACAGAACGTTGAAAGGCTCATTGCCAAATATCACAAATCAAACATGTTGATTGTAAGTGAAATTCCTTTTTCTACAACCACTTAGTTCAAACTCCATTCATTTCATACTTACTGTATGTGTGCTGCTGTATACATTCACATGGAATAGTGGATCATTTACCTGCTGGATAGGGCTCCCAATTTCCAGTAAGAATGGTCCAGAGGAGTATGCCGTAACTAAATACAAATATGTTAAAAAAAAAAGTTTGAAACTGTTTTCACATAATCAATAAATGTAATGACTATATCAACAGCATTCCTTCAAGAGTTTACCTGTAAACATCATAAGAGCGGACAGGACGGTAGTGCTGTTCAAAGGCCTCTGGGGCAGTGTAGAACAGAGTGCCTCCTTCATCACCTTTGTTGCTGGTATTCAAAACACTGGTGGACACCAGAGAGAGGCCAAAATCGGCTAACTATTAAAAGAAAGAGGATAAAAGAGCATTTTAGGCATTTCTGCTTTGATTGAAGCCCAGTGAAGAGAAGCAGTGAGGACAAATGGCATGGCAATATGCATCATGGTCGCAATCAAACCCTTGAGGTTACGTTGTTAATTGATAGAGAAAAGTGGGTGCTCAATTTGTTTTTTAAATATTGTTTTAATTGTTTTTCAGAATCAGCATTTTACACAAATGTGGTCACGGCTTTAGATGATAGATATAATAAAGCATAGTAATAATATTAATAATAATAGTCATAATCATAATCAGAGATGTCAGAGATGAACAATTAAATAATAATAATAATAATAATAATAATAATAATAATAATAATAATAATAATAATATAATGGGGATTAACCAAATTATCATATTCACAACGGGAGTTTTTAGTTCTTGGCTAAATCCGTTTATTTCTGTCGCGCGAAAATAGTTTTTTCTTGTAGCCTATATAATCAGTAGTGTGTGGTCTAAATTACTGAAATCACATTTGAAATCTCGTCTCGCGATACTTCCGCCTTCCGTCCGGACCAATGGCGGAGGGAAGTATCGTGAGACGAGATTTCAAACGTGATTTCAGTAAAACAGATTTGTAAACAGTAATGGCGGCGCCCGTGAAGCAATAGCATTCTATCAGATGGACCACACTTATGATGAGATAACAACCTCAAATAAAGGTAAGGACAATGCCTAGGTCGAAATTCTCCTTTAAGCTGAATACCCTAGCATCTATTGACCATTTTAGGAATTTATATAATAACCGTGTATTACCTGTATGCAACTGTTTTAACTGATTGCTGTTAACATACAACTGTTTTAACTGTTTGTGTCAACTTTATTGTTTTTCTTGTTGTTCTTATGTTATTTATATGTGTGTAATCTCGGCATCATTGTAAATGAGGGCCTCCCTCAATGATCTCTCAGAGAATCTTAAATAAAGGTTGAATGAATGAAAAGCTCATGGACTATGTGTTTCTTGCTTGGCAACCATAGAAACATGTATAATGCCCTAAATATAAGCTCCCATAGTAACAGAGACTGATATTATAATACAAAAAGTTTATTCAAAGATCGTTCAACGGGGGGAAAGATAGTAGTAGAGAAGTAAAGACATGTTTAGCCCTCAGTAAACAAGGAACCCTTTCATTCTATTGATTGGGGGGAATATTCATATTTTTAATATTCAAGTAATTCAGAAAGGGGTTCCAGGAAACATAGAATAGGTCTTTTTGACCATGTGTGTGTGTGTGTGTGTGTGTGTGTGTGTGTGTGTGTGTGTGTGTGTGTGTGTGTGTGTGTGTGTGTGTGTGTGTGTGTGTGTGTGTGTGTGTGTGTGTGTCTGTGTGTGTCTGTGCGTGGGTGCATGCATGCGTGTGTGTGTGTGTGTGTGTGTGTGTGTGTGTGTGTGTGTGTGTGTGCATACCTTGGCATCTAAGTAGGCATCCAGTAGTACATTGTCCGGTTTCAGGTCCGAGTGCACAACCGGTGGCTTCTTGCTGTGAAGGAAGTTCATGGCCACGGCCACCTGGTCGGCCAGACGGAAAGCCAGGGCCCAGGGTGGAGGCCCAGACAGGGCCTTCTGGAGGGACAGCAGGGAGCCTCTCTGCATCAGCTCCATTACTATACCCTGCCTCTCCATACAGCCCAGCTTAGGGACAGGGGGAATGCCCCGGTACATCCCATAGACCTTGGGCACAAACGCAGCAGAGTCCATGTAACCAGCCTCTCGCCCCAGAGCGGTGGACAAGGTGCCAGAGCTGCAGTATGGAAGGAGACAGTTTAGGAGGAGAAAGACGGCAGTTAGAATCCAGTTATGTGAGGCTGACTTTGATAGGACTGATGATCATGAAATATGTCATTGATTAGTGTGAAAGAATCAACCATGTTGCTGATAAAATTCCTATAATATATAATATATATATATATATATATATATATATATATATATATATATATATATATATATATATTTTTTTACCCATCATGAAGCAGCTTGATGGCAACGTCAAAGCCCCAGTCCTTGTGGCTGGCCTTATAGACACATCCAAAGCCCCCTGAGGCCAGCTCTTTCCAGTTCTCCAGACTTCCATCGTCAATTGTCTCTCTGTCCCGGGCTGCCATCTCTCACCAAAGAACAGAACCACCAAAGATTCAAATCTAGAGGGCAGTAATAATAGGCAAATTAATATGAAATCTTTCCATATAAAGCAACCAACTAATCACATATACGTACAGTACTTATCTGCTGACAATGCATACATGCCTCCTTTGTTACATTCATTAGAAAGAGCATAGTGCGGATGCTTTTTTTAGGGCCCCATGTAATTAATTCTGTGGTCACATTATCCGTTTTGCTTATGTCTTAACCACTCTCTTAAAGGTTTCCAGGTACCAGTTCTTATGTCTTAACCACTCTCTTAAAGGCTTTCAGGTACCAGTTGCTGATGGGGGGTGAGGCTGAAGCATGATGGAGATGTGAGCTGCTTTCAGCGGGGTTCATTTTTGTAAGTCCACCTTCATAATATATTCATTCATTTAGGCACTAGTTTTGGGGTCCTGGGGCCTTTGCCAGGGTTTTGACTGCTGTGTGTGCCTACTGCCTAATCATGTGTGTTGCAGTGCTGGGTTGGAGGGCGGAGTCGGAGACAATCAGGGTTAAGGGAGACACCTGGCCATTGTCTCCCCAAAGACTATAAAAGACCTGCTATGTCCATGCTCTGTCTCTTCAGTCATCCCCAGGACACAGGAGCGGCCACACAGAAGAAAATGTCTCTTTGGTTGCATCTGTTAGTCTTTAAAATGGGCAGAATGTTCACCTGTCTGCTTCGTAGGCACATTCATTCATTCACTGCGGGCAGCACTAATAACAACAACATTGACCCGGAACCGGAAGTGGTTATATTCCCTTAACCCCCGCTCTTAAAGTTACAAGCCCTCTTTGGTGAATGTCTCTCAATGTCTCTCAATGTGGGTCACCACACAGGCCCCCCCAGAATTCACCAATACAAAAAGTGCAACCAAATAATTAGACAGTAAACAGTCCAACAGCACAGTCCCTCAGTGAACAAACTCTAAAGTCAACGTGGGGTAGGGGACTGATCAAGCGGCCGAAGCGACTGCGCTTAACAGGAGGGGAATTAAGTGGGACCTGAGGCCGCGCCATGGAAGGGGCCGGGACAGGGTCAGAGGTCGGGCCGAAAGCGGGGGGCCAACTGAACTGGCTCATCCTTGTCCAAGTGAGCAGCCTTAAGACGGTCTATAATGACCGTCTCTGGCCTGCCCCCCATGTCCACAACAAAGTTTTTTGCGCCCGCCTCCAGGACCCAGGAAGGGCCCGTCATAGGGGGGCTGCAGCGGAGTCCGATGGCTGTCGTGCCGGATGAAGACATACTTCGCTGATGGCAGGTCCCTGGGGACGTACGACTGGGGGAGGCAGTGGCGAGATGACGGAATAGGAATAAGGGCATCGGCGACACCCCGGGACACAGTTCGATGCGAGGCGGCCAACCCCCCCCCGGGACCCGCAGTGGCTGGCCGTACACCAGCTCGGCGGACGAGGCCTGGAGGTCCTCTTTGGAGGTAGAGCGAAGACCGAGCATGACCCACGGGAGGTGGTCAACCCAGTCGCTATCCGTAAGGCCGGCCCGAAGAGCGGCCTTCATGTCCCTATGGAACCGCTCGCAGAGTCTGTTGCCCTGTGGGTTGTACACCGTAGTGTGGTGGATTTCACCCCCAGGTGCTCAGCAGCCGCAGTCCAGTCAGCTGCGTCATCTCCTAATCGTACTCGGGTGTTATGATAAACAAAACCGGGGTCTCGAAGTGATAGAATCTGAACCAAGCCGGACCCAATTGACGATAATAAAACCCGTCAAAACCCGAACTCGTATGGGTCGTGGATATTATACAAGCAAGCACAGTGACTGTCTGTCTGTCTGCAATGGATAAAGTGTTAGTGGTGAAAGTTGGTGACACACATTGCAGGCAACTAAGGAAAGTAATCAACGTCCCTTGCGCCATCATTTATGTATAACATTAACAAAACTAAACGAAAGCTGTAGGTTTTGCATATTAAGGTTTAAAGGCCAAAACATATATTAATGTGTTTATACTGTGCAACATACAGTGTCGCGCAGCAGTTCACTCACGGCCACTTTATTCAGTTATTGTTTGGTAAGCAACATCTCTGCATGATGGAGTAGATATCATATTATTTAGTTAACTATAATAACAGGAACAGATTGCATAATGTGACAAGTGGAAAGAAGCGCAGCGCTAATGTAACGAGGTGTAATGATCAGTTGGGTGCATGTCTGCAAACATGCATGTGACGTTAATTATGACCGATAAATGTATTCTTTGGCCGGTAAAATATAATCCTGTCGGTCAAGGAGGCCAGCCCACAAAATGCCTAGCGGAAACCCTGCCACCATGGTGAAGAGGTGAGTATATCCGTGGGAGGGGGGCAGGGGGCCCACCAGGTCCACCTTCACCTGATCGAAACACCTCTCTGGAACTATAAACGGTGCCAAAGGAGCTTTGGTGTGGCGGTGCACCTTGACGCGCTGACATGCCACGCATGACCCAGCCCAGGTCCTAAAATCCTTCCGGAGGCCAGGCCAAACAAACCTGACCCGCACCAGCTTAGTCGAGGCCTTCACCCCTGGGTGGGAAAGGCCGTGGATGGTGTCAAAAACCTGGCGCCGCCAGGCAGCAGGTACCATAGGGCTTGGCCACACCGAAGACTTTGTCTATCACCGGGGACCAGTCCAACTCGTCCTTGGGCGCCTTGCCCCGCAGGGCTTCCTACAAGGGCAAGGGGCGCATGAGGTGGGCAGCAACCAGTTGTAAAAGTTCACCATGCCCAGAAACTCCTGTAGAGTGCGGGGACGAGGAAAACTGGAGACGGCATCCACCCTGGCGGAAAGGGGGACGGCTCCCTGTGGAGCGACGTGGTGTCCGTGGAAGGTGATGGAGGACTGCCCGAACTGGCACTTGGCCGGGTTGACGATGAGGCCGTGTTCGCTGAGGCGCTCACACAGCTGCCGGAGGTGTGTCATGTGCTCCTCAATGGACACACTGGCTACTAGAATGTCATCTAGGTAGACAAACAAGAACGGCATGTCTCGGAGCACCATCAGGTCTATCAGGCGGTGAAACGTCTGCGTCGCCCCCATGAGGCCAAAAGGCATCTGCAGGAACTCGAAAAGGCCAAAGGGTGTGATGACAGCTGTTTTAGGCACATCTCGTAGATGGAGCGGCACCTGGTGGTACCCGCGCACCAGGTCCACCTTGGAGGAGATGATGGCCCCCACAAGGTGGGCAGAGAAGTCCTGTATGTGCGGGACGGGGTACCGGTCGGGGGTTGTGGCGTTATTCAGGCGACGGAAATCGCCGCAGGGGCGCCACCCCCCGCCAGCCTTATCAACCATGTGTAGGGGAGAAGCCCACGGGCTGTTCGAGTGGCGCACAATGCCGAGGCGCTCCATGGTGGTAAACTCCCCTTTGGCGATTGCCAGTTTTGCCGAGGCGAGGCGCCGGGCATAGACTGGAGGGCCCTCGTGGTAATATGGTTTTCCACGCCGTACTTAGCCACCGCCAATGAGAAAGTGGGTGTGGTGAGGTCAGGGAACCCGGCGAGCAGGCGTTGATACGGATCCCCGGTGGCAAGCGTGTTTAACAGGCATAGAGCTCCGGCCCCCCCAAGCGTACAGCGGTACGAAGCAAAGGAGAGGGCATCGATCAGGCGACAGTTCTTATATCAATCAGCGGCTGTAAGCACAGAGGAAGTCCGCGCCCAGGAGCGGCGTGGACACAGCAGCCATAACGAAGTCCCAGCCGAAACGTCGCCCGCCAAAACACACCTCCACATACCTGGTGCCATAAGTACGTATGGGCGTGCCGTTATCGGCCGTGTCCGCCGGCAATGGTGTCCACGGCCTGTGCTGGCAGGATGCTGCATTGAGCGCCTCAACCAGCAGCCGCCGGCCAGACACGGAGTCGGTGATGAACAACAGCTTGCCAGCGCCCATAGCCGCTAATGAGCGCTGGCCTTGCCGTTTCCCTGACCCCTGAAACTGCATGGCTTGCGACACTGCTTGGCCTTGGCCCCAAACCTGGCATGGTAATAACAGAGCCCGTCGTCGGGTTGGCGTCGGGCTGTCACCACAGCCGCGGTGTCCGTATAGTCCTCCAGGGGTGTTGTTGAGGTGTCCTGGTGAGGCAGCAGCGCATGGACAAACTGCTGCCGGTTGGCCAGGAAAACCCTGTCTGCTTCTGCAGCCAGACCGCGATAGTCCTTGGTGGTGGAGAGGGGGGAACTGGCTAGTGCTGTGCGCACCGGCACTGGAAGCTGCCGCAGGAAAAGTTGTGTAAACAGAAAGGAGGGATCAGCTGCTCCCAGCACAGCTAGCATCTTCTCCATTAACTCTGACGGTCTGCGATCGCCGAGGCCGTTGAGGGACAGCAAGTGGTCCGCTTTCTCCAGTTCTGACAGTTCGTAAGGTTTCAGAAGGAATTCTTTAGTGCATCGTACTTGCCGGCTGCCGGTGGATCCTCCAACAGCATCATCGCTCGTGCCGTCGTCGAAGCATCCAACGCCGCCACTACATGGAAGTATTTTGTTACATCCTGCGTTATCCCTCTCAGCTGGAATTGGGCTTTGATGTGTTGAAACCACGGCTGTGGATTATGCTGCCAAAAATCGAGCAGCTTGACAGTTGCTGCGTTGATGTTAGCCTGTATGTTAGCTGCGTTGTTATCCCCGTTCGGTGCAGGCGCTGCTGCGTCCGCTGCGGGGGCGTCGTTGTCGTCAAACATGTTTGTTATTCACAGGGTCACCAATGTGGAGTAAGAAACAGCGAGACAGGAGACGTAGGCAAGTCGAGGTAGTTTACTTAAACTTCACCGTAGGTACATACATTCATTCATTCACTGCGGGCAGCACTAATAACAATAACATTAACCCGGAACCAGAAGTGGTTATATTCCCTTAACCCCGCTCTTAAAGGGACAAGCCCTCTTTGGTGAATGTCTCTCAATGTGAGACACCACAATGGAAGCCATCATTACTCTCACACATACCTGCCTAATTCAGCAACCTCCCTACCAATGACATCATCAGTGGTGATTGCAAGCTAATGGAAGACACACAGCACACTTTCTCTAGAAGCCATTGTTCTGGTATAAATATAGAATAAATACACCATTTAAAGAAAAATCTTGTTTGAAATGACCGAACCTGCCTATACTGATGATGTCACTGGTAGGCGGGTTTCTGAATTGTTCACAGCTGTCCTCTGAGACACAGACAGAATAGACACAAATGGTACCATATTATAAGGAGCGTTAGTGAGGACCATTTCATCATCATCATAACCTTTGGGGCAGGCCCTCATTTTCAATGTAGCCGAGATGTATATAAAGATAGTTTGAAAATGGCTGAAGTGGTCCTTTAACAATGCCTTGCCCGTGTAGGGAAGACCAGCAGGAAACTTATACAACACATTAGCAGTGAAAATAATATGATTCACTGAAACAATAGCCATAGCTGTGCATTTTACTGATATGAAACATGACATACTGTATCCTCCCTCTGGTGTTGTGTCGTTGAGAGAAGGTCTTGCTACTGTACCACCTACTGTAGGTAGAGACCACCTCTTACTGTTGAAGAGATGGGAAGCTTATTGAAGTTTGACTCATCTCCTACGGGACTATAAGGCTATTCAATCTAATGTTATATTTTCATGGCTTTCATTATTTTAGTTTTTAATTATACATGTCTCGAGGCAAATGTTAATGTTTTAATGTCTCAAGTTCTTAAAGGAGCTACACCATGAATTTAAAAAAAATATTTGATATTTAATATCATATGGTGTATGTCCCTCAAACCTTTTTCAAAAGGTTTGAGCCTAAATCATCACTCAGATATACTCATCCCAAGTCAATTGTCTCTGGCTTATACAGCGCTTTCAGCTGCAATACCAAAACGTCCTCTTGGGCAGGGGGGGGCTACTGAGCAATTCTGTCTGTTAATACAAAAAAATATTTAAAGAAAATATTTAAAAAAAGAAAAAAAAATGGAAAAATTCTGCATAAAAAGAAGCATCTAAGAAAAATACAAAATCGAAAAAAAAACACTTTGAACATTTTTGAACAATTCCACCAAGTGTTTGAGGTGCCTATTTCACCCACTTCCGGGGGGGCGGAGCCAAAATCCGAGCCCGAAGTATTTGTTCGTAGACCCCCACTTAGGGGGGGTAGAAAAAGTTTCGGAGCGATTCGGGCACTTTTCATTTAACATTGGGTTTGCCATCAATAATGTTTGTGACATCATAAACATTTCCATTCTGAGATCGCCTGTTCAGACACGCCCATTCTGGAAATCCATGAAATGAGAAGGAATGACTGAATTAAAAAAAAAAACATTTTTTGGGTACAAGAGACACTGGGGACCCCAAAAAATACAAAAAACCAAGAAAAAAGTGATTTTCATGGTGTAGATCCTTTAATCTATCTTATCTATTGACCAGTTGTGTCATGGAAAAGTGTGCATGAATGATGCTGACATTTGGGATTTTAATATCGACGGTGGACCAGTGGTGGAAAAAGTAGTACATTTTTTGTATTAAGTAAAAGTATCAATATACTGCAATGTAGAAATACTCTGTAAGTAAAAGACCGGAATTCAAAATGTAAAAATGCAAAAAGTAAAAGTAGTCGTGGTGCAAAATGTCCCATTTCACAAGTTTTGAAATGTATAAAAATATAATATTTTGAAAATAGCAGATCTACAGCTCACAATGCGACGCATTGTGAGCTTGTAGATCGTCTATTTTCAAATGACCGAAATGTATATAGGACTGAAGTGGTTAATGTATGTTTTGTGATAATAATCAAACTCTACAAAGTAACTACTGTAGTAACTAAAGATTTCAATTAATTGTAGTGGAGTAAAAGTACACTATTTGCCTGTGAGATGTAGTGGAGTAGTAAAAGTATTGGAAATTAGAAATACTCAAGTAAAGTGCAAATACCTCAAAATTGTACTTAAGTACAGTCCTTGAGTAAATGTACTTAGTTACTTTCCACCAGTGCGGTGTACGTATTACCTTATTACCACATCATCCGTATGGGCCCTCCCTACAGCTACTTAACTACTGCATATACAGTAGGAACAGCACACAGCATACCAAACCAAGGAGTGCTGCTTGGCAGCAAGCAGTGTGTCATGGAGGCCACACGGAGTAGGACGGCGTGTGGCCAGTGATTTTTCACGTGCAAGGTACGGTACGGTACAGTGAACGCACTTTCACACACGTGCACGCTAGAACGTGCCCCCCCCCCCCCCCCCCGTAGATTCACAAGCCATTCATGTGAATGGATCGGTTCATGACTCCCAGGAGCCAAGGATTCTGATTGGTCTGTGGGTGGAGCGGGACCAGAGACTTCCAATTGGCCCGATTCCAATCCGCTCCCTTACAGACTCACTGACTGATTGGAGCGCGTTCACGTGAAGTCTGAAGTCTGTCCCTCCTATTTGTAATGGGCAGTGGTGGAAAAAGGTACTAAATCAAGATCATAAATAAAGAAAAAAATAAAGATGTGTGTGTGTGTGTGTGTGTGTGTGTGTGTGTGTGTGTGTGTGTGTGTGTGTGTGTGTGTGTGTGTGTGTGTGTGTGTGTGTGTGTGTGTGTGTGTGTGTGTGTGTGTGTGTGTGTATTTTCAGTGATATGTTGGCAGTGGTTCAGGAGGCAGAGACTTAGGGATCGCAAGGTTACCGGTTCGATCCCCAGCTCCCCCTATGTTAGTCAGTGTTGTCTCAAGTGTCCTTGAGCAAGACACTGAACCCCTCACTGCTCCTGAAGAGACATACGTTGAAACAACATGTGTGGAACTCCTACATACTAATAATATCTGCATTAATTCACTTAAAAAAGAAATAAAAATAAGACATGGATCAACAGTGTGTGAAAATGACCACAGGGAAAAATGCTTCAAAAGATCAAACAGATGTGATGTCATCTGTTGAGATCAAGACAAAGGAGGCAGAACAGGAAGATAAAAGATTTTCATCAGCTGAGAGACAGTGATTCCAATAATGTCCAATAATAACAATATTAACAATCTTTGGAAACCCTCCATCCAATAATAATAATAATAAAGCTTTATTTATATAGCACCTTTCGAAACAAAGTTACAAAGTGCTTCACAGAGATAAAATACACCATACAGTAGGAGAGCACAAAAAAAAAAGTAACCAATCGACTCCAAATGGCCTGAAACGTGCTCCTAAAAAAGAAAACGTCAAAAAAATAATAAAGAAATTATTAAAAAATAAACCGAAACCGGAGTCCTGGCATCAAACTATAGAGACACTGCATTCCTTTAAAAGCTGTCATACCATCATGAATGTGTTTTCATTGTTAGATTAATATCATTACGGGTGAGTTCAGAAATGCGCACCGGGAACACACTCACGTATTAGTTTGTATTGGCCAGTGCCAGTGGTGTAAAGTAACTAAGTACATTTACTCAAGTACTGTACTTAAGTACAATTTTGAGGTACTTTTACTTTTCTGGAGTATTTCCAATTGTCAGTACTTTTACTTCTACTCCACTACATCTCAGAGGCAAATATTATACTTTTACTCCACTACTTTAGTTACTAGTTACTTTGCCGATTTAAATATATTACATTATAAAACATACATTAACCACTTTAGCCCTATTTTATACATAGGCTATTTTCAAACATTTTAGTACTTTTACTTTTGGTACATTTTGATACCAATACTTTTGTACTTTTACTCAAGTAAATTTTTAATTCCGGACTTTTACTTGTAATGGAGTATTTCTATATTGCAGTATTGATACTTTAACTTAAGTAAAATATCTGAGTACTTTTTCCACGACTGGCCAGTGCGCTCAGTGCTGTATATCCGAACACACCTAAAATCAAACCATAGAGTCACTGCATTCCTTTAAAAGCCGTCATACCTTCATTAATCTGTTCTCATTGTTAGATTAACATCATTACATCACACCTACTCCTGGTCTAAGACTCTCTCATCAACATAGAACCTGTTCTCCTTCATCACTGGTACAACCTGATCTCCTCCTGTCCTCATCTAACCCTGTTCTCACTCTGCCACGTGTTGTGAGCTTGTAGATCAGCTATACATATGAATCAGACATAACTCTGATCAGGTACACAACTATCCTTGTAGAATATCTTCTGATCTTTACGTGGCTTTATTTTAGGACACAAGGACACTTTACAGTTAAGATACCAAGCCTCTGGAACACCTGACAACATGTATACGTCTGATTTAATTTAAACAAGGACTCTTTTATTATTATCGTTCTTTATTGTATGTCTATTACTTATGTTGTTTTTGTTTTGTAGAGGTTGAACTGATTTGATTGATTTACTCTTTTTCTAGGGTTTCATATCTCTACTAGCATTTCAAGCACGCACGCACGCACGCACACACACACACACACACACACACACACACACAGTGCATGCCATGCCGTGCACGTTTATCTTTTCATCGTGGTTGCGTACCAAACATTCTCAACACAACGGACATAGCTGATCTACAAGCTACTAACTCCTCACAGCACGACATGTTGTGAGTTTGTAAATCTGTATTTTCTGTGCCGTGACAACGGTGTCACTGAGTAGGTTTGAGTCACTCCTACATTCTGAACATTCTTCTACTCTGACATGACACTGTGTGTGTGTGTGTGTGTGTGTGTGTGTGTGTGTGTGTGTGTGTGTGTGTGTGTGTGTGTGTGTGTGTGTGTGTGTGTGTGTATGACGTAGAGATGCTATATTCATTTATAGATGGTGATCTTGTGGATGCCAAATTGATTCAAACAGTATTCCACCATTTTGTAGACAATGGATATTCATATGACAAGTGGAATTGGAGCTATAGGACCATATACCTCTCATTTCACGAATGCCCGTTGTGTCATTTGCGCGTGTGTGTGTGTGTGGGGGGGGGGGGGGGGCACACACTGTCAACAAAGCTCTGGTGACGAACACAACACCAGTACACCACCAATCTAGCAGAATAGCAGATCTACAAGTTCAACAACACCAGTACACCAGCAACCTAGCAGAATAGCAGATCTACAAGCCCTCAAGGCGTCTCATCAGCTCTGTTGTTCAAAAAGTAATAAAACAGGGTTAAGGTGGTTCAACTATTTTACTATTTCTGTTGGGGACCCCCTAGAACCTCTTCAAGGACCCCCGGGGGTCCCCTGACCACACTTTGAGAACCACTGCAATAAAGCATTGTGTTTTCCTTTGTTAAAAGTAGCCTTTCTAAAAGAGATTTTCATTTTATTTATGTTTTAGTTTGAGTCCCAATCTTCACAGTAAAATCCTCAGTGTAATTATGTATTTATTATTATGTATATAAATAAATAGAGTAGGGCCTACATTGAAACTATTAACTATAGCAGGGTTTCTCAAAGTATGTACCGTGGCCAGGGGTGCCGCAGAATACTTAAAAATATTTGGGATTTATCAATATCACTTCAGTTTAACCACTTAAACCCTCTATACTCATTAAGACAGACCACCAAACCTCCTTGCCAAAAATAGCCAATATACAAGCTCACAGCGTGTCACGTTGTGACACGTTGTGAGCTTGTAGATCTGCTATTTTTGGTGAATGTTCCCCCCAGAATAGGGATGCTGGGGTTTAAGTGGTTATGAAGTTCTTTTCAATCTGTCGTCATGGAAACTACTTTTCTCTAAAGTTTTCCTCGTGACACATACTGTATCTTAGGGGGAAAGATTTACATATTTACGTACCGTAATATGACATAAATGTAACGTTCTATAAAGTAACAATGTAGTTCAGGGGTGCCTTGGATGAAAAAGTAATTTATAGGGTTGACCTGAGACCCTCTGAACTATAGGATGCCAGATCTACAACTTAATGTCATCTAAATGACATTTTAGCCTTTCCATAAGCCTGCATGCTCGTCAAGGCTATAGGATATAAGTAGCTCTATATAATTAGTATAATTATAATAATATAATAATTATAATATGTATAATTAGCTAAAAGTAGTATGTCCAACACATTGTTTCACTGGCTGATGTGAAAACTGAAATGCTGATTGATGTGTGTTGTTCTGGTAAATAAGTAAACACACCCCCCCCCCCTCTCTCTCTCTCTCTCTCTCTCTCGCCCCACTAGGTTTAAAGGAGTAGTTCACCCAAAAAAGGACTTGTTTACTATCAATTACACACCCCATGAAGCATTGAATTCATGGAGATGTTTTTGTTTTCGTCTCATTCCTGAGACAAGAATTTGATGACCAGCAGAGTTTACAGTAGGAGACTCCACCGGTCATCCAATTATCGTCTCAGGAATGAGACAAAAAAATAATGATCTCCATGAATTCAAGGCTTCATGGGGTGTGTAATGGATGGAAAGTAATTTTTTGGGTGAACTACTCCTTTAATGATGAGTGGTGACACAAAGACAATGCAAATTACGGTTTAGTTGAACAATAAAAAATGAAGGGGAAAAAAAAAAAAAACGGGAAAGCATCTGTGTCAGCTTAGCGTTGGCTATTAAAAAATAGCAGATATACAAGCTCACAGTGTGTCACTTCGTGCCGCACTGCCGAGCTTGTACATCTGCTATTTTTAATTTTTTTTGAAGGATCTTGAAATGTGAGAACTACTAATTTAGGAGGCATTTGTAGAATCAGCCTCAGGTCTTAATGGGTTAATAGGAACTTCTTGTCACACAGTCAATCCTCCGCCATGCCACACGAGAGAAAGAGCTCCAAACACACATGATGACATCACACAATGATCACACTGACTAGTCAGTCACAGTAAATCCACTAATGTCTTCTTTCTCCATGTAAACTATAAGACTGTTTGAGTCCTTCAACAACAAACGATCATTAACCTATCATAGCAGACCTCAACCACAGTCAGCTAACAAACAACACAAAGCAATGTGACACGTTAACATACATGAATAATTAAAACAGGTATTTATCACTCATACTGTATACAACCTGGGTGGAGATCGTGTGTATAATTATTTAGAAGTAGAATGCTACAATAAAACATTTTGATTAAAGTGATTTAATTTTTTTTTATTAAACCTGATCTGCTGATCCATATTTACACATCCCTAAACTCCCCTAAAATGACTCATAATGTAAACGATACACAACCCAGGTTGAATATTAATATAAATCCTGTTTATCCATTTATTCCATATTTTCCATTCCAAGCACATTAAGTCTTACCGTGTTCTTGTGCTGCAGAGAAGTGTGTCAGCGCAGGTGTGTAGAAACTGACACGTTTTACTGTATAGCTCTCACATGATTGGACACAGCAGCACCTGTTGATAAAAGGCAACATATCAGTAGAGATTGTGATTGGTTTAGAGCTCTGATCAGGCGTGGCGAGTGTATTCAGGTAGACATGATGGAAAGATAACCTGTTTATAAAAAAGAAAAAGGACAAGCAGAATGGGGCGTAGCATCATGGTATTTGTTAGAGAAGTTTATCAATAAGTCAAAACAACTGGTGTAAAATGATAGAAATCACTGAATGTGTGCAGTGGGTCCTTGCTTCATCTTCATACAACATACATGTTTATCATGACAGACAGTAGACAGTTCAGAGCTCACTGAGGTTCAGATATCACTATATTTATAATGATAAATAAAGATCATGTTTATCATGACAGACAGTAGACAGTTCAGAGTCACTGAGGTTCAGATATCACTCAGTATTTCATAAAATAAAGATCAGATCTCTACTGTATCTGTCTACCTTAAGACAGGGTTGAATGAATGCGTGCCAGTTGTTTGTGTGTGTGTGTGTGTGTGTGTGTGTGTGTGTGTGTGTGTGTGTGTGTGTGTGTGTGTGTGTGTGTGTGTGTGTGTGTGTGTGTGTGTGTGTGTGTGTGTGTATCTGTGACTCTGTGTGTGTGTGTGTGTCTCTGTCTGTCTGTCTGTCTGTCTGTCTGTCTGTCTGTCTGTCTGTCTGTCTGTCTGTCTGTCTGTCTGTCTGTCTGTCTGTCTGTCTGTCTGTCTGTCTGTCTGTCTGTCTGTGTGTGTGTGTGTGTGTGTGTGTGTGTGTGTGTGGGGGTGTGTGTGTGTGTGTGTGTGTGTCTCTCCATTCTGCTATGTTCAGAATGTTGTCAGGTGAGTGACGTCACCTCCCACAAACACACACCTTCCCTGTAAGCGAGTAAATAAGTAAACTAGAACAGAGATCCCCGCCAGGCTGGGTTGCCTAACCCAGGGCCTGAAACATTTGGAAGGCATTCATAACCAATTGGAATGGAATTGGATAAATGTGATGCATTTTGATCACATGACTCCAGACATATTCTAATATTTACAAACTTTTGGGGAGGAGGTTCTTACTGGCAGTGTGTATGCAACGTTTCATGGCATTCGGACGCCGTATTCATGATTTGAGGCATTTTGTCCCACAAACGAAAGCCAATTGCAACCAATAGAAGGGAATCTTAAAAGGCTCAGGCTGATATCATATATATATATATATATATATATATATATATATATATATATATATATATATATATTTATGTGACATGGATGATGTGCACAGATTAGCGTGCCTTTTGGACAAAATCTGTAGGAGGAGCAAAAAGTGTGTTAATATTGGGAGTTGCGTCATGATCTAAGGAATCCAGGGAAAGAAGATTGACTGTACGATCTACGGTTCAGGAGTTATTTGGCCTGCTGTAGGGCCATTAGCTGGCCAAAGAGGCCACAAAATAAATGGGGCAGAAGTTCTTCCTTGGCCTACTGGGAGTGTGCGTGAAAAGTTTCACGCTGATCGACAGGTAGGCAGGCAGGCAGGCAGGCAGGCAGGCAGGCAGGCAGGCAGGCAGGCAGGCAGACAGAGAGACAGGCAGACAGACAGACAGACAGACAGACAGACAGACAGACAGACAGACAGACAGACAGACAGACAGACAGACAGACAGTCTGTCTGTCTGTCTCCCAAGGGGTCGGCCTACAGGAGGCTTTGTCGGTCGGTCGGTCGGTCGGTCTGTCCCTCTTTTCCTCTGCACACACGTCATGCGAAGTCCGGCCATTCAGATTCCAACCACTAGGGGTCTGGCAGTGCTCCGAGGAGCACTTTTTCTAGTTACTGTAGTTATTGTATTTGATCCCAAATTACTTCATCAGTGTCTCTATAGCCCTCTAACCCAGGGTTTCTCAAAGTGGGGGCTGTGGCACCCTAAGGTTGCCGTGACGTAGGTCCAGGGGTGCTGCAGAATACTTTGATGACATTAAAAGTAATTCACAATACAAGGTCTACTAAACTGGGAGACTCATTAAGCATTAAGCTTGTTTAAGATGAGATGCATCTTTTTTGATTGATTGAATATTTTATTAGGCAAAAAAATTAAAACAGCACAGTTACATTTAAAATACTTTGTCTAACAGGTCCGTTCATAAAAGTCCTTGCGGACTTGTTTCCAATGAGGGCCTTGGTATTCAATTCATAGGCATATATAGTGGCACCACAGTTCGAATATCATTACAAAAAAACAGCAAAAAAAGAAAAAAGAAAAAATATATATAACGTAATGTACAAAAAAAAAAAAGGGGGGGAGGGGAAAGATATGTACAAGAACAGGGGGGGGGGGTCGGCTGTCTAACGAAAATGGTACTACCTCCTCCTTTGGCCTCCTGAAAGGTGATTTTTTAAGGCTCTTTTAAATGAGCCCAGCGAACTGCATTTTTTGAGGGATGGGGTTAGACTATTCCAATCCTGGGTGGCAGTGCTGTAGAAGGAGAATTTGCCCATGTTTGTTTTATGGGTGGGTGGTACCAAATTGTTGTTAACGCTCCCTCTGGTATTGTGACTGTGGGAGTCGCTAACCTTTTGGAGGTATTTACTCAGATATGCGGGTATAGGGGGCATATCGGGCAAATTTGCATTTACAATTTTGAAGGCCAGTCCCATTTTTAGTTGTTTAACCCTGTCTTCCACCCTGAGCCAGCCTAGGCTGGCAAAATGGGTGGGAGAAAGGTGGGTCATGGGCCCCAATCTGAGGAGTAGCCGAATCAGTTTGTTTTGGGTGTTGGAGTACCAGGAGGTGCAAGCATAGTCAAAAAGTGGTTGAATCAGGGCCCCAGAGAGGGTCCTGAGGGCCTGAGGGTTGACAAAAGAGGAAACTGCCCATATATTTGGTTCTCTGGTTTACTCTTTTGACCACCTTTGTCGCCATGCTTTCACCTGTCAGGTATTTGTCAAGAATACAACCCAAATAGGTAATCTCTTCTTTGCTAGAGATAATTGTGCCATCGACTTTGACCTTGAAATCATTTACATCCATCTGTCTGAGGGAATGTTTGGTCCCAAAGAGAATGGATTCAGTTTTCCCAAGGTGTAGTGACAGTTTGTTATCGGTAAGCCAAGTACAGATTTTTGAGAGTTCGGAGCTGAGCGCCTCCTCAACTTGCAACTTGTCCTCTCCCGAGATCAGGAGTGCCGAGTCATCAGCGAACAGGAACAATTTGCAGTTACAGGCAGCATTCATGTCGTTAATGTATAGAAGGAACAGTAACAGCCCTAGAATGCTGCCCTGAGGAACCCCACAGCTCACCGGGAGGGATGAGGACATGGTTCCGTTGATGTCAACCACTTGTTCTCTTCCCTCCAGGTAAGATCTCATCCAGTTTAGTGATGTGCAGTCAAAACCAATCGTCCTCAGCTTATCAAGTAAAATTGAATGGTTTACAGTGTCAAACGCTTTTTGGAGGTCCAACATGACCATGCCGCAGTATTTGCCCGCATCTACCTCACGTTTGATGTAGTCGGTCAGATACAGTAGGCATGTGTCAGTGGAATGGGAGGTTCTGAAGCCCGATTGGAATTCAAACAACAGTTTATGCTCGCTGAGGTAGCTGTTGATTTGTTCTTGAATTAATCGCTCTACAACCTTTGAGATGGAACAAAGGATGGAAACAGGCCTATAGTTGCCAGGTTCTAATTTGCTTCCTTTTTTATGCAGAGGGATTACTCTTGCCAACTTGAAATCCTGTGGGACGTGACACTGGCTGATGGATAGGTTTGTGATTTAGGCTACTATGGGGGCAATAGCAGTAGCTGCATCTCTGAGGAATCTGGTGGGGATATTGTCAAGGCCGGTGGCCTTGTTTGGCTGGAGGGCGAGTAGTTTTTTCTGCACATCATCAGCATCATCAGCATCTGTTACCCCCTGTCGTGGGAAACAGTAATTTTTGCATCTAGATGTGAAATGTTTACTTTCCGTGGGGATTGGTTAAAATAATTATGCCAAGCATCGCATCCTGCAGCTGTTTTGTTTTGGGTCGAAGGCTAAAAAATATCCATGCTAAAGATACCCTGGCTATAAATATCCGCGGGGCTAAAAATATCCAATTTGATTCGTTCATTAATTAATACACATCCTCTCTGTCTCTCTCTCTTTTCTCCCTTTCTCTCTCACTGTCTCTCTCTCTCTCTCTCTCTCTCTCTCTCTCTCTCTCTCAGTTCATCAGTACATGAAAGTACAAATTCACAATACAAGGTCTACTAAACTGGGAGACTCATTAAGCACTAGGCTTGTTTAACTTTTCTCTGTCACTTGTCAGCTGTCACCCTTTCTCTCTCTTTCTCCCTCTGTCTGTCACTATATGTGATCTTCTGCTTCCATGGGATCTGTGAGCCAGGGAACATGGTGTGCACCTGGAACCCTAACATAGCCTGTCTCTAGAAGTAACCAAATGGACCCAGGCTAGATCTTTAATCATTTATACTCTCAAGAGTTAAATTATTGCCAAACATCTGCATTACTTAATTAAATAATTGTTATTTTGATCAACGTTTGCCTATTATCACTCTTATTGGTACCGACTCTCCATCATTTACATTATTGTAGCTAGGGACCCCTGGTTGGCTACAGCTGAACCTGGTGCATAACATCTACATAAACAGCGCCCCATGGTCACTTTGTCCTTAGGCCCCAGCCATAAAAGTCTGTCCCCCTTTCGTCCATACATGGGCATAGACACAGGCTGACACGTCATGTGAAGTCTGGGTCTGGCAGAACCAGGTCTCCTGGTCTTGTTTAAATATGGCAAGCACCCACCCTACAGTATATAGCAAAGTCTCTATCCCCTTACATCGCTGTCGGGCAGAAACCTCTTATCTCCATATTTTACCCTACTTGATCATACTGCAGCATCACATAAAAGCATCAAAAGTAGCAATTTGAATCCTGAAAAGTAACAGTTTTGGACGTATGGGGTATATAAGAAATACACATTCAAATGATAAAACTACATTTTGTTCTTCTGAGAGTCCAACGTTATTCATAGCACTCAATGCATGTTTTGTGGTAGTCCAGCTCTTGACTGCCACCAAGTGGCATTGAACATGCACTACCATTGTTGGCATCTCAATTCATCTCCAACAGATTAGATCATGTCTTTGTAGGGTGGCTGGGTGGGTGGGTGGGTGGTGGCTGATTTAAACAAGTGGTTCTGAAACTTTTTCACGTCAAGGACCCCCAAATTGATATGTATTTGGCCACGGACCCCCCCCCCCCCCCCATCAGAAAATATGTTGTGCCTGGGACCCCCAGAAGAGAAGATAATGTGTAAAAATATGTAAATTGTCATGTTTTTTCCACACTTTTGAATATCTATTAACTAGATACTAGAACACAAATGTTGAAAATTGTCACATACTTGTAGATTTGGATTATTATTACAAAACATACATGGTCTAAATGTATCTAGGGCTGAAGTGGTTCTTCATCCCTAGATACATTTTGACCATTTGAAAATAGCAGATCTACAAGCTCACAATGCGTCGCGATGCAACGCCTTGTGAGCTTGCAGATCTGCTATTTTCAAAATATTTGTATACATTTGAAATCTTGAACATAGTATATGAGAGTGTACAAAGGGAACCAAATGTACCCTACCCTTACAGGTCTGTAACTATGAGAGTATACAAATGTATCCTTACAGGTCTGTAACTATATGAGAGTATACAAATGTATCCTTACAGGTCTGTAACTATATGAGAGTATACAAATGTAACCTTACATGTCTGTAGCTATGAGAGTATACAAATGTACCCTTACAGGTCTGTAACTAGAGAGTATACACATGTACCCTTACAGGTCTG
Organism: Gymnoscopelus braueri; assembly: GCF_963280865.1. Classification (NCBI taxonomy): domain Eukaryota; kingdom Metazoa; phylum Chordata; class Actinopteri; order Myctophiformes; family Myctophidae; genus Gymnoscopelus; species Gymnoscopelus braueri. The sequence goes on along the minus strand of NC_137625.1, from coordinate 4,290,264 downwards.
TAACTAGAGAGTATACACATGTACCCTTACAGGTCTGTAACTCTGAGAGTGTACAAATGGAACAAAATGTATCCTTACAGGTCTGTAACTCTGAGAGTGTACAAATGGAACCAAATGGACCCTTAAAGTTCTGTAACTATGGATAAATTTTGCCACGGACCATCATAACTTTGAGAGTGTACAAATGTAACCAAATAAGGGGCCATTTGGTTCCTTTTTCCATTTGTACACTTATGAAGTTATGGGGTCCGTGGCCAAATAAATGCATACCAAATAAATGCATCCCACCGCTGATGTGAAAGGTGGTTGTCCAAAAAATAGCAACAAAAAACCCAAATCCCGATATACAGAAAAATAATACAAATAATTATATATATATATATGGCACGTTCCTTATTCCTAAATGTTTTTGATTATTATTGAAACCAGTGGTTCTCAAATATGTTCATGTCATGGACCCCCACATTATATTGTATTGTATTTGTCCCTAACCGCCATCTGAAAATGTTCTGTGCCAGGGAGCCCTGTACCGGATTTGTGTTGTTAGCACGGCTATTTTCAAATAACCAATGTATATAGGTTTAAAGTGCTCATGTGTAGTCAGGGCTTGTTGGTTGCTTATTTCTCGCGCAAAATCTGGCAACACTGGCTGTGAGCTAACAAGATTAGATAGCAGTCAATATCACAAAACAACAGTAAACAAGCAAAGCTTTACGTGTTATTATTATACGGCTTGGTTGAATGCTTGAGCCTCTTAAGTGAAATAGTGTTGTTTATTTTTTACCACTTATAATAACGTGTGGGAATGAGATCTGCAGGCCTGCAGGCTGCTGTTCTACTCCTTAGCCAGCAGGTGGAGCTATAGCTCATTATATACAGTAGAATGGGGTTTGTGGAAATAAACTATATTTGTTCATAGACCATCTGGGTGTTTATTATTAACATGGACACACAGAAGTTAAGATTATTTGTACAGCTCTGTAATGTTGAAGTGAAGAAATAACACATTTCGGCTATTTTCGGCAAAGAGTTTTGGTGTACAGGGAAAAAAGAGCAGACCAAGTCGGCCTACCGAGCCAAAGGTCAAATTTACAAAGTATTGATCGTGGCTGGATGGTTGATTGAATACTTCATTAGTCAGAAATGTAAACAGCACGTGGTACAGTAAGACATTAAGGCTAAAAGGATAACACAAAAAAGTCCTGGGGACTTAATTGTTTCCATCTTGCTAACTTACCAGGAAGAGAAAGGCTGTAGTTTCCATTCGCTGGAAATCCCCATTGATGATGTCACTGGTAAGCAGGTTTCTGAACTGTCCAAAGCCCAGTGGTTCTTAAAGTGGGGTCTGGGGACCCCCTGGGGTCCTTAAAGGGGCTCCATGGGTCCATGGAACCTGGAAATCAGCATTCTATTATCATAATGGATACTACTATGATACATGTATGTATATATATATATATATATATTTTTTTTAATAGTGATCCCCCACTCCCTTATATGGAGTTATGGGATTGCCTGCTCTGCTCATACTGATCTTCCTAGGTGAACAGTGTTACCCATTTCCCTCTGTAGCTCCGAACCGTGGTTGGGAGCGTCTGGAAACGTGGCTTGTTTAACGTGGTAACCTTTATAGAATTAGTCCATACAACTTCTTGGTAGAGAACGGGTATCTATGGAATCGGATCACTGCCAATACTCCTAACTTCAAATAAAGGTTTCAGAACCTTGAAAACCTTTTTTGCAAGACTGAAAACTCGTTTCGAACCTCTGAAAAAAGTGTTGAATCTCTGAAAAAAGTGTTGAATCTCTGAAAAAAGTGTTGATAGGCCGAAAAAAAAATTCAAAACTCTGAACAAATATTTTACAGTGTTTCGCCAACACATTTTCAGAGTTTCAAATTTGTCACAAACACACTTTCAGAATATGCATTTTGGCACTGTTCTCCCTGGGTATTATTTTGTTTTACATGTGTGAAACCTTGTAAACTCCTGACTTAAAATAAAGGGTTCAAAAGGCTTGAAAATAATTTCAAGACTGAGAACTGGTTTTGAATCTTTGAAAAAAGTGTTGATAGGCTGAAAGTGTTTCTCAAATCCTTGCAAACACATTTTACAGTGTTTCGTCAACACCTTTTCAGAGTTTCAAATTGGTCACAAACACACTTTCAGAATATGCATTTTGGCACTGTTCTCCTTGGGTATTATTTTGTTTTCCATGTTAGAAACCTTTTAAATGGGAATCGTTTTTGAAACTAGCAACTTTATTGTTGAAAGACTGAAAAAAAAATCAATGGTTAAACTTTATTTTGAAACTGTGATTTAGCGTCACACACACAGCAGCACATTCTCCTCAAATCTCTGAACACACACACACACACACGCGCGCGCGCACGCACACACACAGCAGCAGCGGCGGCAGAGGCATGCCATAAGTGTTGAAACTCTGAAACTGCTACTCGAAACCTCGCAGGGAGGCGGGGGGGAGCGGAGGCGGGACCAGAGGCGGGGCCGTTTGAAGTCCATTCCATTCGCTCCAAATGACACACTTCAGTTTTATTCATGGTTTACACAGGAAATAATGAACTGATTACAATAATGTAAATTCTCTCAAATCAGTAACAGGTAGGTGATACATATGCCCATCAAATATGGTTTTATTGAAAGGCAATCCAGGTACCAACATTCGGGGAATATCTGACGGCTTGGAGCGCCTCAGTGCGGCTGCAGAGTTCATCTTGGAATTTGTCATTACAATTTTACTGTAATCCACATTCCTAAACCCCCCCACTCCTACACCCCCCCCCCCAAAGGGACCCCCCCCCCGAACCCCCCCCCCCCCCCCCCCCTGGCCCAAGGGGTCACTCATAATAATTCTATATCAGCATATTTTGTGCATTCAAACAGAACAGTTGAGATTTCATTTGGCCAGATCTCTGGCAATTGTACTTGAATTCTTATAATTTTAATGTTTATATGGTCTTTCAAGTTTATATTTTCATTTGGTATCAGTCATGAATTTATTAGAATGTATTAGAATTCATTTTCTCTATTGATATCAAGCCGGATTTTCCCACGTGCGCAAGTGCATGCTGTAACATAATAATACACAACGTGTACTGTACATATATATAGCCCACTGTAGGCTAACATTTTTGGGGGTTTTAGCTATGGACCCTCAAGCTCCAAGCTCCACCTTAGCGCCGCTAATGGAGCGGTTTCAGAAAAGAAAAATGAAAAAAATTAAACCGAAAAAAAGGTGTGTCTGTCTGTCTGTCTATCTATAAATCTATCTAAATATCTATCTATCTATCTATCAAACTATCTATCTCCAGCATGTTGTTCAACAAATAGCAGATCTACAAGCTCACAACAACTGTTATTGTGATCTTATCTGCTATTTTCAAATAGCGTATGTATAAAATACGTGGTTAGTGATTCATAATATAATCATTTATATCTGCGAAGTGTAGGATTATTATAATTATTATTATTATATCACAATTAAAGTAAGCGCATCGGTTAGTGTGATTCGGTCGGTCTGTCTGTCGGTCTGTCTGTCTGTCTGTCTGTCTGTGTATATGTATCTATCTATCTATGTATCTTGTAGATCGATCGATCTGTCTGTCTGTCTGTCTGTCTGTCCGTCCGTCCGTCTGTCTGTCTGTCTGTCTGTCTGTCTGTCTGTCTGTCTGCCTGTCCGTCTGTCTATCTAACTATCTATCTCCAGCAATATGTACCACTTGCCTACAGCTGCCCCCCCCCCCCCCCCCCCCAATAAATAATATCAGTCCAGTAATGACAGCCCCAGATGTAAGCTCCCAACGCGGTGATTAGCAACACGTTGTTCAACAAATAGCAGATCTACAAGCTCGGTTACTGTGAGCTTGTAGATCTGCTATTTTCAAATAGCGTATGTATAAAATAGGTCTGAAGTGGTTAGTGTATGGTTCATAATATAATAATTTATATCAGACAGACAGACAGACAGACAGACAGACTGGTTCAGTCCATTAATGTTGTATTCAGAATAATAAAAAAAAATATATATATTATTATTATTATTATTATCATCATTATTATTACCCTTATTATTATTACCCTTATTATTATTATTATTATTACCCATATTATTATTATTACTACAACTTGTTATATCCACATAATAAGGCACGCTACTAGAAGGGTGAGCTTTATAGGTCCATCTTTACTGGGTAACAAACATGTACGCTGGCAACGCACGTTACAAGCCGGTACAACAACAGAGCAGTCACACTTTACGGTCTAGTGTCGTAAACACAACGGTACACTCATACACAACATTTCCCCCCCCCATAGAAAACCATGAAACACAACCCCACCCCCCCAATGTCTTATGCATTCAGAAATTGGTAACATAGTCCTTGAGGTAATCTGGTCGAGCCCGGTCTCGAACTGGCCGTGCCACGGGCACCACCGGGTGGTCATTAGGTGCCGGAGGGCGCACCACCACTGGGTGGTCATCAGGTGCCACAGGGCGCACCGGGGGCAAGTCCATATCACCTGCTGTAAACTCAAAGTCAGTATTAGCCCACATACCTGCGGCAGCAGGCGGTGTAACAGGCATGGCAGCCTCCGGCCCCACGACAGCAGGTGGTGGCACTCGCCGAATGCGCCTGGCATGCCAGCGTGACCCATCGGACAGGCGGAAAGTGGCAGGCCCCAGCTGGTCGGTTATCTGCATAGGCGTGGACCAGAAAGACTGCAGCTTGTGGCCCCTGTGAGGGCGGCGGACGCGGACCCAGTCCAGGGCCGCGAACGATGGAGTCTTCACCCTCCGTGTCCTGTCGAAACGCTGCTTCATCTGACGCTGCCGGTGGCGGACTCTGTTGCGCCCTCGAGCTGAAGGTGGCACCATCACGGAAGCCCTCAGTCGATCCAAAGGCAGCTGCAGCTCCCGTCCCAACATGAGGAATGCTGGGGAGCAACCGGTAGTGGAATGCTGTGAGGCTCTGTAGTGCAGAAGCGTGCGGCGAAGAGCTGTAGAGAAGGAGAAGCCATCTGCCAGGTGAGCTCTGATGCCATTCTTCAGTGTCTGGTTAAATCTTTCCACCCCCCCGTTGGCCTCAGGGTGGTAGAATGATGTACGGACGTGCTTTATGCCCTTGTCCTCCAGGAAGGCAGCAAACTCCGCAGAGATAAACTGGGGGCCATTATCCGTCGTGATGGCCGTAGGGTGCCCCCAGCGGGAGAAGAGCAAGTCCAGGAACTCAGTCACCACGCGGGTGGTAACAGTCCCCGTGGAGAGCACCTCAGGCCACTTGGAATGAAGGTCGTACACCACCACCATGAAACGCTGGTGGTGTGGGACTGCATGAAGCTCCCCGCAGATGTAGAGCTGGAGGTGCTCCCAGGGCTTGTCAGGCCAATGCAGCGGTTGCAGCGGCGGCGGGGCGGGTGGGCCGGTTTTTCCACTGAGAAGGCAAGCTGTACAGTCCCTCACTAAGGCCTTGATGTCTCTGTCAATGCCAGGCCACCACACCAGGTCACGACAGCGCTGCTTCACCCTCACAATGCCCAGATGACCCTCGTGGGCCATGGTCAAGATACATGGTCTTAGGCAGTCAGGCACCATGGTGCAGAGGCCGCGGGCTATGCAGACGTCATTCCAGCAGGACAGCTCGTCCTTGACCCGGTGAAAGGGAACCAGCTGGTCTGGGACCTTAGCGGGCCACCCCGAGCGGATAAAAGTGCGGAGCTGGGAGAGCACCGGGTCCTGTTCCGAGGCTGTCTGGAGCTCTTGGAGTGAGACTGTAGGCTGGAGTGGAGAGTGGAGCATCTGGATGAGGCCCTGCTCAGCGGAGTCAGGACCAGGATCTGGAGAAGGGCCGGGGGTTGCCCGTGACAGTAGGTCTGCTACTACGTTGTCACGACCTGGAGTGAATTGCAGGCTGAAGTTATACTGCTGGAGCCGCTCCGACCAGCGATGGATCCTGAGTGGCCTATGCCCTGTGCCAGACGTTGCGAGCAGAGCCGTGAGGGCCTGGTGATCCGTCCGCAGTGTGAAGGAACGGCCATACAAGTACATATGCCAACGCTCGCTCGCTCAGATGCAAGCCAAGGCCTCCCGTTCCCCCACTGAGTACTTTTGTTCTGCTGAGTTAGAGCCCGAGAGGCAAAAGCGATGGGCCGCTCAACGCCAGCATGGATCTGGGACAGCACAGCCCCCAGCGCTGGAGGCGTCACAGGTGAGGAGTGTGGGGCTTGCGAGGTCGAAGTGTGCGAGCACGGGTGGCGAGGTGAGCTGGACTTTGAGCTGCTGGACGGCGTCTGAACAGGCGGGGGTCCAAACCCATGGTGCGTCCTTCTTCAACAGCTCGCGCAGCGGGGCTGTGGTGGCCGAATACTGAGGGAGAAAACGTAAGTAGTAGGCTGTCATTCCGAGGAACGAGGCCACTTGGGCTGGACAGGCAGGCTCAGGGAGGCGTAGCACAGCCTCCACATTAGACTGGAGTGGACGGAGCCCCTTGGCATTCAGGCGGAACCCCACAAACTCTATCTCAGGCACGGCGAAGACACATTTGTCCCCGTTCAGAGTGAGGTGCTGGCTGGCAAGGACATGGAGGACTCGGCGAAGGCGCTCGTCGTGGGCAGCAGGCGTTGAGCCATGAACCACAATGTCAATCAAATAGATCGCTACCCCAGGGATGCCTGCTAGTATGGTGGCCATGATTTTCTGGAAACAGCTGGGGGCCGAGCTGGGTCCGAAAGGCATCCTCGTGTATCGAAACACCCCCATGTGTGTGACAAAGGCGGTGAGACTCCGGCTGTCAGGGTGTAGAGGAACCTGCAGATAGCCCTGCCGAAGATCCAGCTTTGTGAATATGGTAGAACCATGGAACTGTGTGGTCAGTTCCTCCGCTGTAGGCAACGGGTACTTGTCGGGGATGACTGCCTTGTTAACTGCCTTGAGATCAATGCACAGGCGCAGCTTCCCTGTCTTCTTCCGCACAGCCACCAGATTCGAGATCCATGGTGCCGCGTTGACTGGCTCAATTATGCCTGCCTCCAAGAGGTTGTTGAGCTCTCCAGCCACCTCGTCGCGCAGGGCAAGAGGAACGCGTCGCAGGGGCTGGATGACAGGGTGTACATCAGGGTTGAGGAGGGGCTGGTGGTTAAAGGCAGTGAGGCAACCCAGCCCAGCGAACAGTCCAGGCCATTGTTGGGGCCACAGTGAATCAACATGGTGGATAGTGAGCCCACTGTAATCCATGAGCACAAAACCTAGGTCAGTGAACAAGTCCAGGCCCATGAGGTTAGCACCGTGGCTTGCCACTTGGAATGTGAAAGAGGAAACAGTCTTAGTGCCATAGCGCACCGCGGAGCTGAAGGTGCCCACAATGTTAATTTTGGAATTACCATAACCCTTGAGGGGCACTTTGGACGGCGCAGCAAGCGTGTGGTGTGGGAAAAATTGTGTGACTGTAGCCGCATTCAAGAGGGACGCGTTAGCCCCAGTGTCGAGCAGTAACGGCAGGCACACGCCATCAAGCTCCACAGTACACACCTTGAACGGCCGGCGAGCAGCACTCACAGAGTGTATAGTAGTCGTGGGTGCAGGGTCAGTAGCTGAGAAAGGCTGCCGTGGGGTGGTGGCCGGGGCAGAACGGCAAACCTTGGAAAAATGGTTTTGTTTACCACAACGTTGGCAACGCTGGCCCCTGGCGGGACAGTTTTGGGCTCTGGAAGCATGTGATGATGAGCCGCAGTTACTGCAGCGCTGACCTGGGGGGCGCTGTTGTCCAGCATAGTTTATGTGGGAAGCGTCCTGGAGAGGATCAGGGCTAGCTGAACGCGATGGGGACTCGAGCTGCTGTGCTGTGAGTGCAGGCAGTGGAGATGAGGCGCAAGCCAATTGCCTGGCAAACCCCTCTGCTGTCTCAAGTTGAAAAGCTATTTCCACAGCCTTATGGAGAGTCAGATCATCTGGGGACATTATCAATTTCTCACGAACCTTTGGGTTGTTTGTGTGCTCGGCTAGCTGGTCTCTAATCATTTCGTCCTGTAATGCTTCAAACTTGCACAGGCTGGCCAAACCCCTCAGATCGGCCACATATTGGTGAACTGACTCACCCGCACGTTGTCGGCGCTGGCGAAACAAAATCCTACGGAGGATAACGCTTTGTGGGGCTGCAAAATGTCCAGACAGTAATGTGACACAGTCTGCATATTTTTCGGCGGTCCCAAGAGTGGTGAATATCCGCTGTCCTTCTGTGCCCAGGCAGTGGATTAAGATGGCCCTTTTCCGTGCATCGCTTACGTCCGTGAGTCCCAGAGCCGTGATGTAGGTCTCGAACGACCCCAGCCGGCGAGTCCATGGTACAGGAGGCTCGCCCGGGAACGATAAGAAAGCGGGAGGCGGTGAGAAAGTCATCTCCATCCTCGTCGTCAATGTTATATCCACATAATAAGGCACGCTACTAGAAGGGTGAGCTTTATAGGTCCGTCTTTACTGGGTAACAAACATGTACGCTGGCAACGCACGTTACAAGCCGGTACAACAACAGAGCAGTCACACTTTACGGTCTAGTGTCGTAAACACAACGGTACACTCATACACAACACAACTACTATTACGCTATTGTTATTATTATTATTATTATTATTATTATTATTATTATTATTATTATTATTATTATTATTATTATTATTATTACTATTATTATTATTATTATTATTACATTAATGTTGATGTTCTGTCACAGCTCACTGTTGCGCGCACGTTGATTGACGGGTCAGGGTCAGTAATCATCACGTATAGGCCTACTCAGAGACGCTCACATGCTGCAGGTTTCTCAGATGTTTTCTCGTTAATTAACCCACTTGTCACATCTCACATGAATAGTATACGCATCAGACAGACAGACAGACAGACAGACAGACCCAGACCCAATCACACTAACCGATGCGCTTACTTTAATTGTAATATAATAATAATAATTATAATAATCCTACACTTCGCAGATATAAATGATTATATTATGAATCACTAACCAATTCAGACATATTTTATACATACGCTATTTGAAAATAGCAGATAAGCTCACAATAACAGTTGTTGTGAGCTTGTAGATCTGCTATTTGTTGAACAACATGCTGGAGATAGATAGTTTGATAGATAGATAGATAGATAGATAGATATTTAAATAGATTTATAGACAGACAGACAGACAGACAGACAGGCCTTTTTTTCGGTTTAATTTTTTTCATTTTTCTTTTCTGAAACCGCTCCATTAGCGGCGCCAAGGTGGAGCTTAGAGCTTGGGGGTCCATAGCTAAAACCCCCAAAAATGTTAGCCTAGTGGGCTATATATATGTACAGTACACGTTGTGTATTATTATGTTACAGCATGCACTTGCGCACGTGGAAAAATCCGGCTTGATATCAATAGAGAAAATGAATTCTAATACATTCTAATAAATTCATGACTGATACCAAATGAAAATATAAACTTGAAAGACCATATAAACATTAAAATTATAAGAATTCAAGTACAATTGCCAGAGATCTGGCCAAATGAAATCTCAACTGTTCTGTTTGAATGCACAAAATATGCTGATATAGAATTATTATGAGTGACCCCTTGGGCCAGGGGGGGGGGGGGGGTTCGGGGGGGGTCCCTTTGGGGGGGGGGTGTAGGAGTGGGGGGGTTTAGGAATGTGGATTACAGTAAAATTGTAATGACAAATTCCAAGATGAACTCTGCAGCCGCACTGAGGCGCTCCAAGCCGTCAGATATTCCCCGAATGTTGGTACCTGGATTGCCTTTCAATCAGCGGTGAGCTGTGGATTTTTTAACTAAGGGGGCTATATTTTATGACGTCACGTGCGCGCGCACGTGCACGCGCGCGGGCACATGCGCGCGCAGGCATGTGCACATAGCAACATGCCTGCATATCCAACATAGCAACATTATTTTCCTTTTTTTATATAAAAGCCCTTTACATATATTCACCCACACATAAGTACTTAAAATAATCAATCAACTTGTCTTTACTTGAATAACTTTTTTTTGAAGACTTACATTGCTTTTAAAACAGTGTTTTTTAAAACAAGTAAAAAATTTAAAAAATACCCTTTTGCTACTCACCAAAACAAAGACGGTTTTATGGAGTTGAAAGCCTACTTTACTAAATGGGAACACTGTGAGCCCCCACCTCACGTCTAAAATACACTTTTTGGCCAGAAAAGAAAATATTTCACCGGAATTAAAACCTGTTTTTGATTACTCCACAGTGCCCTCTACAGATCTGGTCAATGGAATTTTCCTATTGACCAGATTCTTCCTTCCGGTGAAATATTTTATTTTCTGGCCAAAAAGTGTATTTTAGACGTGAGGTGGGGGCTCAGAGTGTTCCCACTTAGTAGAATAGACTTTCAACTCCATTAAACCGTCTTTGTTTTGGTGAGTACCAAAAGTGTATTTTTTATTTTTACTACAGACGAGAGGCTGCGCTACCGCGGTGCGAGGGGAAAGAATTGAAAGTACCATAACGTTAAGGAGAACTCCTTCTAACGCCATGGACCAGAGCTAGACAGGGATAACTTTGTGAGTGTCTGGCAGGCTACTAGCTCTTGTCCTCTGCTAAGCGATTAACCCTTTCACACTCCATGGCTTTAATGTTATGCAAAGCAGCCAGGTTGAGGCCATTGTTAAAGGTGTTAAAGACGGCTCGCCCCCATAGAGGTATAATATAGCTCGCCCCTGACGGTGCGTTGTTGTGTTGTGGGCGGCTGACGGTGAGTGCTCGCGCGTGCATGTGGAGCTCGTGCATGTGGAGCACGCGCGAGCCCCCAGCCTGGGAACTAAGGGGTCGACGACCCCCCGTAGCACCCCCTTCAGCTCAACCCTGCTTTCAATAAAACCATATTTGATGGGCATATGTATCACCTACCTGTTACTGATTTGAGAGAATTTACATTATTGTAATCAGTTCATTATTTCCTGTGTAAACCATGAATAAAACTGAAGTGTGTCATTTGGAGCGAATGGAATGGACTTCAAACGGCCCCGCCTCTGGTCCCGCCTCCGCTCCCCCCCGCCTCCCTGCGAGGTTTCGAGTAGCAGTTTTCAGAGAGATTTGAGGAGAATGTGCTGCTGTGTGTGTGACGCTAAATCACAGTTTCAAAATAAAGTTTAACCATTGATTTTTTTTTTCAGTCTTTCAACAATAAAGTTGCTAGTTTCAAAAACGATTCCCATTTAAAAGGTTTCTAACATGGAAAACAAAATAATACCCAAGGAGAACAGTGCCAAAATGCATATTCTGAAAGTGTGTTTGTGACCAATTTGAAACTCTGAAAAGGTGTTGACGAAACACTGTAAAATGTGTTTGCAAGGATTTGAGAAACACTTTCAGCCTATCAACACTTTTTTCAAAGATTCAAAACCAGTTCTCAGTCTTGAAATTATTTTCAAGCCTTTTGAACCCTTTATTTTAAGTCAGGAGTTTACAAGGTTTCACACATGTAAAACAAAATAATACCCAGGGAGAACAGTGCCAAAATGCATATTCTGAAAGTGTGTTTGTGACAAATTTGAAACTCTGAAAATGTGTTGGCGAAACACTGTAAAATATTTGTTCAGAGTTTTGAATTTTTTTTTCGGCCTATCAACACTTTTTTCAGAGATTCAACACTTTTTTCAGAGATTCAACACTTTTTTCAGAGATTCGAAACGAGTTTTCAGTCTTGCAAAAAAGGTTTTCAAGGTTCTGAAACCTTTATTTGAAGTTAGGAGTATTGGCAGTGATCCGATTCCATACGTATCATTCATTACTGACGGTCAGGCAGGAACATACAGTACAACACTTTTTAACGGATGCTTCTCTCTTTGTTATCTTTTCTGTTATCATCTCTTTCTCCCGCTATTCACTCGCGCCATATCACTTCCGCACCGGCACAACAACAGTGCGTCAACGTCATCAGGTTTCACGCCCAGGCCCCACCCCCTTAAAGGAACAGGCCTGGCATATAACAACAGGGTGGGGCAGTCTACATACCTGCTAATGGTTTATTGGAGAGCACCTGGGCCCGGTGCCTCCAGGAGTCTATAAAACCCCTGCCCATGCTCAGAATTAGGTGAGATTTCAGAAGAGAAATTACTGCGGTCTACCTCAGCTCTACACTGCTCTCCATTCCTCTGTCATGTTTCGTTTGACTATTCTTTCCATCCACGTACACACCCTGCACTACACTATATATTCCACTCATGCACACTTACACCACTGATTTGCTGACTCCACACCTCATTGGATCCTTAGTTCTATGTTACTTTATCTTCAGGATATGCCTCAGTTGCCTTTGTTTATTATTTAATAAACATACTTTGTATAGGATATACAGTATGTAGCAGTGCTTTAGTTATCAGTCTCTCTCTCTCTCTCTCCCACGCACGCGCACACACACACACACACACACACACACAGGAGAGACAGGGGTCTCTCTGAAGAGACAGCGATTGGGAGAACACATTCCCACACTCAATAAAACCTCTGACTCACATAAAACTGTCGACGGCCACCACACACACGCGAAGGCGCAGACATGCACAAAGACACACGAATGCGCACCATGCCGGTGGGCCGTTCCACCCAACAACACAGCTAAAAATACAGATATACAAGTGTGTGTGCGTGCGTGTGTGTGTGTGTGTATGTGTGTGTGCGTGCGTGTGTGTGTGTGTGTGTGTGTGTGTGTGTGTGTGTGTGTGTGTGTGTGTGTGTATGTGTGTGTGCGTGCGTGTGCGTCTGTGTGCGTGTGTGTGTGTGTGTGTGTGTGTGTGTGTCTACAGTATATACTCAACAACCCTAAAGGCAGGTGCATGTTGTTCATAAGAGTCAAGATGTTTATTCTACACATCAGTCATAATGTCATTAACCACGTCTGGAGCATTTAATAGAGCTTGGTGAATAGGCCAGGTTCTGACAACGCTGTTACATTGCAGATATACAGATATGTAGCCTAATGTAAATATCAGAATTGGAGTCAGAAAACCTTCAATATCATTAAGGGGTTCTTACAAGATCCAGTCTATAATAAATAAATAATAAGAATAGAGCGAACAATTGAGTAAAGATTCATGATTGTATAACTGAGTAAATTTTACTCATGCGATGCCCTTGCAGCCCACCAGTGGGACCCAGTCCACAGTTTAGGAATCACTGGTGCAGAGGGAAGAAATACCCGTTTAGACCCCTGGGGTACTCCGATCATTTTTATTTTTACAGAATGTATGTACTAAATGGATTTGGCTGTTATATGTTCTCTCCTGTCTGCACCATCTATTTTTATGTTATGAATTAGAAGTTCTGGGCAGGCAGCAGCTGTCCCTATTCATCTGTTTGGTTTCATCCATCAAAACCCAAGATATTTTTTTTTCTCCCATCATGGTGCATTCCTCTCATACACCACAGGGTGATAAAGACACGGAACGCGACAACGACCAAAATTAACAACAACTTTATTTTATTTCTCTTCTAAATTCTACACATGTCATCATAACTAAACAAAACAGAAAATGTTCTTTCTTAATAAAAATCAGCAATGAGCTTTACACTCACTGTCATTGCAGAGAAATAGAACATAGCAGTGGCAGCCATTTTGTAGTTCCACAGATAGAATATATACATATATATATATATATATATATATATATATATATATATATTACAAATGGCCGCCACTGCTATGCTCTATAGCAGACATAACAAAGACATTGCGTGTGCGTAACACACGTGACGACACGACCTTCAGCTTCCTTCATCTTCATCACTAGCCGGAGGCATCAAACATCACGCATCAAACATCTTCTTACGACCCTCCATCCCTGACATGGCCTCCACGTTCTTACGCCAGTCGCCCACCTCAGGCGTATCCTGGGAGAGAATTCAGAGTTACAGTTAGATCCCGGGTCGGGATCCTTTAGGATTTTTAACCGTTCCGGTTCCCTAACGATTCCCTCTTAACGGTCCGATTCCTTGACGGTTCCCTTTCTGTATTTCCTTCCTATATTAAATTTTTTTTTAAATAATTTTGTCCTTCATTCAAATTTGGGATAAACACAAATTCAAAAAATCCTTCCTAGTAAAATCTATCATAGTGAGGTCCAGGGACCCTCTGGGTTCCTTGAGGAGGTTCCAAATGGACCCTTACAGGTCTGTAACTCTGAGAGTGTACAAATGGACATGGTTCCATTTGTACACTGTACACTCTCAGAGTTATGGTGGTGAGCCACTGGTATTGTGATTGCATACTGTAGCACATACCAGCTCTGACAGTGTGATAAACCGAATATGAGGTATTTTTTACTTTACTGGAGTATTTCCAATTTTCAATAATTTTACTTCTACTCCATTGCATCTCAAAGGCAAATATTGTACTTTTTACTCCACTATAATTATTTGAAAACTTTAGTTACTAGTTACTTTGTAGATTTTGATATTATTACGAAACCGATTCAGACCTATATATATAAATTACTTTGGCAATTTGAAAATAGCAATAGATTTTTATACATTATACATTTGAAAACTTGCGAAATGGGGACCTTCTGCATAATGAGTACTTTTACTTTTGGTACTTTAAGTGTATTTTGATGCCAATACTTTTGTTCTGTGGACTATTTTGAACCATATCTCCCTAAAACTATTATATTTTGGGTCACTGAGTTTAGTATAAAGTTACCAAGCTTCGAAAATACACCACAGTACTTTTACACAAGTATTTTTTTTTATACCGAACTTGTACTTGTAACAGACTATTTCTACAATAGGGTATTGATACTTTTACATAAGTTAAACATGTGAGTACTTCTTCCATCACTGCCAGCTGGCTGGCAGGCTGGCGTGTTGTGTACCTTGTCTTGTTTCACGTCTTCCTTCTTCACAGACTTGAGGTTGGCTCGGAGGTCCATGGAGCCCTTGTGTTTGGATCCCAGCAGGGCTCTCATCATCTCGTCCGCAGACACCCTCACCTTCCGCAGGGCGGGCTTCTTGAACTTGCCTCCCAGGTCCTGTATCTTCAGCTTCAGTTCGTGGATCTGACAAAACAGTGTGACAAGTGTGAGAAGACACACAATATTGCCTTTAATAGAATTCACACAATATTTTATAGTACAGTTTGTTGGTTCTGTCCGATGTCGTTTTGTCCACACAATATTCAACTATTCAAATATCAAAACTACTATTCGACACTGTACTGTATGTCGAATATTTGCTTATTATTTTTAATTGCTTTTTAATATATTTTTTAAAATGATTATTTTTTAGTTTTTTTATGAAGCAGTGGCATTATATATCTACAACAGCTATGCGGCTGTGGGCTCTAGTGTTGGGTAGTCTCGCGTAGCCAGACAACTATTCCACAATCTCTGAATGCTATATAGAGTCTGGAACTACAACTCCCAAAATCCGAGAGAGGAAACTGGCACTTCCGTTCACGAAAATATCTTTTAAAATATCTTTACACTTTACTTTTTAATTTCCAATTCTGCTAAGCAGCAAGCTATGTATACTTAGATGATTTGTATTTATATTAGGATAAATTTGCGCGACTGTAAAGACGAAACGGAAATGGAGAGGAGGCTCCACATCCGGTTTATATTCTAATCATGATCAGAGCTTCCGAGTCCCAGACTGTATGCCGGAAACATTTGAAAATTGTGGGAGGCAACAGTCTGGTAACGCGAGACTAAGTGTTGGGTAGTTCTCCTAATCCATTCATGGTTGATTGTTGTAAAATTGTCAACTAATTTCATACTGTACTGTTGTATCACTCAATGCAGGTGGGTCGCTTAAACAGCAGGACTCATGCCAGAAAGGTAAAACTATGGGAAAAAAAACATGACTTTACGCTTGCAACACTACATTTTAATGAGAAATGCAGAGAAATGCTGATTTTTATTGGATGAAAATAAATACGATATATAACCCGCGAATATTTGGCTATTCGAATACTTTTTGGTATTGGAAGTCGAATACTAAAAATCAGTATTTGTGAATGCCCAGAGAAAAGACAACCATTACTGGAATGTGGTCAGGAGGTCAAATCTGCAGTTAATATCCCGTCAGATCCAGGTTTGCTGTTTAGGTGACATTAGAGTTTAAAGGCTTAGTTCTATGGTTTGAAGCTTACAAAGACAGTTGACTGTTTAAAAATGTTTATTGATCTGATCTGTGTGAGAGCAAATATAAATAATTCACATCAGGCCCTGGAGGAGGAGAACATCTCGTTCTTACATCTTTGTTGTGTTTATTGACTTTGGATTCACAGTCGTATCTCTCTTCATCCACCGACTCGATCTTTCCATTGAGCTCCTTGCATAGATTCTGTTGGGAGAAACACAGTGAGTACAATGTACTTCCCAAAAGGGTTGTTTCATATTCATTCACTTCTAATACTTTTCTCTTGTTTTTTATTGCTTAGAACAGTGGCTCTCAACCTTTTCAGACCTCGACCCCCCCAAAATAATCATAGTTGAACTGGGGACCCCCCACCCTGACAAGCACTTGGAATTGTAGGAGTTGAGGTGTTAAATTTAGTTTGACTCGGTTCTACAGATAAATATTGTGAAAATAGCTGAACTACAAGCATTGCGAGGCGTTGTGAGCTATGTGTCTATTTTCAAGGTCTTAAAAGTAAATTGTACGTTTTAAGCCTCTTTCTTACGTAATATTAAAACATTTGGCCAATGTTTAACCATTTTCTATAGTAGGGACCCCCAGGGGGGTCGTCATATTATTTTGGAGGGGTCCCCAGATGATTAGCTTAATGTGCAACATTCTCACTCAACAGTAAACAAACCAACATACAGTATAAGTGTATACAGGGTATAAAGGCACATTTCGAAACTTACAATTTAATAACTTTTAAGACCTTTTTAATACCAAATTGGCCAAATTGTTAAATATTACATAAGAAAGAGACAAACGTTGTGACCATAGCCGATCTACAAGCTCACAACACCTCGCACTCTATGTATCTGTGGAACCGAGTCGATCTAAATGTAATGCCTACAATTGCAAGTGCTTGTCAGGATGTGGGGGGTCCCCCCAGTTCAAATATGATTATTTTTGGGGGGTCGTGGCCTGAAAGGTTTGGGAACCCTTGACCTACTAGGTCTGCTTGCGTGCTTGGTACCTGTAGGTCGTCCTGGGACAGTCCAGACAGCTGCAGGGGCTGTATCTTCTCTTCCAGGTATCGGACCTTCTCATCGTCCCTCTCCTGCTTCTCTTGTTCTAGATCCTCACATGCTTTGGTGAGGAGTAGGATCTGGAGGGAGTGAAAACATTTTGAACTCAACTTGACTCCATTTTCCACCTTTTTATTAGTTTTTCAACTCAACTTGACTAACACTTGCCTTTTCGTTTGGTTTTCAACTCAACTTGACTAACACTTGCCTTTTCGTTTGGTTTTCAACTCAACTTGACAAACACTTGCCTTTTGTTTGGTTTTCAACTCAACTTGACTAACACTTGCCTTTTCGTTTGGTTTTCAACTCAACTTGACTAACACTTGCCTTTTCGTTTGGTTTTCCATCAGGTAATAAATAGTACATGGTCCTTTTTTGGTATCACCTTACCCCTTTTTTTAAAACCAATTCAGTGGTTATGCCAATTAATTCCTCCCCACACTCTGTGTTGTCAGTGTCACTGCTGTTAAAGCCTGACTGAATGAATACAGATGTGCCTTGCACTTTTGCCCATTGGTTTGGCTTTGGGCACAAAATGTTTGAAAACCACTGGCCTCTAGACAACTGTAGGGCCTTCACACATGCAGTTATAGATCTATAAATACCCACCAAGTTAAACATAAATGCACGGCAGAATACATTACACGTCAGTCCTAGAATTTGAGAATGTAGATGTGACTCACTTTGAGGGAGAGCTTGCGCGAAGCTGAGATCTTCGACTTCGGCTGTGGGGAAAAAAGCGGATTAAATACATTATAATTATACTGTATATTTTCAGCAATACGTTATTACTTTATTATCTGGCTGCCAGTTGCCAGCTGTGCATAACTCTGTACATAAAGTCTGACAACAAAGCTTCTTGATTCTTGAACATGTATGGAGAACTATGCAAGAAGACTCTCGAGTGGTTCATGATCCCAAAGCCATATGCTCTTTCTCCCAGGCCAGCCATAACTAGAGATAAGGTTTTATTAATAGGATGAAGTCAAAAGGGAAACACTCCACGGTACAGGCCCTCCAGCTGATAACAACCTGTGTCTGATAAGCAACAAGTGGCAGTCACAGTGCCCCCAGCATGCCAGGAGTTCAGCGCACTGATGCCATGATGTGTGTGAGGGATTATTATCACTGAACACTAACGCTGGCTCACCTTGTCCTTGGTATTCATTGATCTGGAGGGGATGTCACTCTCCTGCAACAATAGCAAATTATATTTAATTAATTAATTAAAAACAAATGGTGTTTTGATAGGAAGAAAAGGAGATTAAGATATAAATGTACTTGTAATGTGATCAAATCACACACATATTACATCGTCACCTCCTATGGCAAGTTTTTTCAGAAAACAGAAAATAATTAACCAAAACAAACAATATGATATTTCTTAATCATTTCACCCAAAAGGTTTATAACAATATTTGACTATTGATATACAAATAACACAGTTATGTAACGTAAGAGGATTAAAAAACTTTGTGTTTTGACTTGAGGCCAAATTATTTGTGGAGTAACTGACTTACTCCAGACTTAGGCCATTCACAAGACATGTGACTTGGGCCAAAAATGGTCCCAAGTCATGACTTAAAGGAGAATTTTGGACTAAAGTTTTCTTACCTTTTCTATGACGTTATGATATCTTAGGATGAATGGTACAGTAGAAAAAATTCATAACTCCACCCCTGAGCCGCCACAGCTTAAAAGGTGCGCGGATAGGCCTTAGGTTAGATCACATATTTTAATAGCTTAGCTTTTTTTTTTGTGAGATCTGACGTTCATAGTGACTGAACACTATGCAACCAAAAAAATAAATTAAAAAAAAAACAGAAGTCTCGCTAGACGAGATTGAAATCTCGAGATTTCAATCTCGTCTAGCGAGACTTCTGTTTTTTATTTTTTTTTTATTTTTTTGGGACAGTGTTCTGTCACTATGAACGTCAGATCTCAGAAAAAAAAAAGAAAAAAAAAGCTATTAAAATATGTGATCTAACCTAAGGCCTATCCGCGCACCTTTTAAGCTGTGGCGGCTCAGGGGTGGAGTTATGAAAATTTTCTACTGTACCATTCATCCTAAGATATCATAACGTCATAGAAAAGGTAAGAAAACTTTAGTCCAAAATTCTCCAGTAGGTCACACTCTTGACATTATAGGCCATTATACTGCTGGGGTGGTAACAGCATGATCTTTTCAATAAGGATATAGGCAATTTTACCAGAAGTGGGCAGTGTCATGAAGAGCTGATTTAGGCAAAAATAAAAATGTCCTCAAAAAATTACTTAGGCCATAATTTTAAGAAGGTGATGACATCTTAAATCACTTAAGCCCTAAATGCACTGTGATCTAATATAGTCAATATCACACAAACACTACATCACTTATGACCCATAACAGTAGCGTTGTAGTGTGAATAATGGTGCAATGCGGATCTGGCTAAAAGCAGCATGTATAGTTACAACACAAAGCTGAACAACATGAAAGAGGCTCTGTCTGGGTCCTCTTTAACATGACTGGGACTGAGCTCCGCTGTAACGTGATCCATACAGGAGCCGGGACTGCTGTGTGTGTGTGGCCTTCACCATCCTCTGACACCCAGAGATTAATGGAAGGACACAGTGCTATCAAATCACTCTCTTGTGGATTCAGTATCACATGGCTTTTAGCGAGTGGTGGACAATAAAGACCTACCGGTACATTTAGTCTACTCGAGCATTGTATTTAAAAGAAAAACGTTTTTGCAAGCTTATGAATTTCAAAGCTTATGAAAGACAAATACTTTTGTACTTTCGACTCCACTACATTTCTAGGACGGGACCCCAATGAGCCAAACATACAGGACAATGTATTTAGCTGATCTAGACGAAGCACAAGATGTGAGATATTTTATTTCTGAATTATAATTTTCTATTTGGGGTAAAAAGTTAAAGTTTCAATACATCGATGCATTGATATTAAAGAGAAAACGTGGCCTAATTTGTACTTTTGAATGCTTGAGTATTTTATAAGCATGTACTTTTGAATACTATTTTATAAGCATGTATTTTTTGAATACTTAAGTATTTGTAAAAGCCAGTGCTGCAGTTGGCTACTTTAACTGTATTAGACTGAGCAACTGACTTATTTTATATTTGACCAGCAGTCTATACTTTGACTAAGAATGACTGATGAACAGCGTCACCCACAACTGTTGGCATGACTGCCACAATCATGACGGTGTGTCAGACCTCAAGAATGAACAACATCTAAATATAACACCAGTTGTTATAACTTGTCATCAACATAAAGAAATAAATATGGCCTCTCAATACACTAAGCATTTTAGAATAATTTATATAAACACACATTGTCTACTATCACACTATTAAGGGATAGGCAAATGTGTTATCTAGAGTGAAGTAGCACAGCCATTGGCACTGATAACAGTAATTTCAGTCATTTTCAAATCACGATTTGTAGAGCTGTCCCTAGAAAGTCTCCACATGCTTTGACATACAACAGTGTTTGAAGATTATTGCATTCTTTTTAAATGTCTGAACGTCATCATTTTAAAATGACATGTCCTATAGGGTTAGCAAGTGGCTAAAGGGATATTTCACTTTCAAACATGTTTGGGGTCATTTTAACGTCTACTCAGGCTTTTGTGAGCACCCCAGACAGTTTTTAAGTTGCTTGAGTCAGTATCTAGATATTCAATTCAATTCAATCTTTATTTCAGACCTAGGAAGATCCATATCATAAGAATACAACACCACCACAGATAGTTGATATACATTTTTATTGGACACGCCCCTTTCCTATATAAACCCATGGTAACTTTAAACTCCATTTTAACCATGATATGTTAGATTCATTGAAAATACCTGTCCTTCATTGATATTCAACTGATATTGTCCCACATGGTTTGTCAATAACTTTTTTCATGTATTTCTTATTTATTTTTTTGTTAAAAAAATTATGAAACTTTATAAAAAGAAATTGAAAAAACAAGGCCCCCTCACTTATTAGAAGGACAATATCAACCAGCAGAACCAAGAACGGGTATTTTCAATGAATCTAACATGGTTAAAATGTTAGATTCTAAAATCTAAATACTGAATCAAGCAACTACAAAACTGTCTGGGGTGTTCACAAAAGCCTGAGTAGACGTTAAAATGACCCCAAACATGTTTGAAAGTCAAATATCCCTTTAAGCCTGTGTGTGTTTGCACCTGACTAATCCAACTTAAAATCATTCCAACACAACAATGATACACAAAAGAAGACAATTAATAAATAAATCAAGGAAACCTGACAAAGCTAAAGGTCTCATTGTGTTACCTGGTTTCTGGGGTGTCTGCAGAAAGAGTCAAACAAGGCATGCCAGAGACAGAGAGGGGTTTATATAAGGAGCGGTGGACAGTCAGTGGACAGCAGATAGCGTCAGGGCCCCAAGAATGTGCTGGCAGGAGGCCAAGCATGAAATACCACCTCGGCTGTCTTTGTGATAATATACTGTGTAGAGAGAAACAGTGGTGGAATGTAGCCTAACATTTACTCAAGTAACTGTATTGTCCCCAAGTACAATTTTGAGGTACAAAATCTCTGTCAGTCCCATCCGAAAATGAGGAATGGTTGGCGAGTGTGGTACTATAATTCAACCACATTTCCATGGCACTATCGGTAGGAGTAATGAGCAATACATGGTTCTCAGTCTGTCAATGCTCTCTGTATCCCCGAGGCAGCAAACAGAAAGCATCACCTGATTGTCTGCACGGTGTCATATACAGTCACATGGAACTACTCATGAACTGCCTGAGAACCAGTTTATAGACCATATAGTATTAATGACTTGTTAAAGTCAATACAGTTGGTCAATGATTTAAATCTATGACTTGGTAAATTGTAAATTGATAATCATAAACCAACACCACAAAGTAGGCTGAGCAGTTCTGCAGGAAAACACCTCAGGAATCAGGATTCATTGTGAATAACAGACAACGTGACGCTGCCGATGCCAAACAGATAAAACCGAGAGAGAGAGAGAGAGAGAGAGAGAGAGAGAGAGAGAGAGAGAGAGAGAGAGAGAGAGAGAGAGAGAGAGAGAGAGAGAGAGAATCAGAATCAGGTTTATTGTCACATCACAGGTTTACAAGGTAAAAAAAAGTGGGTGAAATTCGTTTTTGTACATCGTTCCCATCGCAACGTTATTTCCATAGAAAGAAGATGGGGGAGGAAGAAGAGGGGTGGGGGGGGGGGAAGTGGGAAGGAGAGAGAGAGAAAGAGAGAAAGAGAGACAGACAGACAGACAGACAGACAGACAGACAGACAGGCTCGCACGCACACACACACACGCACACACACGCACACACACACACACGCACACACACACAGACACAGACAGACATTGTGGATAGGACATACATACATACATACATACATACATACATACATACATACATACATACATACATACATACATACATACATACATACATACATACATACATACATACATATATATATATACACATACATATATACATATATATACTATGTAGTATAGTTGCTTAAAGGACGACTTCACCACTTTTCAACATATCTTCATATAATAGGTCCTCACTAATGCTCATGATAAAATGATACAATTTTTTCCTACTTGGTCTGTGTCTCATAGGAGGGCTGTGGACAGTCCAGAAACCCGTCTACCAGTGACATCAGGCAGGATTTTCCCCCCAAAAAAGATTACAATTTACAAGATTACAAGATTTTCAGATTTTTATTAGGACGAGAACAATGGGATCTATTATTGCATTGCAACTTTCCAGGAATACTATTAGCTTGGATTCCCCATTGATGATGTCACTGGTAGACGGGTTTCTGAACTGTCTACAGCCCTCCTCTGAGACACAGACTGATTAGATTTTTTTTTTACCATTTTATCATGAGTATTAGTGAGGACCTATTATATGAAGATATGTTGAAAAGTGGTGAAGTCGTCCTTTAAGAGAACTGATCTTCAACTGATCAGTTTAGCTTGAAAATCAGTTATCTGCAAGCAACACTATATGGCGTGATGATAGTGTAGGCTTTACAAGAAGCTTATAAGGATGAGAATCTTACTCGTGTTCAACTGGTGAAGGATGATGATGATGCAACACGTGGACAGAAAGCTGTCAACATGTTGCCCACCACTGCAGAGGTCGTCGGTTCAAATCCACCGCGGTGCATCCGGCTTCGTCTACACACGAACACAATTGGCCCGTGTTCAGGGGAGGGCAGCCTCAGAATAGAGGCGTCCTCCTCAGAATAGGGATGCATGGGGTTCAGGTGATTAATGTGAGGAAGATATCCTATCACACAAAGATTTGGTGCCCCCCCCCTGTAGTAACTCTGATGACCCCCTGTTGAAGACCCCTGTTAAAGACAATTACTTGTTAAAGACATTGGAGACACATTAAATGTCCTGTTAAAGCTTTCTTCACTGATCCTCAGCAGGTGGGGCGTCTATTTCTGCTGCCACCCGCAGCCCCCCCAGCCCCCCAAGCCCCCCAACGCAGGCTGATGGTATCTGAGACTGGCTCGTTATGCACCTTCTGCTGTCGTTACATTGGCTGATAAGTAGCTGACAGCTCAATGCTTTACACCATAGGCATCTTGACTTGTTTGTCAGCGTTGCCATGTCTGCTTATTATAAGCGACTTTGGGCTTGTATTCCTGTAAAGTGACTAGTAAAATATTGGTAGTTGCAGGGTTGAGGTTATTTTTTTTGGAGCTTGTTTCTACATACATTTTGTGCCAGGGGTCCCAGTACCAGATTTGTGTGAAAAATATTCAAAATGTTTCACTTTTTTGTTTCAAGATTTGTTTGAAAATAGCAGATCTACAAGCTCACAACGCGTCGCATTGCAACACGTCGTGAGTTTGAAGATCACCTATTCTTAAGTGCTCATGTGGCCTATAGTCGCTTCTTTTGGGCTTGTTTTCATAGACCCTGGTTGCTTGTTTCTCTCAAAACAATTTGGCAACACTGGTGCTTGTCAACCAGAGCAATTGTACTCACCCTGAGATGGAAGGAGAGAGAGCGAGAGGCAACGACAGGAGTCTTAATGGATCATGCACAAGTCGAAGTTGGTTCACGCCTGGGCTGGGTCAACCATCTGGGCCTAGGGCTTTATTTTAAGGTGGTGACCTTACAATCCAAGATATTAGGAAGTGTCCACACTTCCAGACATGATGTAGTCTTTAACAGGTGTTTTTTACATTAACCAATTGAGCTGAAAGCTGAAATCCTCTGCATATATACAACAGCAATATACATTCAACGCACGGTTTTCTACGTGACAAATTGCTCAACAATAACGATGTAGGCATTTAATGTAGCAGACGCTCTTATCCAGAGCGACGTACGAAGTGTAAGATCAGAGTGGAAGACATGAACACTAGTCCGGTAGTTTTCAAAGTGGGGTCCGAGGACCCCCGGGGGTCCCAAAGGGGGTTCCATGGGGTCCCCAGATAAATGATGGATAGTTAGGAACCAAATGGACCCTTATGGGTGTGTAACTCTGAGAGTGTAGAAATGGAACCAAATGGACCCTAACCATCCATTTGGTTCCATTTGTACACTCTCAAAGAGTTTCAAAGAGTCTCCCACTGAGTCTCCTATTGACAGATGACCCGTCATCAAATTATTGGCTCAGGAATTCGAAAAAAAAAAAAATCCCCATGAACTCGAGGCTTCATGGGGTGTGTAATTGATAGAAAATAATATATTTTTGGGGTGAACTACTCCTTAAATTTAGGGGTCCTTGACATGAAAATGTTTGAGAACTACTGCCCCATAGTCAACAAACGACATGGCAAATGGTCAATAGATCGAGTGCAAAGAAAACAATTCAGCACTTTAACCCTCTATACTTAGCAAACTACTGGAGTATTTCCAATTGTCTATACTTTTACTTCTACTCCACTACATCTCAGAGACAAATATTGTACTTTTACTCGACTACAATTATTTGAAAACTTTAGTTACTAGTTAGTTTGCAGAAATATATAGAAATACTTTGCAATGAAACCCATTCTATCAGGTCTTGCTGGGACGCGCCTCACCAGCCAACACACAAAAAGGGGTTGGTGTACACCCCGAAACAACAGGTTGAGAATTTGATTGCGTGAAACAAACACTTCTACTGCAACAAGTCTCGATGCAGGCGAACAATTGTTTGATCTATTCAACAGTTCAAGGAATACAGTCTTGAACTAATGTAGTCTCGATGCAGGCGAACAATTGTTTGATCTATTCAACAGTTCAAGGAATACAGTCTTGAACTAATGTAGTCTCGATGCAGGCGAACAATTGTTTGATCTATTCAACAGTTCAAGGAATACAGTCTTGAACTAATGTAGTCTCGATGCAGGCGAACAATTGTTTGATCTATTCAACAGTTCAAGGAATACAGTCTTGAACTAATGTAGTCTCGATGCAGGCGAACAATTGTTTGATCTATTCAACAGTTCAAGGAATACAGTCTTGAACTAATGTGCAGTTGGATGTTTAAGTAATTTGTATCCGCCGTTATGCACAAATCTGCAACCATGCAGCCATTGAAGGTTATAAATCGAAGCCTAATATTCTTGGTAGACATGGAGTATCTATCTCACACACATACCAGTCACACTGATGGTTGGGTACTACAACATATAATATTCACCCACACAACATATATAAACTTACATATATTGTTGTAACATATAGTTGATGCTAGCTTAGAAGAAATATGCAACGGTTTGACTAGAATACCCCGTTTTTTGGAATTAGAATCCTGTACCCAGCATGCATTGCAGTATCAGCAGTAGTAACCATAGTAACTCTATGAGGGAAGGAGCCATTGTGTGAGTCAGGATTGGTGCTCGCCAGTGGTGTAAAGTAACTAAGTACATTTACTCAAGTACTGTACTTAAGTACACTTTTGAGGTATTCTTTACTTTACTGGAGTATTTCCAGTTTTCAGTAGGCTACTTTAACTTCTACTCCACTGCATCTCAGAGGTAAATATTGTACTTTTACTCCACTACAATTATTTAAAAACTGTAGTAGAACTTAAGCAGAAAAATAGCAGATCTACAAGCTCACAACGCGTGGATCTACTATTTTCAAACATTTTATGTACTTTTACTTTTGGTACTGAAGTATATTTTGATGCCAATACTTTTGTACTTCTACTCAAGTAAATTTTGAATTCCGGACTTTTACTTGTAACAGAGTATTTCTACATTGCAGGATTGATACTTTTACTTACTTTTACAAAATATGAGTACTTCTTCCACTACTGGTGCTGTGTGACTGAGCCAAAAAAAAAGTTTTCAAAGAAGTACTGCTTAACTCCCAAATGGTGTGGACTGCAGACTTGCAAAGAAAAGTCTACCATGGCACTCAGTCTTTGATGAAAAAAATATATACATTTATTTTGAGCAAGGCAACAAATTATGACCAACGCCTATGGACCTAGGGGGTGGCTGGGTTACAAGAAGTGATACAAGAAGAGTGGAGTGCTAGGGGTGAAGAGGTGAGTTATCAGACTGTGGCAGAAAGTGGGAATTTTGGCTTTCCGCCCCAGTGTTTACACACTTTCATTTAAAAACAAAACAGGAAGCTTGTAATAATATAAGAATACACCAACTTGTTCAGACTATACAGTAAACGGATTGTCTCTCGCAACATACAGCCAGTGGTGGAAAAAGTACCTACTCAATTGCTTTACTTAAGTAAAAGTATCAATACTGCAATGTACTTGAGTAAAAGCACAAAAGAATTGGCATCAAAATGTACTTAAAGTACCAACGGTAAAAGTATACACTCATCATGCAGAATGTCCCGTTTCAAGTTTTCAAATGTATAAAAATCTTTTGAAAATAGCAGATCCACAAGCTCACAATGCGTCGCATCACGACACATTATGGGCTTGTAGATCTGCTATTTTCAAATGGGCAAAATGTATGCAGAGCTGAAGTGGTTAATGTAGGTTTTGTAATAATAATCCAAATCTGCAAAGTAGCTAGTAAACTCAAGTTTTCAAATAAATGTAGCGGTGTCATATCTCTCTCAGCTTTTCTACTAACTTTTACACCCCATACACAAACCACAACACTTCCCCTCCTGCAAACTTTGGCTTGCAGCAGTGGTGGGAAAAGTACTCAAATTCTGTACTTAAGTAAAAGTACCAATACTGCAATATAAAAATACTCTGTTACACCAAAATTATAAATTTACTTGAGTAAAAGTACAAAAGTATTGGCATCAAAATGTACTTAAAGTACCAAAAGTAAAAGTACTAAATATTTGAAAATAGCCGATCTACAAGCTCACAACGCGTCGCGATGCGACGCGTTGTGAGCTTGCAGATCTGCTATTTTCAAATAGCCTATGTATAAAATAGGGCTGAAGTGGTTAATGTATGTTTCATTATAGTTTATATCTGAAAAGTAACTAGTAACTAAAGTTTTCAAATAATTGTAGTGGAGTAAAAGTACAATATTTGCCTCTGAGATGTAGTGGAGTAGAAGTAAAAGTATTGGAAATTGGAAATACTCAAGTAAAGTACAAATACCTCAAAATTGTACTTAAGTACAGTACTTGAGTAAATGTACTTAGTTACTTTCCACCACTGGCTTGCAGATATAGATTTTCACACATGCAGGGCAGGCATCACCTCTCTCTGTATGTATTGTTGATGGTTCTCATATTCTAACGCTGACACACAGAGCAGCTGACATGTGTCTTCAGTCATGTGGGGCCCCGCTGCTACTGTCTGTGCTCTGACCTTGACCCCTCCAAAGCTTCAACCCAAGAGACTGACATGCATATCCCATGTGCTCATGACCTTCTACATACCGCAGTCAGTGTTGCTATGTCTGCTTATTGTGAGCGACTTTGGGCTTGTTTTTCTGTTTTTCAAACACTTTCATGTCAAGGACCCCCAAATTAATATGTATTTGTCCACGGAACTCCCCCCCCCCATCTGAAAATGTTTTGTGTCAGATAAACTACTGTTAAAGGAGTAGTTCACCCAAAGAAAGTCCCTTATTTTCTATCAATCACACACCCCATGAAGCCTTGAATTTAGATATTTGTTTTAGTTTTTGTCGCATTCCTAAACCAATGATTTGATGACTGGGCGGAGTCTCCGGTACTGAGTCTCCTATTGACCGATAGCCCGGTCATCAAATTATTCAATTCTTAGGAATGCGACGACAACAAAAAAAATCTCCATGAATTCACGGCTTCATGGGGGTGTGTAATTGATATAAAATAAGTATTTTTTTTTGGATGAGCTATACTCCTTTAAAATATAAAAAAGTTATTTTTTTTTAATAGCAGATCTACAAGGTCATGTGACGCGTTGTGAGCTTGTAAATCGGCTATTTTCAAATATCACAATGCATACAGGTTTAAAGTGCTCATATGTTTTCACAGACCTGGTTGCTTGTTTCTCTCGCAAAATCTGGCAGCACTGACTGCAGTCATTCTCAACACATTCCTAACCACAACCACATAATCATTACATGCCCAACTGTAACACTAACCCTTTAAAATAACTCATTGGAAAGGGGAGACGCCCTACTCCAGGGGTCTTCGACAAGGGGTCCGGGACCACTAGGGGGTCCTCAGAGTTACTACAGGGGGGAGGCAAATCTTTGTTTGATAGGATTTTTATTTATTTTTTATTTTACATTAACCACTTGAACCCTAGTATCCCTTTTCTGAGGAGAACTTCAGCCGATCTACAAGCTCACAACGGTGAGGTTTAGTGTAGAGGGAATAAAGAGCAGAACAAGTACAGAGTGAAAGGTCAAGTAGGCTATTGACCGTTTAAGTGGTTACATGCAGTGGTGGAAAAAGTACTCAAATGTTTTACTTTTTAAAAGAATCAATACTGCAATGTAGAAGTACTCTGTTACAAGTAAAAGTCCAGAATTCAACATTTTAATTCAGAATTCAAAGCGTCGCATCGCGACACGTTGTGAGCTTGTAGATCGGCTATTTTCAAATAGCCTAGGTATAAAATAGGGCTAAAGTGGTTAATGAATGTTTTATAATGTAATAATTTATATCTGCAAAATAACTAGTAAAACTAAAGTTTTCAAATAAATGCAGTGGAGTAAAAGTACAATATTTTCCTCTGAGATGTAGTGGAGTAGAAGTAAAAGTATACACAATTGGAAATACTCCAGTAAGTAAGTAAAAGTACCTCAAAATGTTACTTAAGTACTGCTTGTTTACTGTTGTTTTGTGATATTGTTACAAGTGTTAGCTCAAAGCCAGCATTGCCAGATTTTGCGTGAGAAATAGGCAACCAAACAAGCCCAAAAGAAGCGACTACACATGAGCATTTTAAACTTAAACACATTGGTTATTTGAAAATAGCCGATCTAACAACACAAATCTGGTACAGGGCTCCCTGGCACAGAACATTTTCAGATGGGGGTTAGGGACCAATACAATACAATATGATTTGGGCGTCCATGACGTGAAATTATTTGAGAACCACTGGTTTAAATAATAATTAAAAACAGCTAGGAAGCAAGCCCAAATAAGCAACTACACCAAAGAACACCACCTGCAAAACCAATATTTACAAGCAACTTTACAGACAAAGGCCAAGTCGCTTATAATAAGCAGACATGGCAACACTGCTCACAAGAACGACAACCTGCCAGCCAATCAGAGACCATCATTCATGTAATATACATTACCCAAGATGCAACACTGTGAAAACTATTCATATGCGTTTAAAAAAAGCTTATAACAATACATTAAAGTGGCCTACCAAGTGCAAATTCAAGTTAAAAGTGTACTCTATCAAGAAAGAAGTATTTGCATAGTGAACTATGATAAGTTTTTTTTTTGGTAAAACCGTGGAAGCCAGAGTCCAAATAGGACCTTTAAATATATGCTAGAGTCGTGTGTCTTCTGAATGGGGAAATGATGATGATGGAATGTGACCAGTAACAGTTACTGTACTCCATCAGGTTCCCAGCAGAACACCTTACAAGTTACAACTAAAAACTAATTCACAGGGTTGTCAGTGACACTGACACAGAACACTGATTCACAAACCAATCTGATCCCATCTTCAATAGCTTTTGGTAATGTTTTGTGAAATTGAATCTGAACCTAACTGTACTAATATTTAGTAATTTTTTAAATAAGTGCTCATTTTACCTATCTGTCTGTCTGTGTCCCTTTTATGCCCACACACACACACACACACGCACACGCACACGCACACGCACACACACACACACACACACACACACACACACACACACACACACACACACACACACACACCAATATATATATATAAATAATAATAATAATAATAATACAACTTTATTATATAGCACCTCTCAAAACTGGGTTACAAAGTGCTTTACAAAGAAAACAGCAAAAGAAAAAGTACACAAAACAAAAACAATGTAAAGATGATGATGGAATATATATATATATATATATATATATATATATATATATATATATATATATATATATATATATATATATATATATGTATATATATATGTATATATATATATATATGTATATATATATATATATATGTATATATATATATATATATATATATATATATATATATATATATATATATATATGTATGTATAGATAGGTAAAATGAGTACTTATTTAAACATTACTAAATATTAGTACAGTTAGGTTCAGATTCAATTTCACATAACATTACCAAAAGCTATTGAAGATGGGATCAGATTGGTTTGTGAGTCAGTGATGTGTCAGTGTCACTGACAACCCTGTGAATTAGTTTTAGTTTTAAGGTGTTCTGCTGGGAACCTGATGGAGTGCAGGACTCACATTCCATCATCATCATTTCCCCATCCAAGAGACGAGTAAGTGTAGCATGGATTTAAAGGTCCTATTTGGACTAGGCTGGCTTCCACGGTTTTTTCAAAATTGTAGGCCTACTTGTAATTGTATTTCATTCAACACCACCAAAAAAGTCCGTTAGAGGGCAGCAGCGCGCCATGGTTGCGCCACATCTCAACGGGGAGCCGCTGTGACACAGTAGCACAGTAGAACGGTGGTGTAAAGTAACTAAGTATATTTACTCAAGTACAATTTTATGGTATATTTTACTTTACTGGACTTTTTCCAGTTTTCAGTACTTTTTCTTCTACTGCAATTATATGTCTCAGAGGCAAATTTGACTCCACTACAATTATTTCAAAACTGTAGTTACAAGTACTTTGTAGATTTTGATTATTATTACAAAACATACATTAACCACTTCAACTACATTTCGGCCATTTGAAAATAGCAGATCTACAAGCTCAAGGCGTCGCATCGTGACGCCTTATGAACTTGTAGATCCACTATTTTCAAATGATTTGTATACATTTGAAAGCGTGCGAAATGGGACATTCTGCATAATGACTTAAAGTGTATTTTTATACCAATACTTTTGTACTTTTTACTTAAGTAAATTTTGTATTCCAGACTTTTACTTGTAACTAAGTATTTCTACATTGCAGTATTGATACAAATGTGAGTACTTTCCCACCACTGCAAGCTACAGTTCAGCAGCACAAGAAGCACTTTGTCTGAGAGAGAGAGAGAGAGAGAGGGGGGGAGGGGGAGAGAGAGAGAGAGAGAGAGAGAGGGGGAGGGAGAGAGAGAGAGAGAGAGAGAGAGAGAGAGAGAGAGAGAGAGAGAGAGAGGGGGGGGGGAGGAGAGAGGTGGAGAGGGGGGGAGGGAGAGAGAGAGAGAGAGAGAGAGAGAGAGAGAGAGAGAGAGAGAGAGAGAGAGAGAGAGAGAGAGAGAGAGAGGGGGGGGGGGGGGGGAGGAGAGAGGTGGAGAGGGGGAGGGAGAGAGAGAGAGAGAGAGAGAGAGAGAGAGAGAGAGAGAGAGAGAGAGAGAGAGAGAGGGAAGTCTGTTTGGAGGGGAGAGGGGGAGGAGAAGAGCTATTTGGATTCAGTGGATTGGATCCGGGGTTGCCATGTCTGCTTATTATGAGCGACTTTTAGGGCTTTTTTTCTCCCAACTTTTTGGGGCTGATGATTGTTTCTATTTATTTATTGATTGATTGATTGATTGATTGATTGATTGATTGATTGATTGATTGATTGAATACTTTACTTAGACGTTTGCAGAAAAAAAGCACATGAAAGTACAGTTCAAATAAATAGGATAAAAAAAAAAAAAGAAAGCCACTGGCTTCTAAAAGTGTAGTTGTTTATTTGGGGCTTTATTCCTAATGTTGCTCAAACCCAGTGTACCCCCCATACCAGATTTGTGTTATTAAAATGTTTCAAAAATGTTTTTTGTTGTTGTTGAAAATAGCAGATCTACAAGCTCACAACGGTTGTGAGCTTGTAGATCAGGCCATTTTCAGGTTGAAACTCGAAACTTTAAGAAAGTGCTCATCATGTGATGGCTTCTTTTGGGCTTTGTTTATTTTTTCATAGACCAGGTTGCTTATTTCTCTCACAAACTCTGGCAACCACCGGATTGAATGGATTGGACCCGGTGCACTTGCATGCTACACTCTGGCTACACTGTGACTGTCTCACAGCCCCGCCCCCCCCCCCAGTAGAGAGACAGCCCCGCCCCCCCCCCCCAGTAGAGAGACAGACAGTCAGTCACACAGAGGGGACTCAGAGGACAGACAGGGAGAGGAGAGGAGGAGGGAGACAAACTAACTGGATCGAACGGGACACTATACTAGTCGAGGCGGCGATCAGACCCTTTTTTTCTCGGAAGCGAATGAATGGGGATGCCGCTGCAGAGGAGGAGGAGGAGGGGGTCCGGGCCCAGCAGCAGCAGCAGAAGAAGAAGATCATCACCATCATCATCATCATCATCTCTCACAATCATAACAACGGCGGCGACCGTTATAATAACGGGCACCTAATAACGGCGTTATTAGGTGCTGCTTGACGGGGCGACACATCGCACTGATGAGAGGAGGCGAGGAGAGAGAGGCGGATTCCTGGCCATAGTCCCACACTGATCTGATCTGATCTAGAAAAAAAGACCCCCCCCCCCCCCCTTCTCTCTCTCTGCAACAGAAGAGAAACACAACGGGGACATTCCACATAAAAGAGGGGGTTTTAGGGGCTACTGGCTGGGGGACCAAGCAACCAACCGATCTGTCTGGGATGAGAAAGGATGCCGATTCTTATGAATAGACTCGCAGCAGCAGACAGACAGAAGAACAGAAGCCGATCATCATCAGTTTGAGTTTGAATGAGCTTGTTGTGAGTGAGTGGTGTGTTTTTTTTGGAGACACACACACGCGCACGCACGCACACGCACGCCGATCAATCAGAGAGAACCATGTTGGTGCGATGCTGCAGGAACAAGCTGTCGGCGTGGGCCTTGCTGTGCGTGCTGGTGCTCTGCTGGTTCTACGTGTTCCCTGGAGGATACAGGGTCCCCAGCGACGAGGAGATCCTGGACGAGGTGCTGAGGCAGGGGCCGCTGTGGCACAGGAACCAGACTGGCATCGATCTGTACAGGTGGGTGGGTCGCGGGTGGGCAGAACAAAAAGAAGAAAAAAAACACACACTGTGGTGTAAACAGTGGTGGAAAAAGTACTCAAATTCTTTACTTAAGTAAAAGTACCAATACTGCAATATAAAAATACTCTGTTACAAGTAAAAGTCCAGAATTGAAAATTTACTTGAGTAAAAGTACAAAAGTATTGGCATCAAAATGTACTTGAAGTACCAAAAGTAAAAGTACTAAATATTTGAAAATAGCAGATCTACAAGCTCACAACGCGTCACGATGCGACGCGTTGTGAGCTTGTAGATCGGCTATTTTCAAATAGCCTAGGTATAAAATAGGTTTAAAGTGGTTTAATGTATGTTTCATTGTATCAATTTATTTCTGAAAAGTAACTAGTAACTAAAGTTTTCAAGTAAATGTAGTGGAGTAAAAGTACAATATTTGCCTCTGAGATGTAGTGGAGTAGAAGTAAAAGTATTGGAAATTGGAAATACTCAAGTAAAGTACAACTACCTCAAAATTGTACTTAAGTACAGTACTTAAGTAAATGTACTTAGTTACTTTCCACCACTGGGTGTAAAGTAACTAGGTACATTTACTCAAGTACTGTACCTTAAGTACATTATTTAGATATTCTTCTAACTTTACTGGAGTGTTTTCAGTATTTTTACTGAGTCTACTCCACTACACCTCAGAAGCAAATATTGTACTTTTACTCCACTACAATTATTTGGAAACTCTAGTTACTAGTTACTTTGCAGATATAAATTATTATATTATAAAACATACATTAACCACTTTAGCCCTATTTTATACCTAGGCTAATTGAAACAGCAGATCTACATGCTCATTGTGAGCTTGAAGATCTGCTATTTTTTTTGGTACTTTAAGCATATTTTGATGCCAATTCTTCTGTACTTTTACTCAAGTAAGATTTTCAACACAGGCCTTTTACTTGTAACAGAGTATTTCTACATTGCGGTATTGCTACTTTTATGTAATATAGCCTACCTGAGTATTTCTTCCAAAAGAAAAGGGTTAATAAATAATACACACATGCCTTGGTTGATGATGACACTATAACCGTCTTCAGATCATGTTTGTTACAGTTACAGCAGCCCATTTTATACAGGGGCGCTGCAATATTGCCGTAAAGATCTGTCATTGTTGTGTTGGCTTTGCTGTTTTACGCAGAAACGAACAAAGCCGGCAAAATGCCGACCCCCGTGTGCGTCTACAGCATGCCAGCTTTCCGGCTTTCCGGAATCAGAGGAGAGGAGAGGGGAGTGATGATGATGATGTGAAACACCGCAGCGTCAGCATCTTAGCCAGCGTCTAGCTGTTACAAGTAAAAGGCCTGTGTTCAAAATGTTACTTGAGTAAAAGTACCAAAGCATTGGCATCGAAATATGCTTGAAGTACCAAAAGTGAAAGTACAAAATGTTTGGAAATAGCAGATCTACAAGCTCACAACGCGTCGCGTTGTGAGCTATTTTCAAATAGCCTTGGTATAAAATGGGGCTAAAGTGGTTAATACATGTTTTATTATATAATCATTTATATCTGCAAAGTAACTTGTAACTTAAGTTTTCAAGTAATTGAAGTGGAGTAAAAGTGCAATATTTGCCTCTGAGATGTTGTGGAGTAGAAGTAAAAGTATTGAAAATTGAAAATACTCCAGTAAAGTAAAAAAATACCTCAATTTGTACTTAAGTACAGTACTTGAGCAAATGTACTTAGTTACTTTACACCACTGCTGGTAGCCAATAGACATGCATATTTGTACCTCTCCTCAAATGCAAGCAAAGTTGCTGTGCCCACGTAGATGCCTACTTGTATATCGTGTCTGTCGGTTGGAAATCAAAATATGTCCAAAACTGTTTCTTTTCAGCATTCAAATTCAAAAGTAGCAGATCTACAATCTCGCGGAGCTTGCAGATCTGCTACTTTTGATGCTTTTTGTGTGACGCTGTAGTCTGAAGTAGGGCGTTAATTCACGAAAAAATACAAAAAGTTCGAATATGGAGACAAGAGGTTTCTGTAGATGCTGCAGCGTAGATGGAGAGGTTTGTTGCATCGATCTCTGAAAGCAGAACGTGGAGGACGGACAGAGAGATCACAAGGGTCCGCCTTGTGTACAAAACATCACACTAGGTAGCCCCTTTTACACAGCCCGTTCAAGGGGGAATGTTGCGCCGTCATTCACACGCAACACTGCGCTCCTATAGGTCCTCAGCAGTACACCCGACAAGCTTGAACTTCATTGGATGATCGGTTCTTGAGATAGACAAAGGGCAGAGTACAGACAGCATACCGATATTCCTGGAATTCATAGATAGAAGACAAGTGCAAAGCTAGTCCAGTGCATGGCCGCCGTTCAGAATGCATGCCGGGTTTGGAGCGGGCCAGTTCTGCAGAACCGCTCGTCCGTTCCACGTCACACTCGAGACTGCACTTCCTTGGGTCCTCAGCAATACACCTGCCAAGTGTGAAGTCAATCGGTTGAGCAGTTTGCGAGATCGGCATGGTTCCTTCAAGAGCAGGCTGGTTCTGGGAAAACTGCTCATCCGATCAACTTAACACTCGGCCGTGCACCACCGTGGGTCCTCAGCAATACACCATCCCAAGGATGTCGATTATTGGATGAACTGATCTTGAGATATTCAAAGGACAGACACAGTAGGGGTGGGACGATTTACCTACAGTATCTCCCTATTTGATACGCTCACGATACCTAGGGTGCCGATTAGATTTATATTGCGATTCTTAAGTATATTGCGATTCAACTATTATTGTGATTCAATATTACGATTTATTGCGATTGTTCCCCCAGTTCCTTTGCTTTTGTTTTTTACACCAGAACATTTAAAAAGATTTAACAATATAAACCATGAAAAGTTGAATCATACACTTCAATGCAGACAGATTACGTCAGTCTTTCTGACATTTATTTCAGCCAAACGATTCTGAACTATAAAATCGATTAAAAAAATTGTGAATCGTTTTTTTCCCCCACCTCTTGGACACACGCTGTCTCCCAGGCCTGTAAATCTACTGTGTTATTTGAGAAGGTTAAAGCGAAACAGAACAATTAAAAAAACAAGATACTCTTTAAGTTTGAAAGATACAGACCGCTCCTGTAGCTTCCAGACAATTGCAGTTTAGGGGGTGTTAAGCCATCATTAAACATCCCTATAGAGTTATTTTCTGTTAGTCTTACCACAGACTTGTATTATAGGCCAGTGGTTCCCAAACTGGGGGTCAGGACCCCCAGGGCGGTCCCCACATGATTTTGGGGGTCCCCAGATGATTAGCTTAATGTGCAACATTGTTTTCTTATCTCACTCAACACTAAACAAACCAACATACAGTATAAGTGTATACAGGGTATCTGCACATTTCTAAAGTGACTAATGACTTGTAAGACCTTTTTAATACCAAATTGGCCAAATTGACAAATATTACGTAAGGAAAGAGGCAAACATTGTGAATAGAGCCGATCTACATGCTCACAACGCTGAGGTGCGAGGCGTTGTGAGCTTGTAGATCGGCTATTTTCACAATATTTATCTGCGGAACCTAGTCAAACTAAATGTAATGCCTACAATTCCAAGTGTTTGTCAGGGTGGGGGGTCCCCAGTTCAAAGATGATTATTTTGGGGGGTCGCGGCCTGAAAAGTTCAGGAACCCTTGTAGGTAATACTGTAATGTCCCATTTCCTGTCTCCACAGGAAGTTGCTGACAGAATGCTGCGACCCGCAGAAGATGTTTGCGGTGACCAAGGAGAACTCTCCCCTCGGTAAAGTCCTCTGGTACGATGGAGAGTTCTACCACTCACACACCGTCAATAATGAAACCTACTCTCTCTTTGTGCAGGTGAGTCTTAACCCTTTAAGACCTGAGAAGATTCTAGAAATGTCTTCTAAATCCTAACAATTTTTTGAAAGAAAAACCCACATTTTTTTCCCTCGATTTTTCAAAAATAGCAGATCTACAAGCTCGTAGCGCGGCACTCGGTGCCGCGCTATGAGCTTGTATATCTGCTATTTTTGAATAGCCTAAAGAAATCTAAAAGTGACACAGATGCGTTCCAGGTATCAATGGGTTAACAACACTGTGTGTGTGCGTGTGCGTGTGCGTGTGTGTGTGCGCGCGTGTGCGTTTATTAGATATAGCATGCACCTTTGACCCTAGCCTAGAGGAAGCTTTTATGACCGCGGTCATTAAATACCAACCACTCCTACATACCATGCATCTCAGAGCTGGGTTATAGCCTATGTAGGACATGTACCCACATACTGGTTGTTTTGGGATGCCCCAAAAAGGAGGCAAAAAGGCTGGCAAAGTATTGTGCTGTCTCTGCTATAATTGGCAGCCGCCACATATGGCGGAGACGCTGTTACTTGTAACCATAGAGTACTGAGTGACATACTTATTGTATCATGAAGACATATACCATGATTTTGTGATGTAATCTTACTGCACCTTACATTTTATTTCTGTCCTTGTATGCATCTCCTTTGTGTGGACATAATTAAATGGTTAAAATGCGCGTGCGTTAGAGATGCGCGGATCGCGGTTTTAGCCGCGGTTGCCGCAGTTAACCGCAGTTTGG
Organism: Gymnoscopelus braueri; assembly: GCF_963280865.1. NCBI lineage: Eukaryota > Metazoa > Chordata > Actinopteri > Myctophiformes > Myctophidae > Gymnoscopelus > Gymnoscopelus braueri. The sequence goes on along the minus strand of NC_137625.1, from coordinate 4,251,905 downwards.
GTGGATTTGGGTCAATCAAATATAATTATTAATTCATATTGGATAAACCGCGGGTGAAATAATGCGGGAATTAAATTAATGATATCAATCTATAGGCCTATAATAGCTTTTAAAAAGCACTAAATTTCACCGTGTGTGCGTTTGTAGTATTTTAATATTACGTCATTTTACACCAGGCACAAAATAGCCGCTCACGACATGTTGCTTTGCTGGCAGCCAGTGTTGCCAGGTTGCGAGAGAAATAAGTAGCCAGGTCTATGAAAACAAGCCCAAAACAAGTGCCAAACAAGCCCAAAAGTCGCAACACAGAGCATTGTTTTTGCCTTGTGTTTTGTTTTCACTTTTTCTTTCTTTTTCTGTAAAGCACTTTGAGCTGCATTTATGTCATGAAAGGTGCTATATAAATAAAGTTTATTATATTAAAAGTCGCTTATAAAAAGCTTATAAAAAGCCGACATGGCAACAAAGTGGTTGAAAGCGAAAGTACGTGCGCTTGTTGTTACCATGGTTGTGGATTGTATACAGTCACTGCATCGCGACAGTGGTGAGTAACACTGTTTATAAGAAAACTAACGTCAGGAAAATAACAATTATTTGGTGCGGTTGGTGCGGATCTATAAATAGGATGATATAAGTACCGCGGGTGGATGGCGGATGGATAATGAACTTGTTAACGCGGATTTGGGTGACAAAATAACCCATCCGCGCATCTCTAGCGTGCGTGCGTGCGTGTGTGTGTGTGTGGGCAACCCATTCTCACTCCCACGGTGTCACACTTTGCAGCTCTGTCAGTAGCCCTGAAACGTCAAGTTTTTACATGTCGGCACGCCATGGCAACGTTGCATGTCACATTAGCTCCTGCTCATTTGATTTTGCTATTTTTGTCTCATCTGTCTAAGGAAATAGGTAGCTGATATAATGCACTTTTACCTTAGCGCTAGGTATACTCTTGGTTGCTTGTTTTTGCAGAAAATGCACTTAAGACTTCTGGTGATTAGTAGTTTTCGTTCCCTACCTATGTTGAATGCACTTATTGTAAGTCGCTTTGGATAAAAGCGTCTGCTAAATGACTGTAATGTAATGTAATGTAATGTGTGTGTGTGTGTGTGTGTGTGTGTGTGTGTGTGTGTGTGTGTGTGTGTGTGTGTGTGTGTTGTGTGCATTAGCTTATTTGCAGTGCCAGAGGACTTAACACTTTCACCTAGAAATGAGCCATTAAATATCTCTATGACTGTTGAATGTAGGACTGAATAGGTCGATCACATCGATGTATGAATAATATATTTTCTTTAATACCATCTCTCTCTCTCTCTCTCTCTCTCTCTCTCTCTCTCTCTCACTCACTCACTCACTCACTCACTCACTCACTCACTCACTCACTCACTCACTCACTCACTCACTCACTCACTCACTCACTCACTCACTCACTCACACACATTAGTGATTGATTTAGTGCATGTGATGGACATCCTCCTCCCATGAAGGGTTTTGTGACGGTTCATATGCGTATCGTCGGGCAGAAACCTCGTATCTACATATTCCAACTTTTTTGAGTTTTTTGATAAATTAACGCCCTACTTGATCATACTACAGCGTCACTCAAAAGTAGCAGATCTACAAGCTCGAAACGCGGTGCGAAGCGACGCGTTTCGAGCTTGTAGATCTGCTACTTTTGATGCTATTGAATTTTAATCCTGAAAAGTCACAGTTTTGGACATATGAGGTTTCCAGACGATGTATATGAATGCATATCCACCTGAGAAAATTATATCAATCAGCACTGAGTGCCGCGCTATGAGCTTGTAGATCTGCTATTTTTTGGGGGGGAAAAGCAAATCTTTGAATATATATATTTTTAAAGCGAATATTGTAACTCAGATCTTAGCCTCTGAGAATTCTACAAATGTCTAAATCCTAACAGTTTTTTGAAAAAACTTATGTTGCTATAATCAGTGTTCTCAAACTTTTTTCATGTCAAGGGCCACTCAAAACGATATGTATTTGGACACGCAGGGGCGCGGCCACTGCGTTGTGATTCAAATCAACAGCCAATGAAGAAAAGGGGGCGGGATCCACATGCACTGGGTGTTGCATCTAAATAGGATCGACGGGAAGCAATTCCCCATTGAGAAATTGCGGCCGCCATTGTTGTGTACTGCTGTTTGCCTCTCGTCTGACTTTTTAGACGAGTTGCACAGCTCTCAGACCGGTAAGAGGCGTGTCCGCTCAGATTCTGAGCGTAAGTTACATCCCGCCCACAAATACCAGGGCTCTGGCCCAGAAGTTCCTCGCCGAGCTGGCGAAAACTTCTGGGAACTCAGATTAGGGACCCCCCAGAAGCAAAGATTTGAGTTAAAAATGTTCGCTTGAAAAAATATATATATTCAAAGATTTGCCCAAATTTTCACGATAATTCTTTTTTTTTCAGATCAACAAGCGCATAGCGCGGCACTCGGTGCCGCGCTATGAGCTTGTAGATCTGCTATTTTTTGAATAGCCAAAGTATAAAATAATGGTTACACAGACGTCGTTCCCGGTTTTAATGGGTTAAACCTCCCAAAATTGTTTCCCACCTGGGGTTTAGCCCGTACATTGAATTGAAATGTTCACCGCTGACGTATGGGTACAGGTGGAGATCTAATCTGGGATGGAGTGTATACACAACAAGACTACATATGAGGAGGCGTGGTGTAGTGTAATTACAGGAGGAGCACTATATATATATATATCGGTAACAGGGTTTTGTGCCGGTGTTAAGAATAGAGTTGTACATAACGTATGTATAGCAGTGCACATCCACGGGGCATGTTGACATCCTAAAGCTGTGGTTCTTAGGCCGATTCTACATGTCTCCTAAATCTCAACAGTTTTCTGAAAAACGTATGTTTCTATATCAGTGGTGCTCAATCTTTTTCATGTCAAGGACCCCCAGAATTATATGTTTTTGGCCACGGACCCCCATCAAAATATTTTGTTCCAGGGACCCCCCCAGAAGCAACGATTTGAGTTAAAAATGTTCGCTTTCAAAATATATATATTCCAAAGATTTGCACACATTTTCAAGATTTTTCAAAAATAGCAGATCTACAAGCTCGTAGCGCGGCACTTATGTAGATCTGCTATTTTTGAATAGCCCAAAGTGTAAAATAATGCTTTTTAGCTCAAATCTAAAAATGACACAGTTCCAGGTCTTAAGCGATGCGTTTCGAGCTTGCAGATCTGATGCTTTTTGTGTGACGCTGTAGTGTGATCGAGTAGGGCGTTAATTTACGAAAAACAATATGGAGATAAGAGGTTTCTGCCCCCCCGACAGCGACGTATAATGCTAGATGGCACCTTTTTTATTGAATGTTGCCATGGTTACGGTATAAGCCATTTGAACAAGATTCACAACCCCCCCCACCCACCGCTCAGTAACGTCCACTTATCTTCCCCTCAAATTGCTTTTCTACACAAGCTACTGTCCCCCCCTGCCCCCCCCCCCACCCACCCACCACAGAGAGAGAGTGCCCCCTCCCCCCACATAGCCTACATCTCTGGCAGTCACACAGACGGACAGATTGAAAGTAAGACCAGATGGTTGTGAATGATTTTCTCCTCGTCAGCAGCAGCAGCAGCGGTGGTGTAACGTGACACTGTTTTTTTCAGGGGGGCTAAGAGATTAGACATCCTGCTTTATGGATGATAATGGAGGTGGAGGAGGGTATGTGAGTGAGTGAGGGGGGGAGAGAGAGAGAGAGAGAGAGAGAGAGAGAGAGAGAGAGAGAGAGAGAGAGAGAGAGAGAGAGAGAGAGAGAGAGAGAGAGAGAGCAGATACATCCTCAAGGCTACGTGTGTGTGTGTGTGTGTGTGTGTGTGTGTGTGTGTGTGTGTGTGTGTGTGTGTGTAAAATATATATGTTCAAAGAAAAAAAATGCAGATCTACAAGTATAAAATTATGGTGTGTGTGTGTCTGTGTGTGTGTGTGTGTGTGTGTGTGTGTGTGTGTGCGCGCGATAGACGTTTTAATTCTGACGTTGAACATTGGAACGTTATGAATAAAAATTACATTTCTGTTTTGGCTTTTAGGCTTCGTAAACAAAAGATGCACAGGGTGCGTTTTGGGCTTGTAGATCGACTTCTAAAATAAAGCAGCGGTCATTTTTGGTCACAGTCCTAATTGGGCAAAATGTCACTTAATGCAGGCCGAACCAGTTGTGCGCGCTGGCACATATGCGTTGCCTTCGTTCTTTTTATGTCTTGTATGTCTCTGGTATAATAGCAAAATGTTTCACTTTAAGAAATTAGATTCTTAACACATTCGCTGCCAGGTATTAATTAATTATTTCATGCGCCACTGCCAGCGATTTTACCTTATTTTGATAATCCAAGGAGGGGGGGTCTCTTCTCTTCTCTTTTTTTTGGCAGGCAGCGTGTTAAAGCAACGCATTACCTTTATTAGGCTTATTATAGGCTATAAGAAGAGAGATTAAAATATGAAGCTTTTTGTCTGTTTTGGTAGCCGCCCTTCCATTTAATAAAACATTTGAAATCAAATATTAGCCACAACACTCATTCAGAACTCCATCCATCCTTCTTCAGCCACTTATCTGGAGTTGGGTTGCGGCCCGGGGCAACAGTTCCAGCAGAGAGCTGCAGACTTCATAGCTGGTGTGTGTGTGTGTGTGTGTGTGTGTGTGTGTGTGTGTGTGTGTGTGTGTGTGTGTGTGTGTGTGTGTGTGTGTGTGTGTGTGTGAGTGTGTGCGTGTGTGTGCGTGTGTGCGTGTGCGCGTGTGCGTGCGTGCGCGCGTGCGCATGAGTGTGTGTCAGCGCAATGCTGATGATGGCTTCTGGAACACGTTATTTTTTTCACTTAGTGAAATTAACATTTTTTTCTCTTTGAAACAAGCTTACTTTTCAGTGGTGATATTTTGCCGGTGTGTCCGTCCATATTCACTTGTAATCATTCCCGAGAGCTCCACACACACACACACACACACACACACACACACACACACACACACACACACACACACACACACACACACACACACACACACATACACATACACATACACATACACATACACATACACACACACACACACACAGGGTCACTCTGGGGCAGACAGTAGTGTTAACCCATTAAGACCTGAGGCCGATTCTACAAATGTCTTTTAAATCAGTGGTTCTCAAACGTTTTTGCGCCAAGGACCCCCCATCTGAACATGTTTTGCGCCAAGGACCCCCCCATCCGAACATGTTTTGTGCCAGGGACCCCCCCATCTGAACATGTTTTGTGCCAGGGACCCCCCCCCCCCAGAAAATAATATTTGTGTTAGAAAATTCAAAATTATTCAAAATGTTCCAAACACTTTGTCAAGATTTTTTCAAAAAGATCAGCAAGCTACCCTGCTATATAAAGCTATAAGCTATATAAAGCTACCCTGCTATATTCTCAACCTTTTTTGGATACATTTTCTTGAACATATCAAAAGTGTTTTACACATTTAAGTTGACGATTAATTGTCACTCAAATAATTGTGATTAACCATTTAATTGTGTGTTTGGCCGTTGAACATTATTGGAACATATGAAGACCTTTTAGGCTTCGTAATCAAAAGTTGCACAGGGCAGATATGACAAATAACTGAAATATACAAAACGTATTGACATAATCATTTTTATACACGTAGGAAAAAAAAGCAGAAATAGCAGAAATAGCAGATCTACAAGCTTACAACGCATCACTTCTCAAAGTTTTATTTTATACTTTGGCTATTCAAAAATAGCAGATATGCAAGCTGATCTGCTATTTTTGAAAAATCTTGAAAATGTGTGCAAATCTTTGAATAGATATATATACTATATATATATATATAAACTAAATAGGACTCGTTCACATCTTGTTAGACCCCGACTGGAGGTGCAGGTCAGCGCAAGAGCTATGTATAAAGCTAAAAGGTGAAAACCTTTCGCTTCCTTTTCCTCAGGTGCTATAGCACCTGAGGAAAAGGAAGCGAAACGCGTTGTGCAAACAATAAAAAAGTTAAATCAGTCCTGAGGAGTCAGCGGTCCCTGGACTCCCTTCTTATGAAGGTTTTCACCTTTTAGCTATATATATATTGAAACATGACACATGTGCATAGCCCTCTAAATAGGACTATGCACTTAAAAAAAACACATTTATGTTTTTTTTAAAGTTAGGGGTGTACAATGGTTGGTCCACAATATTACTTTTCTTTAAGTGAACTTCCATCACTGTGATGACCACTGTGACCACACCGCCCACTTCACACTGGGTGTGATTTTTTTTTTAAGGGAACATTTTTAACTCTAATCTTTGTTTCTGGGGGTCCCTGGAACAAAACATTTTGAGATGGGGGGTCCGTGGCCAAATACATATAATTTTGAGGGTCCTTGATATTTGAGCACCACTGACATAGAGCACCATAACTCTTTCAGATAACCAACATTTTTTGAATCAGTCTCAGGTCTTAATGGGTTAACCTAATAAATCATTTGCGTCATTCTTTGCATTCCTTCACTGGGCGACCAGAGGAACATAAAGGCAGTTCTCCATGTCTTTGCTTGAACCCACAGTGCATCAGAGGCCCCCTTTTATGGCAGCGATTGAATTTCCTGGCTGATTTAACTGTGGTTACAGTGGCTCTGATGAATAAATGAATCATAAAGACTCTCCTCCTCTGCGTTGGGCTGAAATCACATCATGATCATCACAGTCTGTGGTGTTTCTTCATCCTCAGAGCGAGTGGTTTCTCAATCTCTTTTTTCACGTCAATGACCTCCCAAATTAATATGTACAGTCCCCCCCGCAGACCCCACATCAGAAAAGATTTTGTATCAGGGATTCCCCATGCAAGATTTGCGTTGTTAAAATGTTTCGGAAATATTCCACATTCTTCATTATCATTAGTCAGAAATGCAAACAGCAGGTGGTACAGTCAGACATTAAGGGTAAAAGTCCTGGGGACTTGTTTCCATTGTGGTCCTATGTATTCAATTCAACAACATAGCATTAAACAATTAACACAATAATACATATCATCAACAAATACAATCCTGGTCTCCATACTGCCTCCCCCTGGTCAGCCGGTGCACCTGATGGAGGGGAAGGGAACTGGTTGGAATAACGTGTTCCTTCCACGCGCTACGGCTACGTCCTACCGGGGAAACTCCCCCCTGTCAGGTGACAAGAAGGTCAGTTGGCTCTCATGCATTGAAGGAGGCATGAGCTCGGCCCTGGGCTCCCTAGGCTGGCGGGGGGAGTGTAGAGCCCAGAATCACTTAGATAATTGGCACCGGGTGAAAAGGGGTTACAAAATAGCAGATCTACAAGCTCATAGCGCGGCACCGAGTGCCGCGCTATGAGCTTGTAGATCTGCTATTTTTGAAAAAAACGTGAAAATGTGTGCCTATCTTTTAATATATATATACTCGGTGCCACGCTACGAGCTTGTATAATGGTTATTATAGCTAAAAATCTAAAATGACACAGTAAATGCATTCTTAAAATGATGGAAGAATGCATGTGAAAACCACAGAACCTCCGGGGCCTTCAGCGGAGGTTGGATGGAGATCAAGGACCAACTTGCACGTGTTGTGTTCCTCACTGTTCCCCCCCCCGTGTTGAGGGAGAGCGTGTGTGTGTGTGTGTGTGTGTGTGTGTGTGTGTGTGTGTGTGTGTGTGTGTGTGTGTGTGTGTGTGTGTGTGTGTGTGTGTGTGTGTGTGTGTGTGTGTGTGTGTGTGTGTGTGTGTGTGTGTGTGTGCGCGCGTACATACATAGATTAGGCCTTGCACCTGTGCATGTGTGCAAATGAGGGTGTTTTGTGTTTGCACTATAGGGTTACTTGGAATCCGTTAGGATTTTTAAACAATTTTTGATTCCCTCTCAACGGTCCCATTCCTCAAGCGGTTCCCTTTAAAGATGCCAATACACATTTTATACATATTTCATTTAATATTTTGATAAACACAAATTCAATCAGACATACAGTAGTGCATACATATTATGTGGTTCTCAAAGTGCGGTACAGGGACCCTCTGGGTTCCTTGAGGGGGTTCCAAAGGGACCCTTACAGGTCTGTAACTCTGAGAGTGTACAAATGGAACCAAATGGACCCCTAAGGGTCCATTTGGTTCCATTTGTACACTCTCTGAGTTATGGTGGTCCTTGAAATTAAAACGTGGAACCGATTCCTGGCTCTTCAATGTTGGATCCGTTCCGTCCAGTTCTGGATCCCAATCCTAATTTGCACTCAGGAAATCATGACAAAAGTGCCTCTTCAGCGATCTTTGCATCCTGTGCATTGAGTGCGATATTATATAATATGTGTTACATATTATTATAAACAGACTGAAGCTTATAGATTAGTTTATAAATAGTTGTAACAGTGCCCTTGATAACAAGCAGCCAGTCAGATTCCCTTGAAGGACGCATCTGTGTAATTTTAGATTTATTTGGCTATTCAAAAATAGCTGCTATTTTTTTCTAAATAGTGAAAATTTTTGCAAATCTTTTGAATATATTTTTTTAAGCTTCTGGGGATTATACAAATGTCTTCTAAATCCAGTTTTATTTCAAACGTATGTTGCTATAGTATCAGTGGTGCTCAAACTTTTCCATGTCAAGGACCCCCACAATTATATGTATTTGGCCGCCGACCCCCATCTCAAAATATGAAGTTAATCTTTTTTTGCTTTAAAACATATATATATCTATTCAAAGATTTGCACAATTATTTCACGATTTTCCCAAGAAATAGCAGATCTACAAGCTCATAGGTGCCGCGCTATGAGCTTGTATATCTGCTATTTTTGAATAGCCAAAGAAATCTATGAAAATGCCACAGTCTATGCTTTCCCGGTTCTAATGGATTAAATATGATGTGAACATTTGACCTTAATTTAAAAGCGTGATGAACTGGTGCTCTGAGAGCTGGCGCCTTCATGTGTGTGTGTGTGTGGGGGGATGGGAGGTGATGCTTATAGAGACACACGGGGACTACAAAAGTTACGCCCACTATTGAGGCACCCACGCGAGGTCCGTTAGAACGATGTACTGCAGCTTCAATGTAGGGGTGTGCCGATATATCGTCCCGCGATATATCGCGATACGTTTTCGTGACGATATGTATCGTTTTGGGGGGAAAAAATATCGTTTTGATTTATTTATTTATTTTATTTTTTTACAATAATAATAATCAGGCATGCAAACAGCCCCGAGGTGAAAAGGGTGACAACATGTTTTTTTTTCCGGGTCAGGTGTCACACTATTGCCCTATTTGGATTCAAAACGGCTAGTGTAGCTGAAAAGCTACAAGTTCGCATGTCTGAATAATGCAAAAACATAATTATTTGTTTGCATTTGCTTTTTTTTCTCCCCCATATATTTTTCATAATAAAAAAGTGCGTATCGTATCGTATCGAAATCGTAATGGAAGTTGTGAGCCAAATATCGTATCGTATCGTTTGGTGAAATTAGTGTATCGGCACACCCCTACTTCAATGCATTCTCTATGAGAGGCATCGTAAAATACCGTAATTTCACTGGTTGACTACTGAGGCTGTAGCATTTTTTTTGTGTTCTAATAAAGTGTCGCATTTTGTTTGATTTGTAATTTTTAATGTGACATACCTGCCATCTCAATATACAACCCATAACGAAAAAACATCACATGGATGCACCTGGGACGTATCATCAGTGTTGTAGCCTGGGGTCATAGGATGTTTCGGGTCTCGCAACAACATACACCCTCACCCAGGTGACCCAGCCAGGGTTGATCAAGCCCGGCTTACGTCCCAGGTAGCTACCCACGGTCAGTCCTAAATAGGGAAAGACAGGGCCACTCAATACGCTTGTCCGAAACTACTCTGCCAGGAATGGGGGAGAGGAGAGGCTCTGGCACGTGGAGGGGCTAGGCTCTGTGGATGGCCTCCTGGCCGGGCTCCTCCTCCGTCTCACCAGGTCCATTCCATTCTGGCGTGATGGTTTCTTGGCCCGTGGTGGTACTGCAGGCTCCCTTTGCGTCTTGCTTGAATGGTCCTCCTAAAGGCCTCACCGTGGATTTGTTGGGCTTCTTCCTCACGGAAGACACAGACTGGGGCGCCAACCCAAACTGCTCCCGGATGCCGTCTACAATATACTATAATATACTCCATGAGTGTGTCAAAAGTTCTAGCATCTGAAATATAAAGTTTATGTGGGCGCATGGTATACGTCACGGACGCATCCCTTAAAGGTTTTCAATACCCAGATCTCATGTATAATTTTTATAGGCTCTTTATTTTGGACAATTATTCAATCAGCATCTTGCTATTTGTATATTAATACTAACCTGGAAAATTCACTAAGTAGTTGAAAATGTCGGGAACATGTCACTCTTCCATTTAGTTGGGTTATTTTCCCAACTTACATTCAGGCAAGTTAATATAACAACGGTAAACCTACACGTTAACATTTTTCATGTACCGTTGGAGCTCCGCGGTAGGTAGAACGTTAATATAAGCCTATATGTTCAAAATATAGACATGAACAAAGTCAGTCGGGATTGGGATGAGAATTCTCCTCTTCAAGGTGGTCGGCGCTCGTAGAGACAGTGATGTCACTGAAATGCGACTACTTGTCAGTCTGCCGTCTCCCCTCTGCTGTGTTAACATTATGGGTAAAACCCATTCAAGTGACAAATTCAATGTGAGACACGTAAACTATTGAGAAAACAAAAAGATATGTTGATGATAAAGACACTCTATACATTTGGAAACATATTTTTATTCAACTCTATATCGTCTCCAGTTCATGTAGGATCATTTTAAAAGTAGGCTAACTCTCATATTAATCCCATAGAGAATGCATTGACAGCTGCAGTACATCGTTCTAACGGACCTTGCGCGGGTGCACTGTCTCAATTAATGTTGTTGTCGTTGAACTTTACGAATACAAATTACACTTTTTTTTAGCCTTCATGAACAAAAGATGCACAAGGCAGATATGAGAAATATCAGGTTTTATAACGTTACACAAAATAGCCGATCTGCAAGCTCAAAACGCATCACTTCGTGGCGCGTTTTGGCCTTGTAGATCTGCTATTTCCACTACTTTTGAAAATGTTTGAAAATATATGAGCATTTTTCAACATGGAAACGATTATGACGATTATGCAAAAATAATTGCGATAAGACGATTATTAGCCGATTATGTAATAATTGGCTACGGCTGGATAGTGGAAACGTCTGTCATCGAGGCATATTTTGGCTGTTTTGGACACATTTTGGACACATTTTGAAATGCCCCCCCCCCCCCCCTCAAGGGCCCCTGGGGGTCCCCGGACCCCACTCTGAGAACCACTGCATTAACCCATTGAGACCTGAGGCCGATTCTACAAATGCCTTCTTAATCAGTAGTTCTCAAACTTTTTTTGCGTCAAGGACCCCCACATTGATGTATGGCCAGGGACCCCCAGAAGAGAAGACAAAAATGATCAAAAATAGCAGATGTACAAGCTCTGTGAACTTGTATGTCTGCTATTTTTTGAGAACCACTGTTCTAAATCCTAAGAGTTTTCTGAAAAACGTATGATGCTATATAGCTACTATGCTGGAGGGTATGTTTATACCCTGTTATACTGTAATAATACCGTTATACATCAGCCAAAGCCTGTTATACTGTAATAATACCATGTAATACATCAGCCAAAGCCTGTTATACTGTAATAATACCGTTATACATCAGCCAAAGCCTGTTATACTGTAATAATACCGTTATACATCAGCCAAAGCCTGTTATACTGTAATAATACCGTTATACATCAGCCAAAGCCTGTTATACTGTAATAATACCGTGTAATACATCAGCCAAAGCCTGTTATACTGTAATAACACCGTAATACATCAGCCAAAGCCTGCTTTGAATGATAATAACAGTTTTTCAAATGTAGTGGTTGTGTGAACATCTCAACTAGTATTTATCCTCTCTCTGTGCTTCTGTTGTTCTCTCTAGCTCTCTCCTGGCACACACACACACACACACACACACACACACACACACACACACACACACACACACACACACACACACAATTGCACACGATACTGGAGAGCTTGCCGAGGAAGTGTAACCACTGAGTACCAAAAATAAGCCACGGCAGGATTATATGGGCACACACACACACACACACACACACACACACACACACACACACACACACACACACACACACACGCACACACGCACACACACACATTCTGTTCCTCCGTAGCAGTGCTGTGATTGCGGGCAGTGTTGCCATGTCTGCTTATTATTATAAGTGACTTTGGGCATGTCTTTCATGTCAAGGATCCCCACATTAATATGTATTTGTCTTCCAAGATTCTTTTGAAAATAGCAGATCTACAAGCTCACAACGCGACGCACCGTGGTGCGTTGTGAGCTAGTAGAGCGGCTATTTTCAAATAGCCAATGTATACAGGTTTAAAGTGCTTGTTTGGCCTATAATAGACAGTTGCTATGGGCTTGTTTTCATAGACCTGGTCGCTTATTTCTCTCACAAAATCTGGCCACACTGGTTGCAGGCTGGGTAGGAACAGTCAGGCTCGCCAAATCAAAGCACTGGCCGTTTCAGACCGGCTGCAACAGAAGAACAAGCAGCAAGCTGCCAAGAAATGTGCCAATTAGGGATGTGCTCGTTAATATGCTGGTTTAGTCTGATTGTTCACTGTACTGTAAAGTACGTTAGATTCCCCTGATGCTCCTGATTATTCCAGCTTTATTTTCACATGTTTAATGAGCTGGCTGAGTGCTGCAGAGAGTCAAAGCGCTCGAGTTTGGATTGATTCGAATTCAAAGGCTGTGGGGATGTGAAACCACCACACAGTGTGAATTGAGAAGGTAAAAGCTATGATATATGCTAGCTGAATCAAATAAATATTCTGTAATAAAAAAACAAACAAACAACAAAGACGATAGGATCACATTAACTCATTCAGTGCCAGACTTATTTCTGGTTGTGTTTGCCCAGTGCCAGAGATTTTCGTTTATTATACCTTTTCAACTGGTCACAGAAAATGTATATCTGTTATGATCACTTGTCTGACCTTGTGTAAACTCACCCGGTAGCAGTGTGCGACGCTCAGAGAAAAAGAAATCCAACTGCGATCGGCCCCTTCTCTTGCAGCAGCATGAGAATATACCATCTCTAGCCAAAAATGCACGCTTTTCTTAGCTTTTCAACTGGCCACAGAAAATGTAGATCCCTTATTATCGCTCATCCGGCCGTCGGTAAACACACCCGGTATCCGTGTGCTTCGCCCAGAGAACAACCACAACGTAACGTTCCCTTCCCTTCTCTTCGAGCAGCACGTTGAAAATAAAATGTCTCGCGAAAACCAGGGCAAAAAAAGGCAACTCAAGATACAGCCGCTTCCATGTAAAACCTAAACAGGAAGTGGACGGAGGCGAAAAACTTCGGACGACGTTGTTTCCGGATCCTTGTGAGTTGAAAGTGAAAGTGATCACTAGGGTGACAGAGAACGAGCGCGATCTTTTATAAAACAAAAACACGTCAAACACGTCATTGGCACGGAGGGCCTTTGGGAAAAAACACTTGATGAGTTAAGTCCACTTTAAACCTGGTGTCCATATTTTGGGCATGTCATTATAGGCAAAAATCATCCAAAAATAAAAAAAAGTCTAGTTTATCAAAACTGTTTTTTTTACTATGAGCTTAGCCATTCATCATAGACGATGAAGTGTATATGCTTAAGGAGCACTTCAGCCATTTTCAACCTTATCTTCGAAGGTGACATCATCGATTGGGATTCCAAGCTTAAATAAACTACAGCCTTTTCTCATCCTGTAAAGTTAGTCTGCTGAAATAGAAGCCATTGTTGACGCATCAATAAAACATAACATTAAAACACAGTGAGACACAGTGAGTAGACAGAAATGGCCTACCCCAGGGGGCTCATTATAAGCCACATGGAACCAAATGTTACACTCTCTGAGTTAGGATTTTACTGTGGTCCCAATGATAGAAAATGGCATCAAATGGGGCTCTGTGGCCTCAAGTCTTAATGGTTGTTACAGTGTGACTGTTTTACATCCAATCAGTGTTGCTGGTTCCCTGTTTGATGTGCTGTGTTACTTGGATACATTGTGTGTGTGTGTGTGTGTGTGTGTGTGTGTGTGTGTGTGTGTGTGTGTGTGTGTGTGTGTGTGTGTGTGTGTGTGTGTGTGTGTGTGTGTGTGTGTGTGTGTGTGTGTGTGTGTGTGTGTGTGTGTGTGTGTGTGTGTGTGTGTGTGTGTGTGTGTGTGTGACTCAGCCTCATGATGTCACCACCCTCCACAAATGTTCAAGTACACACACACACACACACACACACACACACACACACACACACACACACACACACACACACACACACACACACACACACACACACACACACACACACACACACACACACACACACACACACGTGCGCATGCACCTCTGCTTTGTCCCAGCGTTGCCAGATTTTGTGAGAGAAATAAGCAACCAAGACTAGGAAAACAATCCCAAAAGAAGCAACTAGGCCACATGAGCACTTTAAACCTGTATACTGTATACTGTATTTGAAAATAGCCGATCTACAAGCTCACAACGTGTCGCGATTTGAGCTTGAGTTCAAAGGGACCCCCCCAGAAGCAAAGACACAAATCTGGTACGGGGCTCCCTGGCACAAAACATTTTCAGATGGGGGTTAGGGACAAATATATATTAATTTGGGGGTCCATGACATGAAAATATTTGAAAACCACTAGTTTAAATTATAATAAAAACAATTTGGAAGCAAGCCCAAATAAGCAACTACACAAGCCCCCAAAAAATCTGCAACCCGCAACCATCAATATTTACAAGCAACTTTACAGAAAAAGAAGCCCAAAGTCGCTTATAATAAGCAGACATGGCAACACTGCTTTGTCCTTCTCTGTGAGTGTGCTGCTCCTATTTCAGAAATCTATGTGGGGTGTGTGTGTATGTGCGTGTGTGCGTGTGTGCGTGTGCGCGCGCCTTCTCAAGTGATTACGCTTCATGGGGAATAATGAGCACAATTGTTTCCATCAGTTTCTGTTCATCTGTGTCTCTGACTCACTCAGATCATCTGTTGATAATATCAAATGATGTATCATGTGCACAACTAAGCACTATTGTATGACTTGATAGTTGAGGGGAATCTTGAAGCGTGTGTGTGTGTGTGTGTGTGTGTGTGTGTGTGTGTGTGTGTGTGTGTGTGTGTGTGTGTGTGTGTGTGTGTGTGTGTGTGTGTGTGTGTGTGTGTGTGTGTGTGTGTGTGTGTGTGCGTGCGTGCGTGCGCGCGCGTGCGTGCGTGCGTGACCATGGACAGACCTCCACACACAGCTGTGGACCATTGATCTTTTTCAATACATCAATACAGACATGATAAGTGTGTGCGTGCGGGAATTGACTTGGATGTTTGCGGGGGGGGGGGGTTATTCCCTGAAACCACAGAAGAGACAAAGCATGTGATGTGCAAGAAAGAATAGAAGTAAAAATCACTGACCTCACAACGGAAACGATTCACTTCATTCACCATTATTTGATTTGATTTGATTCAATCTGATTAGATTATGTTGTATATGATTTATCCAATATGATACTGTACCTTAAAAAAAGATTCACTTCAATTAATTAACTAATTTGACTAGATGTAATGATGAGAAGTGCCATATTTCATGAAGTTGTATTTTAGCCAAACAATTGCCCTGAAAGCCAGTCTCTTGCTTCAGCCAAAAACAATCCATTATAAACTATTATAACATTCCTAAATGATGCAGCTGAATCGCCACCGTAAGATCTTTGCATCACAAAGAATCGATGCATTTCTTAAGTTTTGGCATCATATTGTTAATTAATTATATGTCAATTATGACCACAGAATACACTCTAAAAGTGTAAACACATAATTTACTCTTAGTGACATCTTCTAAAGCTGCACTATGTAACTTTCCTCTTTTACCCCAGATTTAAATCTCAATCAATCTCAAAGTGTCAATAAAAGAGCAGGGAGACAAAATACAACCACGCCAATTGTATAAGTTGCATTGTTTTAACATACTCTACCATACAGATTGGACAAAATTACATCGTCTGCATTCAAATAAAAGGTGCATAGTGCCACTTTAAAGGGATAGTTCACCCACAAAATAACTTTTTTTATCTTGACTAGTCACCCCATGGAGACTTGAATTCATGGATATTTTTTTGTTTTTGACCCATTCCTAAGCCAATAATTTGATGACCAGCGGACCGGTGGGCAGCGGTTTCGGTAGGAGACACAAAAGAGACTCTTTGTGTCTCCTTTCGGAACCGCTGCCGGCTAAGGAATGCGACAAAAACAAAAAAAATATCCATGAATTCAAGTCTCGATTAGGGTGACTAATCAATGGGGGAAAAAATCATTTTGGGGGTGAACTATCCCTTTAAGTGGTTAAAAGTGTAGCCATAGTATTAAGCTAAGGTTCCAGAGACAGAACATAATCCACAATTAATGCATTGTTATCTCTTTGACCTCCGCATGCTGTGTCTGTCCTTCCACTGTCCCTGTGGTTCCAGGCTCGTCTGTCAGCACACATCACTGAGACAGGATATTAAAAGAATGTTCTTGCACTGCACTGTGCTCAACATAACACTATTATAGGCTACCATCTAGTACTTTACTATTCAGGCATTTAGCAGTCGCTCTTATCCAGACCTACAAATAAAAAGTGCAAGCTCAGAGTAAATGACATCAGCCCTATGGTCAACAAACGAAACGACAGGGTAAATGGTAAGTGGAGTGCAAAGAAAACAGTTAACAACTTGAATCCTCTACTTTGTCAACTAAGCTCATGCTTGTAGATCTGATATTTTCAGTGCTAGGGTTCAACTGTGTACGAGTTACTAATATGGGTAAACATCGAACCTAGCATCTGTCTAAAGTCTAAACAACATGCTATATCAAAATAAAAAATGTAACATTTGTGGTCTGTAATTTTGTTTAAACAAATACGTAGTGTGGAGAGAAGTAGTCTATGACTCACAGTGTTTGTGGCAATCACATGTGCATGTGTATTTTTTATCTATACATGTATGTCTGGTCACACATGAACCATGTTCAGATCTGGTACAACATACAGACAGTGTCTAAGCTGTGATAAGCTAGTCTTTTAGTGTGTGCTTAATGGGATAACTGTTATTTTCAATATTATGTATTATTAATCATTATTACTACTACTATTCCCTA
The DNA here is from genome assembly GCF_963280865.1 of Gymnoscopelus braueri. Taxonomy (NCBI): domain Eukaryota; kingdom Metazoa; phylum Chordata; class Actinopteri; order Myctophiformes; family Myctophidae; genus Gymnoscopelus; species Gymnoscopelus braueri. Next base: position 4,234,621 of record NC_137625.1, on the reverse strand, counting down.
ATTTCCCTTCCCTTTCCCCTCCTCTCTGTATCTTATTTTATGTTATTATGTAATATCTGTACCGGTCCTCCTGTACCAAGCTCGCAGCGCACAAAGTGGCGAGCTTGTACAACTGCTATTTTCTGAACAACCAACGTATAATTGGATAAACTGGTTAAAACGATTTAGCTGGGGACCCCCCTCCCCCCTGTACAGTGTATGAATAAACCTGACATTAAGTGGCCGGGTCTCCTCCTCTCTCGCCAGGACAACCCTCTGCCGACCCCCCTGAAGAGGTGTGCTGTGGTGGGCAACGGTGGCGTCCTGAGACACAGCGGCTGTGGACGAGACATCGACCAGGCTGACTTCATCATGCGGTAAGGCACAAGGAAGTGGTGGAAAGTAACTAAGTACATTTACTTAAGTACTGTACTTAAGTACAATTTTGAGGTATTTGTACTTTACTTGAGTATTTCCAATTTCCAATACTTTTACTTCTACTCCACTACATCTCAGAGGCAAATATTGTACTTTTACTCCACTACAATTATTTGAAAACTTTAGTTACTAGTTACTTTTCAGATATAAATTATGATATAATGAAACATACATTAACCACTTTAACCCTATTTTATACATAGGCTATTGAAAATAGCCGATCTACAAGCTCACAACACGTCGCGATGCGACGCGTTGTGAGCTATTTTCAAATATTTAGTACTTTTACTTTTGGTACTTTAAGTACATTTTGATGCCAATACTTTTGTACTTTTACTCAAGTAAATTTTTAATTCTGGACTTTTACTTGTAACAGAGTACTTTTATATTGCAGTATTGGTACTTTTACTTAAGTAAATAATTTGAGTACTTTTTCCACCACTGCAAGGAACTGTGTGTGTGTGTGTGTGTGTGTGTGTGTGTGTGTGTGTGTGTGTGTGTGTGTGTGTGTGTGTGTGTGTGTGTGTGTGTGTGTGCGTGTGTGCGTGTGTGTGTGTGTGTGTGTGTGTGTGTGCTACTCCTGCTGGGGCTGAGAGAACAACCACCAGAAGAGGGCTGGTGTCATTAAATGTTCTAGCCAAGAGCCAGGATGATAGAGATGAGTAATACAGTCTCTAATGTATAGAAATATACATTAGTCATGGGAATTGCCCTTGGCAGATTAGGTCTGGCCCCTCTCAATAGAGATTGGATTTCTCTCCCCCGAAGTTGTGAGGGGCCAATCAGGGCCCAGTATGCAAATATGGGGCAGATTTATCACCAGAGGCATTTTTTGAATTTGCCCCTCGGAAATGCAGGTTCCACACAGAGATTCCAGACTAATATCTACGCAGTGATAGATATTGTTTTAGATGTTTCTTAAATATTGGGAAGGATAGTGATGCCTTAAGTGATGCATCTAGAGAGCTCCACAACTGAGGGCCTCTAAATTTTATGAAATATTGATGTTTAGAGGTACGACAAAAAGGGTAAATTAAAATCATCTCTTTGCCTTGTGGGTAGGAGTGAATGTCAGAAGTAACACGAAAAATATTTGAAAAAAAACAGGGAATGTCTAGTTTATTTTTAATTTTTTTGAACACAAATAAACAGGATTGAAAAACATGTACCTTATCTGTAGGCAATAATGAATATTTAATAAAGAGAGGTCAGATGGCTCATGTCTATTGGACTGTGAAATCATTCTAAAAAAAAGAAATCGGACGGATCCGTCTTGATGACTTGGCTAAAGAGATAATACAGTATGTACTGATGTGCGTGATGTTTGGACAACATTTGTAGGAGTAATAGAAAAAACATTGTTTTGTAAAAAATTCGCCTCCTGGTGGCGTTATAATAGGGCAATGTTGAAAGGGTGGCATTTGTTCCTCAATGTAGTGCTAATGTGCGTGCAAAGTTTCAACGCAATCGGACGCTGCGTTCATGATTTGCGGCATTTTGTTCAAAACGGGCCACTCCTGCAAACTTTAGATGTCAATCTTAGCCAATCAGGATGGGATATGAAAAATCTAACAGATTCGTCTTGATCACATGACTATAGGGATCATGTGTACCGATTTGCGTGAAATTTGGATACAATCTGAGTAATATCAAAAAATAAGTCGGCCTGCTGGTGGTGCTATAAAAAGCAGATATTAAATGCAGGGCAAAGGTTTTTCCTTGGCCTCTAGTGAGTGCACGTACAACGTTTTACACAGATGCAGTTATAGGTAAAAACACAAATCGGCCTGTTATAGCGCCACCATGAGGCTGATTTGAAAATGGCATTTCTTCCTTGGCATAGTGGGAATGTGCGTGCAAAATTTCACGGAAATTGCATGCTGTGTTCATGATTTGAGGCATTGTGTTCAAAACGGACCAATCCTACAAACTTTGGAAGCCATTCTTAGCCAATCAGGATGGAATATGAAAAATCTGAAAGAACCATTTGGTTTAATGACTATAGAGATACTGTGTACCGATGTGCGTGATGTTTGGACAAAATCTGTAGGAGTACTGTCAAACTTTTTTTTTTTTTTTTAAGTGGCCTCCTGGTGGCACTATAACAGGCCCATGTGAAAAGTTCGGGCAGAGGTTCTGAATTGGCATCCAGGGAGTGTATGTATGTGCACAGTTTCGCTGTGATCAAGCCAACAGTGCCGGAGATTAGCTGTCCACAGACAGAAGGACACATGGACACACGGACGGACGGACAGGGTGCAAAACATACTCTCTCGCTTACAATGAGTTGTCTACAAGCTCTCAATGGTGTCGCGCTGATCAGTTTTGGACATATGAGGTTTTTCCACCCGACAGATAATATAGAGTTTCTAAGTGGTTGATGAATTGTTATGTAAGGGAAGGACAGGACAGGACAGTGTGTGTGGGATTACTCCTTAACGTTGTGTGTGTTTGTTCACTTTGTCTCATCTCATCTAGATGTAATCTCCCTCCGCTTTCTAAAGACTACGTTGAGGACGTAGGAACCAGAACCCATCTGGTCACAGCCAACCCCAGCATCATAGAGAAAAGGTATACGGTACTGAAATCACACTGAAATGGACCCTCATATCTCTTAATTTCTCCTTGCCTTTTGCAAAGTGTTGGCTCTCCTTAATTCATTAAGGCCGGGAACGCATCCGTGTCATTTTTTTGATTTATTTGGGCTATAGCAGATCTACAAGCTCATAGCGCGGCTGCGAGCTAGTAGAGCTGCTATTTTGGAAAAATCGTGCACATTTGTGCAAATCTTTGAATAAATATATATTTTTTAATGCGAACATTTGTAATTTAAATCTTTGCTTCTGGGGGTCCCTGGAGCAAAACATATTTCAAATGTTCGCTTTTAAAAATATATATTTAAAGATTTGTATACATGTTCACGATTTTTACAAAATTGCAGATCTACAAGCTCATAGCGCTACACTCGGTGCCGCGCTATGAGCTTGTAGATCTGCTATTTTTTTAGAATAGCCAAAGAAATCTAAAATGAGACACAGATGCGTTCCCGGTCTTAATGGGTTAAATTCTGACTTTGGGCTCATGCTTTGTTCATATTATTTACTGTCTTTTTTTTTTCTCCCAAGTCGGTTGAGAAATCTCTCTGTTCCTGCTGAATGTCTGACGCATCGAGTGTCTTGCAAGTTGTCCAGATGTTGGCTGCTGTCCAGCAAAGTGTTTTATCTGGCATGCAGAGAACTCAAATCATTTCCTGCGAATCATATGCGGTTGTCTCTGTGCAGCTGTGTGTGTGTGTGTGTGTGTGTGTGTAAGTGAGTGTCCGTGCGAGCAAATACATTTATGCTTGCTAGCGTACAACGTACATGTCTTTGTGTGTGTGCATACTGTTGCGCAACGGAAACTAATTCCTATTTCTAGAAGCAAACGTGCAGAGAGACCAGACCTGAATACTGATTAGTCAGCTAGTCAGCAGACCCAGACCAACTCGACATCCTTATTTCAATCCTTGAAACCATAAAACTACAAAAAACGACTAATTTTTTGTCGCAATCCTAAGCCAATAATTGACCGGCAGCGGTTCCGGTAGGTAGAAACAAACATTCTCCTTTGTGTCTCCTACCGAATCCGCTGCCTGCCCGGTCAGCTGGTCATCAAATTATTGGCTTAGGAATGCAACAAAAACAAAACAATATAGGAAAAAATATTTTATTTGGGTGAACTATCCCTTTAAGGTGGTTGTATTCCATTAGACATCCTCCTCCTTAGCACAACAGCTCACTCATCTTGCTGCTCTCTCTCTCTCTCTCTCTCTCTCTCTCTCTCTCTCTCTCGCTCTCGCTCTCGCTCTCTCGCTCTCGCTCTCGCTCTCTCTCTCTCTCTCGCTCTCGCTCTCTTCGCTCTCTCTCTCTCCTCTCTCTCTCTCTCTCTCTCTCTCTCTCTCTCTCTCTCTCTCTCGCTCTCGCTCTCGCGCGCTCTCTCTCTCTCTCTCTCTCTCTCTCTCTCTCTCATCTCTCTCTCTCTCTCTCTCTCTCGCTCTCGCTCTCGCTCTCTCTCGCTCTCTCTCTCTCTCTCTCTCTCTCTCTC
>NC_137625.1:4179912-4229921 GCF_963280865.1 Gymnoscopelus braueri | reverse complement strand
CGTGCAGCTCTGGCGGCTGCACAAGAGCGGCACGCTGCGCATTGCGCGTGGGGCGCTGCCCGCCGCCGGAGGGGCGGAGCTAAGAGGGCCGGGTTATAGAGGAAGTAGAAGAAGAAGAATGTTTGAGATGAGATTTAGAACGGTGGGTTCTCAAAGTTGGGGGTCCAGGGACCCCTCAGGGTTCCTTGAGGGGGGGTTCAAAATGGACCCTTACGGGTCTGTAACTCTGAGAGCGTACAAATGGAACCAAATGGACCCGTAAGGGGTCCATTTGGTTCCATTTGTACGCTCTCAGCTTGTGGTGAAGGGGGGGTAGGGGGGTAGTGTTGGTGCCGTGACCCACACGCATGTGCATGCATACATGCACATGCGCACATTTTCCCCTGAGACATGCCTACAGTCGCCACTGTGTCACCGGCGTACACACACAGCACCCCCTGCTGGTAGTTGACTGTAGGGGGGACGTCGTACACACACACACACAATAACACACATGACACAATCTACATTATTCCCCCGGAAAACCCACCCACCATATCTCTGGCCCACCCCGCCGTGTGTGTGTGTGTGTGTGTGTGTGTGTGTGTGTGTGTGTGTGTGTGTGTGTGTGTGTGTGTGAGTGTGAGGCTAATAAGAGTGAAATGGGGTGGGCGGGGGGGGGGGGGGGGGGGGGGGGTGGGGGGGGGCGTATCTGATTGACAGCTGGGTGCAGCTGCTCCACTGGGAACGCCCTCTGTGTCTTTGTTCAGCGGGACGGGAGGAGTGGAGAGGCCTGGAGGAGAAGAAACAGTCGTATTAGTAATTAAAAAAAAAGAATAATGCACTGAAAGAACAAAAAGACAAACAAAAAGGAAGAGCGAACGGTATCCTGGTTTTAGGCTTGAATAGTAACTGAAATAAAACGAGGAATAATAGCACTGGGAGTCAGAGAAAGACGTTCAAAAGAATGGTGCCTGTCGTCGTGTGTGTGAAAGGATTCCTTTTTTCCTTTTTTTTTTTGTAAACTCGATTGGCATGAATTGTTGCCAAATACTGTTGAGGTTCGTACCCGACCGAAAAGGATATATACTGTATATGGAACACAAGAACACTAGTGGTCTGATGTTCATTTACATTTTGCTTGTCAAACTGTGATGTCTTAGATATGTTGTATTTGAGCTTGTGATCATTGGTGACCATATGTGACCAACCGTGTGGATAAGGGAGTCAATATAACTTGCATAGATACTGTAACTAACTAACAACAACAACAACGACTAAATGTCATCACTTCAGTAAAGATGTCAAACACATCGAGGACAAGTAACTCATCTCATGCACTCGCCATAACCCCCCCCTCCTAACTCTCTCACACACACACACACACACACACACACACACACACACACACACACACACACACACACACACACACACACACACACACACACACACACACACACACACACTCACGTTTGTATTACATACATATATGTAGGACATACATAATGCCAACCCTAAGCTCACAACGTGTCAAATACATTGTGAGCTTGTAGATCTGCAAAAATATTTTAAACCATAAAAACAACCATTTTGCTTGTTAGGAGGACCAGAAAGATTGTCCTTGTCTATTTCTCAAATTCTACTATACTTGTGGGGACATTCATAAGTATAGTAATATACACACACACACACACACACACACACACACACACACACACACACACACACACACACACACACACACACACACACACACACACACACACACACACACACACACACACACACACACACACACACACACACACACAACAGACACTCTCTCTCTCTTTCTCTGACAAATAATTGTTGAAGGTACCATGTACAGTATGGCTTCTCCGGGGGGGTGAAGACGTTGCTAATTGAGCTGCAGTATATCTGCTATCTGCCAAGGACCAAGTGAAGTGAACACTGGCCTCTTTGATGCATTCTTGTTTCGCCCTTGGGTCCTCAAGTGGCCCGACAGAGATATGAAGAGAGGGATTAACAAGAACACACTTGGTATCTGTTGTTAGACTATCCATTTGATGAAGTGACATTTAGAAAGTTATATAGGAGATGTAAGTGATCTTTTTGTTTTGTTAAAGTAAGCGTTAAATAGTGGTATATTCCGAGAGTAATCATTGCTATAGTGTTTGTTCAGTAACATGTCTCCCCCCCCCCCACCGTTTTGCAGGGTTGTGTGAGGATATGGTTAAAAAGAAAAGATGATTCTGATTCTGATACAGGAAACGGGATAAAACATTGAAAAAGGGCAGACACACAATTGGGTATCGGAACACTATAAAATGTAAGCCTTTGTTGGGTTCCTCTCCTGATTGGATGAAAGTGAAAGTATTTTCTGTAGGTAGAAGTGGACCAGCATAGAAGCTTGTTGTGATATTTAGTATTGATGATGAAGGGGTGGGAGCAATAAGCTATGCTTCTTCTCACTCCTTTTCCAATATGCATTTTCTGTTAATCTGTTAATCAGAATTAATTGCTTTCATTTGTTATATTGTTTTTTAAAAGTTGCCATATTCGAAATAAACTTTTCAATCAATCAAAAAGTGGTACCCCCGAACCTCAAAATGTATTTTATGTTTACCAACAAAGAGCTGGAGAGACTCCTGATACTGAACAAACACTCTATAGCAATGATAGCGATCAGAATATTTAGATTTAAAGGAGTAGCTCACCCAAAAAATGACTTATTTTCTTAGTTGATGAACAGCGGAGTCTATCCGGTAGAAGACTGACCAGCCACCCAGTCATTAAATGATTGGCTCAGACATGTGACAAAAACTAAGACATCTCCATGAATTCAAGGCTACATGGGGTGTGTAATTGATTAAAAATAAGTCATTTTTTGGGTGAACTACTCCTTTAACTTTTTAACAAAGAAACTGGTCACTTTTTACACTCCTTTTTAACAATGAATCATAAGTGTTTTCTTCTGGTGCTGGACGCCTCATCATATCATAATGTCATCATTTTCTACCTTCACCGCTCTCATTTTGAGTGTAAATGCAGGGACGCTGAACGAGCCTATGTCCAATATATTCATTTTTATACAATGTCTTTTATTTTGTACCTCCTTTGCTCACAAGGGAAACATAATGATGTATTTTGCAAACGCCGACGGAAGACAAGTGTTAACCTGCCATTATTGCATCAGGGTTCCTTTGCAGATGGAACACAGTGTTCTTGGGTGGAGATGTGGTTTTGTTCTGCTTTATGTTTAACGTAGTGCTGAAGCCTGTGCCATACCGTCAACCCAAAACCCACAAACAAAAGAAACTCAAGCCTGAAGAAGGGCTGAAAAATGGAAGATCTACAAGCTCAGAACGCGTCGTGTCGCGACGCGTTGTGAGCTTGCAGATGTGCAATTTTCTATGCGTGACACCCTTGTTTTGTTTTGTTTGTTTCTTTTTGTTTTTTACTCTGCATGGAAGGTGCATGGAGTGTAATGGAAACCTTCAAAACAACCTCAGACTACCACTATGAAACAGAACCCTTGTTTTTCTGTAATGGTTTTCATCCATGCCTTGTCTCTTGATCAGAATAAAAGGTTGAGTGCCTTTTAACGGCAAAGGGAAGCATTTGCAAAAAAAAATGTGTTTATTTAAAAAAAATAACTATTCAACATTATCCTATTGCCTTTACTGTATCTGCAGCTTAGCCTAGCTTTTTCTTTCGCACTCCAGTGTACATTGTGAATAAATGATGAGATATTTGCTCCATCCAATTGCAGCCATTACATAACATGAGAATGACTTCTGATGTCTAAATCAAGTTTAACCATTTGAAAGTGGTTTATTTGTCACTCACACACAGTATACCCTCTATATTTGATGGTAAATTACCCATCTCCCCCAAATGTTTGCCATATTTCTGTATTTCTGTTCTCCCTTTTCTTTTTTCTCAACACCAAATCTTCGCCAAAGTGTTTGCGACGCGTTGTGAGCTTGTAGATCGGCTATCTTCGCTGAATGTTTACCCCAGAACGGGGGATGCTATATAGCAGTGGTTCCCAAGAGAAATTAGACGTTTGCCCAGTTCTCAAACTAGTGAAAATAGCAGATCGACAAGCTCACAACGTGGCGTGAAAACATTTGTTTTATTTTTTTATGTATGGAAATTATTTGATTTTTGAATTTTATTTATGAAATACTTTGGAAAAATGTTGGATTTTTTTTATTGATGTTGTTTTAAACTTGTTTTTAAATCTTTTGAAATAATTATATATTTTTTAATGTATGAAACAAAAGAAAGGTTTAGGAGACAGTGCTATACAGGGTGCATATGGTTAAATAACAGACTGGGCTGTAATGACTGTAAACATCAAGTCTTAAACTCAAGCTATACTGTATTGGATGAATTTGGTAAAGTTTTATAAAATGTAAAAAGAACAACAGGCTCACACACAGTATTTTTACAATCCTAATGCACATAATACAATGGCTCCTTCAGACTGGAAATTTAACCTAAATATTACTGAGACCAATGATATTTAATTAACGACGGACCCTTATTTCTTCTCCTGTCCAATATTGTGAATGAGTGAGACTGGTGTAGTGTGTACCATGATAATGTGCTTTCTTTTATATTTTTTTAAATCTATCTCCCCTTACAGTTTGTGCTCTCACTGTATTGTCTTGAGTAACTGTATGTCTAGTTACTTGAGACAGACAAGACAAGAGAACTTTATCCAACATCTGGCTTGTTGCTATAGTAACCCATTGTGTGTTAGACCTCTGATGCTATAACATTATTATTTCTCACTATAACAAAACCTTCAACTTGAGAACTCATACCATCACTGTTTATTTTTTTCTGAAAGTAAACAAATAACTGAGTTTTCTTTGCTTTCTTATTTGTATTTATTTTTTTATATATATTTTAAGTAAAATAAACTTCAAGTAGTTTATTGTTATCTGAAGACATTTGATCACATTCTCCTCGGCACTGCTGCTGTTATGAGCAAGTCAGATAGATATACCTCTCCTTATTTCTGGTACAATCTGATTTTACATATTGTATTGCGCTCTCTCTCTCTCTCTCTCTCTCTCTCTCTCTCTCTCTCTCTCTCTCTCTCTCTCTCTCTCTCTCTCTCTCTCTCTCTCTCTCTCTCTCTCTCTCTCTCATCTCTCTCTCTCTCTCTCTCTCTCTAAATTATTGAGCCAAGTGACCAAATTGTCATTCGAACCATGTGTTTTAAAACGTCAGAAGAGAGCAATATCATTATGATAGCCTTGTCCTCTCCTGCGTGCACGGCACATGTTGCTCTGTGAGCATGTCAAGAATTGAAACAATGTTTCTGGTCCTCTTTTGCTATGGTGTTGTGAACCGTTCTTTACTAAGTTACAATTAAGGTACACCTCCCATACAAGAATGACTCAGGCTGGTGGGACAACAAAAGCAGTCTTGTAGGTACAACAGATTCCATCTTAGGTGAACCTGACCCTCTCTCTCTCTCTCTCTCTCTCCTCTCTCTCTCTCTCTCTCTCTCTCTCTCTCTCTCTCTCTCTCTCTCTCTCTCTCTCTCTCTCTCTCTCTCTCTCTCTCTCTCTCTCTCTCTCTCTCTCTCTCTCTCTCTCTCTCTCTCTCTCTCTCTCTCTCTCTCTCTCTCTGACACAATGCTCTGCTTTTATGCCTAACATATTTAAACCTACTGTCTCTGCATTAACCGGCACAGGGATAATCCCACATTAACTTTAGGCAAACAAAGTAATTGATTGATTGATTGAGTACTTTATGTAGAAAGACATGGAAACAGTACATGGAAGTACAATTCACAATACAAGGTCCTCTAAACTGGATCGCTCATAAAAGCACAGTGGCTTATTTGAAATGAGATCCCCATGCACTCAAATCATGATGACATTTAAGACATACAAATATACACTACTATGCAGAACGTCATACAATCAGCTTACAGTTTACTGGTATGAAAAACAAGAAATATGTACAATAGACAGTTTTAGTAGGAGGAGGAGGGGGGGGGGGTAAGACTTTGACAGGGGCCAGTTTGGAATTGCGGCCCCCTGAAGGTGTTTCTTTAGGGCCGTTTTGAAAGTGAGTAGGGTTTTACACTCCTTTACTCCTTTAGGTAGGGCATTCCACATTTTTGTTGTATAGCATGAGAAAGAGTTCGTTCCCTTGTTTGAGACAAATCTGGGTTGATCATGATCAGTGGAGCTGCCTTTGGTGTTATGATTATGGAAAACTTCACACTCCGCTGTCTCCGCTGTCTTCCCTGACCTATTGTTAGCTTGGATTCCCCAAACAAACACAAAATAACAAAATCTACTTGTTTCTGGTACGCCTGATTTTAGAAATTGCTTGCTCTCTTTTAACTATTGAGCCATAAGTGACAAAATATTTGTATGACTTTTTGTTTAGAGAGAAAATGTCAGAATAGAAAAACCATAGCCCTCTCCTGCAGGCTCAGGGAGAATGTCAAGAACTGAAACCATGTACATATCGTAAATATGCTCCATTATGCTTTGGGTTATTTTGATATTCCATGTTCTTGCCTACATTTTCATCTTTATTTCGGTCGGCTACTGTTTCCAGTTGCTATACTTTTTTTCGGTAACACTTGCTCATAAGGTACCCGTAATTAACGCTTAATTCATGATAACTTAATACATTATTTAAGCATTAATTAAATGTTAATTAAGCATGAAGCATGAATTCCTTGTAATTCTTTTAAAAGTAACTTTGCTTAACTAATGATGAACTAATGATGTTAATTACTGATGAATTACAAGGAATTCATGATGAATCATTGCCTAATTAATGCTTAATTAACGCTAAATTAACGCTTAAATAATGTATTAAGTAACTTTGCTTAACTAATGAATTATAACTAATGCTGTTAATTAATGATGAATTACAAGGAATTCATGATGAATCAATGCTTAATTAACGCTTAATTAACGCTTAAATAATATATTAAGTAATCATACATTAAGCATTAATTATGGGTACCTTATGATTAAGAGTTGCCCTGTTTTCAGTAGCCTACAAATGAGAAAAAGTGACTGGGATAAATACAGAATATCTGTACACGTAAACACCAAATGCTAACTTTACTTTTTTGTGAAGCAAACGGTCAAACATAACATCCTGATACGTGATGATGTCGTCCTGTGAGTATACTGTACTGTACAGTAAGCATGCAAAGACCTTTCTGCTGATGATGTCTTGTACAAAGTGTTCAAACCAAAGCTGGTCTCGCCTGCAGGCTCGGAAATGCAAGGGCTTGAAATACAGCCAAGATGTTGCGTGACACCATCTCTTATCCTGGCCAAACCATCTGAACAATTGCTGGATTGTAGAACGAAAAAGAAAATCAATATCAGACCAGACAATGGTAACTCATTGCAAATAATTATTTGTTTTAAGATGCCCTGGATATCAAAATGGCAGGTGTTGTGACATAAAAGAGACATTTCGGCAATCGCAGCAAGATGAATGCACTTGTCTGTGACTGACAACTTGACTTATCACTTGCATTATGTTCGGATTGTCTGATTAAATTAAAACAAACAAATTATTTGCAAAAAGAGTACTTGACCAGTTCTACTAAAGGTGTGTTATTTTTTCGTTAATTTTTTCTTTTTCTTCTTCTTTTTCTTGGGTATGTTTTTAACTGTGAATTGCAGTAGGATGTGTTTGATGTAATGCCATGCCTGGTTATTTTTTGAAAATGAGACAAATGTGTTTTTTTTTTTGCCTTGACTTAATGACTTTGTTTAAAAAAAACATATATAGAAAAACATTTTGAAAGCGTTACTGTGTCCGTGCACCAATTTTGTCAATCACTTGTTTTGTTTATTGCAAGTTGTCTGAGGAGTGACCCTGCCTGAGCATGTAAAAAAAAAGGGAAAATAATAATAAATACCGGGAAGTTAAAAAAACTGTATTCAAAGGAAGGACTGAACATACTCTATGTGGAAAAAAACGATTAATGTGAAAATAACGAAGAACCACATCCATACACAAGGCAAACATTCCAATAAAGGAAAGAAGATGCTGAAACGCGACACATTTGTGACACTTTTGTGATTTTGAAATGGCGTGTGAGACAGTATGCTGTATGTTTGTGCACTGTAACATTCATATCAGAATCAGCAGTGGTGGATAAAGTGCATAGTATATATCATTACTGTCGGAAAGAAACCTCCTATCTCCTTATTTTAACTTTGTGTGTGTTTTCGTAAATTAACGCCCGCTACTTGATCATGCTACAGCGTCACACAAAAGCTTTGGGGATTGCCCCGCCCCCCCGGCTATTCAATTCAATGAAAGTTTCTCACTGGCGTTTGAAGCACCCGGAAGAACGCTCTCCTTCCGCATTTGGGCACCAAATTTGGGTGCTCAAAAATGCGGAAATCTTGAGGTTTCAAACCGGTAGAAGCATGTGCAGTGGCGTTTTAAATGCGGAAGTACTGCAGTCCCAGATTTGACCACCACGCGACGGCCGCTTCACTGTGTTCTACTGTGGCTCTGGGGGCTTGGCTCAGGCTCAGCAGCGATCTTCTCCACCAGCTTCCTCCCTCCTGGCTCAGGTGGTGCCGCAGCGTGGTGGTGGTGACCAAATCTGAGTAAAACTGCACCCACCACAGTCCCTGTGGCATGTTCAACTTCCTCAGCTGGCACAGGAAGTACATCCTCTGCTGGATGTCTTTCTTTTGTGTGTGTGTGTGTGTGTGTGTGTGTGTGTGTGTGTGTGTGTGTGTGTGTGTCTGTGTGTGTGTGTGTGTGTGTGTGTGTGTGTGTGTGTGTGTGTGTGTGTGTGTGCGTGCGTGCGTGCGTGCGTGCGTGCGTGCGTGCGTGCGTGCGTGCGTGCGTGCGTGCGTGCGTGCGTGCGTGCGTGCGTGCGTGCGTGCGTGCGTGCGTGCGTGATGGAGACAATAAAGCTCATTTGAATGTAATTGAATTGTAATATCCACTGTCTTGAGCAGCTCAAGATGTTGTGGCTGCAACAGAGGGCCAGCCGTTCAAACCTCCCCTCTGTATGCAAACTTCAGGAGTTTAACAGAGATGTCCCAGGAGGTGCGGTCATTGGTGTTACCGGAGAAGCGAGCAGTGGGGAGAGGCCATACCGTCGTGTAGCAGAGCCCTGTGCCGGTTGATCTGGTGCAGGATGAGAGTTTCCCCAGCTGCTTCCTGCTGCTTCCTGTCAGTGAGGAAGTCGGTCATCCACTGACAGGTACGGAGGCTAGTCTCGCGTATAGCCATGCATGCAGACAACTATTACGCAATCTCCGAATGCTATAGGCTAGAGTCTGGAACTACACCTCCCGAAAGCCGAGACAGGATCTATCAAGTTTCTACCTTGTTCAGTCAAAAATGTATGTTTTTTTTTTATTATATTTCAGCATGCTGGGGCCGCCATCTTTAAATTGTCCATTTTTAGGCATTAGCACTCATTTTTGAGCTGGACATACAGCAGATTTGGATTCAGAACCCCTTAAAGGGATAGTTCACCCCAAAAAAATCGTATTTTCTATCAATTACACACCCCATGAAGCCTTGAATTCATGGAGAGTTTAGATTTTGTCACATTCCTAAGCCAATAATTTGATGACCGGCGGAAAGATGCTAATGTCTCTGTTAGGAGTCTCAAAGTTGACACCTTGAATCTCCTACCGGAGCCGCCGCCGGTCATCAAATTATTGGCTTAGGAATGCAACAAAAATAGATAGGAACAAAGTCATTTTGGGGTGAACTATCCCTTTACTACCCCTAGATAGGGGTAGTAAATTAACACAATTTGCCTCGGGGTTAAGATTTTATAAGTCTGTCCAAGTCTATATAGAGTAGGCCTATACTTTGAGTGAGGTTGGTTGAGACTAGGCAGAGGGCTGACCTTATTGACCTGTGTGTGGACACAGAGGAGACGTCTCTGCAGGAAAGTGACCACAACAAGTTGTCAAGAGAGTGAAAAACAACTTAGATGTTCAGACATGGTCACCCATCTTGTAGCAATACAGTCTTTGTCTGCCAGTGACACATCGTTGTTGGCCAAAAACCTGTTTAGTCAGTCGTTCAGATTAACCACTCTTTTGGCTGACTCGACTTGCTTTTTCAGTGTGTTCCTTCTGTACGCCTCCTCGTTGGACCACTGGAGCTTTGACATTGGTGGTGAACCAGGGTTTATGGTTATTGTACTTGTGGGAATGCACTTCCTCGCAGAAACAGATTTAAGATGTTCCAATGTCAGCCAGCCTCATCCAGATCAGCGGTCACATGTACAAAATATACAGTGGTGGAAAAGTACAGTAAAAAAAAATTTTACTCAAGTAAAAGTACCAATACTGCAATATAGAAATACTCTGTTACAAGTAAAAGTCCGGAATTCAAAATGTACTTGAGTAAAAATCAAAATGTACTGAAAGTACCAAAAGTACAAAGTACTCATTATGCAGAATGTCCCACGTTTTCAATGTATACAAGTCTTTTGAAAATAGCAGATCTACAAGCTCACAATAAGTTGCATCGTAACGCATTGTGAGCTTGTAGATCGGCTATTTTCAAAATGGCCGAAATGTATATAGGGCTGAAGTGGTTAATGTATGTTTTGTAATAATAATAAAAATGTATAAGTAAATAGTAACTAAAGTTTTCAAATAAATGTAGTGGAGTAAAAGCACAATATTTGCGTCTGAGATGTAGTGGAGTAGAAGTAAAAGTATTGGAAATTGGAGACACTCAAGTAAAGTACAAATACCTCAAAATTTTACTTAAGCACAGTACTTAAGTAAATGTACTTAGTTACTTTCCACCACTGACAATACACAATCTGTAGTCAAAACAGGCTTGTTGTCACGATGTTCATTGGAAAAGTAGGACCCAAATGCAGGAGAAACAGAGGCCGAACTGGTTATTGTGAATAAACAGTTTTAGTGGCAACCGAGCCAGATCAAGTGATAACCAAAGTCCATGGGGACGTGTGCAACATGTCCATGGGGACGTGTGCAACATGTCAACATGGGGACGTGTGCAACATGTCAACACACTGGAGGCAGAGTCTGAGGTGGAACTGAGAGGTACACAATGAGCTCCAGGAATTATACAAACTCTAGGAAAACCACATGGCAGGAGAACACTGAACATAGAGAGAGCACTGTGTACACACACACACACACACACACACACACACACACACACACACACACACACACACACACACACACACACACACACACACACACACACACACACACACACACACGCAAGGATAACAGGACACACAGGCAAACATGATGGACGATCAACACAGGATAGGAAAGCAGGAAACACTAGAACAAGTTAAAAAACATAAACAAACAAAAATACCAGGAAAGGAATCACAATACCAGGAAAGGAATCCCTTCAAAATGATATAAAATTAAACTAACAGGGAGACATAATCATGACACTTGTAGTGTGAATTATGATTCACAAGTGCATTTTATCACTTAGGCCTACATCAGGATGGGCAGATTTGGGGGCACGGTGGCGCAGTCGGTAGTGCTGTCACCTCACAGATAGAAGGTCCTGGGTTGGGCAGATTTTAGTTTCTGCCTGTAGGATGGTCCGTGGGGGGGGGGGGGGGGGGGGATGGACTAGATCGAGACCCAGGGCTGCACGTGGGAAAGCACGCTATCGTCTCTGTCGGGTCAAAAACAAAAAACAAACTGTTACTTTTCAGGATTAAAATGTAAAAATAGCAAAAGTACCAGAGTTTCGAGCTTGTGGATTTGCTACTACTGATATTTTTGTGTGACACTGTAGTGTGATCGAGTAGGGTGTTAATTTACGAAAAAGAAAAAAAAGTTAAATATGGAGATAATAGGTTTCGGCCCGACAGCAATGATACGCCTCCTTTACTGTACGATAACAGTGGACTAGAATGTTATGGTCTCCGGTGGGGCACTTGATAGAGTCTGGGTATTTTTCGCTCCACGCTGATAATCTACTCAGCCAAGTGCTGTTGCTTCTCCCACACACGACACTCAGAGTGGAATGTAAACACTGACCAGAACGGTGGAGGAAAACTCCCACAGTGAATAAAAACAACTTGTAATTTGTGGATAATGCTTTCATATCTGAGCGGCAGGATTTATTTAGCCTCTGTAACATCATGAGCAACAAACCTCCTTTGCATAGAAGCAGATTGTGTGGCTGTCCACGTAGGGATGGGGACGATAATCGCTATTATCGTGATAAAAGAACGCTCACAACAATCGTAATCGTATCACCAGAGATTAAAATGTATGGTGAAATTCTCCTCTGTCATCAGACACTAGGATGAATTTGCTTTTGTTGAGCTGCAAATTCAGTACCACTTAAACACTCTATACCTGATACAACTGACCTGTAAAGAGCGCATCTGGTACGCTCTTATTTCACTCTACACAAATCGATTCACCAAAATAGCCGATCTACAAGCTCAAGATGTGAGCTTGTAGATCGGCTATTTTCCCCCAGAATTAAGGATGCTGGGCTGGGGGTTCAGGTGGTTGACAACAGTGGCATTTTAAGTTTTAAGCATCATTTTGATTATCGCGATAACATCGTTAAACGTAATTATTTTTACCACAATAACATGTAATTTTCCATCCCTAGTTCCACGACGTGGTCCATTGTGGAGATGGAACCCAGGTAGCTGTAGTGCACAGTAAAAATCAGTGATCGGTGGTTCTCAACCAGTGGTCCGGGGGACCACCAGTGGTCCTTGAGGGGATTCCAGGTGGTCCCCAGCTAAATGATGGAGAGTTGGTAACCAAATGAACCCTTATTAGGTAGATCTTTAACTCTTTCATTTTACACTCTCAAGAGTTAAATTATTGTTAAACACCTGCATTGCTTAATTAAATAATTGTTATTTTGATCAACGTTTGCCTGTTATCTCTCCAATGGTACCAACATCAATACAGCATGGAATTTTGGACAAAATCTTATCCAACGATAACAAAATGTTCTAAGTTTTGGGTCTGAGAGTCAAAATCTCTTCAAACGGTGGTTCCGTGGCTCAAATACCGAATAAATAATAACCTTGATATGAAACGGGTTGAAAAGCATTGTTCTAGATGACTCAACCCCTTGGAGCCACGGCGTAAAAAAACAAAAGTCACACATGTGACGAACCGATTGTACAGTCGACTCATTGAGCAGATGGATCTCATTACTGCATTGTTTTATCCCCAAAACACAAAAAAGACAAATGAATACAGGCCAAACGTGCTCCGCATTCTTTGGCTGAGGAGTTGTGTTTGGCTTGCATCGTCGTATGAAATAAGAACGTTGTGTGAACACAATTTTGAGGTACTTTTACTTTACTGCAGTATTTCCAATTGTCTATACTTTTATTTCTACTCCACTACATCTCAGGGGCAAATATTGTACTTTACTCCACTACAATTATTTGGAAACTTTAGTTACTAGTTAATTTGCAGATATAGATATATTAAATAAAAAAACATACATTAACCACTTAGGCCCTATTTTATACCTAGGCTATTTGAAAATAGCCGATCTACAAGCTCACAACGAGTCACATCGCGACGCGTTGTGAGCTTGTAGATCTGCTATTTTCAAAAATGTTAGTACTTTTACTTACTTAGTACATTTTGATACCAATACTTTTGTACTTTTACTCAAGTAGTATTGCAGTATTGATACTTTTGCTTAAGTAAAACATTTTGAGTACTTTTTCCATCACTGGTTTTGTGTTTGCACAGACGGTACAGGGAAGTGATGCCTTACGTATGCCTGTGGGTGTCGTGCACCCAAAAATGGACTTAGAGAGCTTATAGATCGTCTATTTCCGGCACGTGATTATTGTAAATGAGGCTGTAGTCTGTGTTTTTGTCTGGCAGTCTGGATATCTTTCGCTCCTGATGAGGGGCTGAGCACGGCCCAGTCTAGCTGGAACTCTTTTCCCTGGGACATGAATTTTTTAAAAGGCCTGTCAGCAAAAAGGTACACAGCTGCCTGCCAGGCTGCGTACTGTACTGTACTGTACTGTACTGTACTGTACTGTACTGTACTGTACTGTACTGTACTGTACTGTACTGTACTGCTGTACTGTACTGTACTGTACTGTACTGTACTGTACTGTAACAGTACTACTGCACTGCTCAGCATCGTCTGGGTTCTTTTTAGGAATATGGCCCCAGTTTGTCGGTCTAGGTGGATAGAGACCAGTGCTGGACGAAGTACTAATATTTTTTAAGTAAAAGTATCAATACTACAATGTAGGAATACTCTGTTACAAGCAAAAGTCCAGTATTCAAAATGTACTTGAGTAACAGTGCAAAAGTGGCCCGGACCGCTGGCGTAGTGGTCCGGGCACATCGCCTCCAAAGTAGCCTGACAAGCGCGTTGCGGTTTCAAGTCCCGATCCCGACGACCTTTGCTGCATGTCACTCCCCATCTCTCCATTTCCTGTTCACCAACTATCCTATCAATAAAGGCCCCAAAATAAATCTTGAAAAAAAAAAATATATATATCAAAATGTACTCAAGTACCAAAAGTAAAAGTACT
Organism: Gymnoscopelus braueri; assembly: GCF_963280865.1. Taxonomy (NCBI): domain Eukaryota; kingdom Metazoa; phylum Chordata; class Actinopteri; order Myctophiformes; family Myctophidae; genus Gymnoscopelus; species Gymnoscopelus braueri. Next base: position 4,215,376 of record NC_137625.1, on the reverse strand, counting down.
CCTTATGCAGAATGAAAATATTTACATTTGCGGAGAAAGAAAAACGTGAAATGGGATATTCTGTACAATGATTCACGCACGTGCACACATAGACATCAAAGGAGGCTCAAGCCCTTTTACCCGTCTGTAAAAATTGCCCTCTCCAGACCATGGATGCAACTTTTACTATGGTGGCAGAAACGGTCCGTATACGTTCTGGCAGTTGGATTTTCTTTTGGAAACCACAAACAGAAATCCGCCCGTTGCGACCAGAACCGCTGCATTCAAGAGAATTGCCTTTTCCTTACTCTCCTGTATTTGAATGCAGAATTAATGTTGAATGAAATGCACGCTGTGTAGAAATTAATGCCGCGCGTCGCATCTCCAGAAGCTTGATTGTAGTCGATCTACAAGTGCAGCATTATCGTCCAAAGCATGAATCGACCTGTCCTAACGCCACCATGAGGCTGACTTGATAAGAATGGGCAAATTGGAAGAAGCACCTGTGAGGTGCTTCTAATAAGAAGTGTTGGGCCTTAAAGGTACAATCATGTATATATTAAGTCTGACAACGTAAGGCTTACTCAGCGGTGTCATTTGTCTTACAATCAACTTCTTGAACATTATATTGACAGTAGCATTTAATAAAACCATCTAGACATGCAACTACTCACTCACACACATACCAGTCACACTGATGGTTGGGTACTGCAACATATATTCACCCACACAACAACACCCTACTATATAAACTTATACATATTGTTTTAACATAACATAGTTGATGCTAGCTTAGAAGAAATATGCAACGGTTTGACTAGAATACTTTTTGGAATTAGAATCCTGTACCCAGCATGCATTGCAGTATCAGCAGCACGCTGCATCATGCTCGCCAGTGGTGTAAAGTAACTAAGTATATTTACTCAAGTACTGTACTTAAGTACACTTTTGAGGTATTTTTTACTTTACTGGAGTATATCCAGTTTTCAGTACTTTTACTTCTACTCCACTACATCTCAGAGGTAAATATTGTACTTTTGACTCCACTAAATTTATTTGAAAACCTTTAATTACTAATTACTTTGTATGTTTTGATTATTATTACAAAACCACTTCAACTCTGTATACATTTTGGCTATTTGAAAATAGCCGATCTACAAGGCCACAATGCGTCGCATTGTGAGCTCGTAGGTCTGCTACTTTCAAAACATTTTTATGCATTTGAAAACTTGAAATAGGACATTCTGCATAATGAGTACTTTTACTTTTGGTACATTAAGTACATTTTGATGCCAATACTTTTGTACTTTTACTCAAGTAAATTTTGAATTCCGGCCTTCACAGAGTACTTCTACATTTCAGTATTGATATTTTCACTTAAGTAAAGCAATTGAGAGTTATTACGACCGGGACAGCCAGACACACAGACAGACACAGAATTTATAGATACGATATTTAATGTAAATATATATGTTTACATTTAAGTCAATTATCATCGTTAGGTCTCTGCTCTATAGCATGTTACGTGTCTTTAAACAACTTGTTGTCTAAAGTACTATAATACATTGAATTGATGGAGCAAAATAGGGCGGTTTGATTTTGTAAGCATGAATGTTGAGGATGAAACTTGCCGTTTATTCAGTGTCCCAGTAGCACCTCTTCTTGGTTTACTTGTGCCAATAAGAACAGCTGTATTCATCAGAGGATTCTGGTTTTTCCCCCCATTTCTCTCCTTATCCTCCATTATTATTGCTTCATCTCCCTCTTGATCAGTGGTGGAAAAAGTACTCAAATGTTTTACTTAAGTAAAAGTATCAATACTGCAATGTAGAAGTACTCTGTTACAAGTAAAAGTCCGGAATTCAAAATTTACTTGAGTGAAAGTACAAAAGTATTCGTATCAAAATGTACTTAAAGTACCAAAAGTAAAAGTACTAAAATGTTTGAAAATAGCAGATCTACAAGTTCCCAACACGTCGCGATGCGACGCGTTGTGAGCTTGTAGATCGGCTATTTTCAAATAGCCTAGGTATAAAAGAGGGCTAAAGTGGTTGATGTATGTTAACTATGTTAGATTTATTTTGGGGCCTTTATGTGCCTTACTATGTTAAACTAAGGTTTTCAAATAATTGTAGTGGAATAAAAGTACAATATTTGCCCCTGAGATAGTGGAGTAGAAGTAATCTAAATATGAACACAAGCAGTTCACATTTGTAACCAAGCTGTATAATAGCAGTTAAGACCTTGGTACTTTAGAACCTTGGTAGGGAATGCCTCTTCCAGACTGTGGTCGAATGTAAAACCCACTCCTGTCGTGTCATAGCAATGTACATTCCCTTTTATAATTTACATGGCAGCCATTCAGAATATGTGACAGAGTTTCAGTAACTGGATTGTGGTCATGGTGCAGACAATGAGGAGGAAACACACACACACGCACGCACGCACGCACGCACGCGCACACTCACGCGCACGCGCACACACTCAGTCTCACAGCTACAAAAGCTTTTAATAACAACCCTACCCTTTCCTCAACAACCTCTCATTTAGTGGTCTTGAGTGCACACACCCACAAGTTACTCCATGTTGGAGTGAGTTGGACAATTTGGTTTTGTACAGATACACCATAAACACCAGCAGGAGAACATTAAACATTATGACACCTGTTCACAGCCTGTAAGGATCCAGCTGTGTATCAAAGCATTCTTTTTGACTCAACCTGCTTCAGTGAACATATTGTCTTTGCTGATTAGCGATCAAACCTTGGAATACTGTATTTGTCACAGTCTGAGTTCATGTGGGTGTGATTTAATGCAAGTTGTTACCATGTGTGTTCTCTGCCCTGCCTTATTGTCTGTCACACCCACATCCGTTCATTTCCATTCAGCCAGTCAGAGTGGACATCCAAACTGCACTCCATTCTATGATCAAACTCATTCCTGACTCCTGCTATAAAGTCAAGACAAAAATAGCAATACATGCCATCTCCGGTTCACTTCCTGTATCTGCGTGAAGTGGGTAATCTAGGATCATAGGTAAACCAAAAACCTATCATCAGTCTAAACAGTATAATCAATAATCTGTTCTGTACACACTATACACACTATAGGATGCCAGCCAGGTCTACAAATGAACCTGGCATCTGTCTACATAACATGCTATCTAAGGCACCGTTTAGACTGTCAGCCCAATCCAGCCTAAATGAGATTTTTGCCATATCCAGATTGGAATCCGACTTGTTTTATGTGTGTATTCACAAGATTACTAGTACTGTAGCATGATTGAATACCGTTTAGTAACACCGCTCACAAAACAAAATAAAAACATTAAATTTGATAGAGAAAATAAAGCATACCTCCAGCATTCTGCATGAACCCGGCATAAACATTATCCGATGCCCGGCATAAATGTCGTTAACCTCTGTCTCCCCCTCAAACCCGACTTCAGGTTCTTTTCACTTGCTGTTGGTTGTCATGTTTGCCAGTTCCCACTTGATATCATGTGGGAGTCCTGACTGCTCCAGGCTGAACTGAATAACTGCTAGCTTACATAACGTCTTCAGACTAGGACTTAAGTCTAAGATGTACATGATACTGGGTCTGTTATATCCTCCAAAGAGGATGATACGATCTCCCACCTTGCAACGGCACATCTCATCTATCGAACCCAGTGCCTTCACCTTCGGCTCAACCTTCTTCCAGGAGGAGATCTCTGGATTGCATTTCCACAGATAATTGGTGTGAAGCAAGCACAGCTCTTCATTGTGGGCAAAGGCTGAGGGAGTAGACACACATTTTGGCCAGAGGTCTGCAGAAGGTGTCCTCGTCCAGCAGTTGGTCTCAATGTCAAAAACACTGAGGTCGTTGCAGAGGCTTTGACCCCCTATACCGCCAAATACAAACATCTTTGTCCCGATGATGGTGGCAGAGTGATGTATTGACGGAGGTGGCGGAGTGCCTCTGAGTTTAATTGAAGACCAGACCATTGTGGTGGTGTCCAATTTGAAGATGTCTTTGGAGAGACTGTGCTCATCGAACCAGTTTTTACCGCAAAACCTAGCTCCTCCAAAGACATACATGACCTTCTCCAAGACACAGGCTGAGTGAAATACCCTCTTTTGTGGAAGATACCCTGATACCTCAGGCCTGAACCAGCTGTGGGCGTCCACATCAAACGCATAAAGCACGTTGTAGTACTCCTCAATGCTCTTATCAGCCCCTCCCCAGATGTAGACGATATCTTCTATTAGCACAGCAGTGTGGCCGAGGCACTGAGAGGGAACCTCAGGGGGGCACTCTCCTCGTTCAGTTGTCACAAGAGGCAACTTCCTCCAGAGCAAAGACACTGTGTTGAGAACATGCACCTCTATCTGGTCCCTTGAGATCTCCCCGAAACAGAGATCTCCAAAGGCGTACACCTCACTCCCCACCGCCACGGAAGCGGCATAGTTGGTGCATGGACCTCCTGTGAGACACGCTGTGATGCGCAACATTTCCTACACCGACCAGCAACGATACCTTTATAAAGTAATTCAGAAAGTCTTGTCCTGTTAAAGTGTGGAGTCCATACACAAAGACTTACTATATAACACAGGACAAACGTCATAAAAAGCTTGGCCAATCCACAAAGCCTGATGGGTGTCGTTAGACAATCAGTGAAGTCGATGCTTATTGATCTTCCGAATGTTACGACCCTGAGGTTGTATGTTTTTATGTGTTTTATGTGTAGCCAAATTCCAACACTCCAACTTCCACATGTGTGTCCTCCAGTCACGCCTTAGTCCCGTCTATGAGCGAGAAGGCAAGGATCAGATGCAAGTCCAGAGGAATGGAGCAGATCGGACTGGCGGCCACATTCCTCCTCGCGCCGATGGTCTCCACATGTTGTATATTGGACGCCGTATATCTCATGAATTGAGCTGTTTGTGCCCATGCACAACAAACATTTTCCCACACCCATGCACAACAAACATTTTCCCACACCCATGCACAACAAACATTTTCCCACACCCATGCACAACAAACAGCATGATTTTGTAAATAACGATCGAACCATTATTTCATTTGTGTGCTTCAGTAGCTTTGATCACTGTCATTCAATGCACTTCAGTAGAGATGCTGAAAGCACTGCGTCCTGCGTCTCGTATATTTAAGAAAGGACGCATCAAACAAACATTCGCGGCATCCACGGGACGTATACTACTTTATCCTGCTAGGTTATGAACCAATTCAGCACTTCTAATGTCCCATATTAATATAATAAGGTAACCAGAGCCAGCTGGCTAAGTGTATTTATAGTTCGTTGAACGGCAGAGTTGCACACCGAAACTCAGACGCAAGCATAAATCTGACTTAACGTAACGTAAATACATAATTTGAAGGGAATCCAGCTTTTTACTTCTTCCTCAACAATTCACAAATCTCTCTGTTCCGTCTCTAATATGCTTCCCCCTTCCACATACTTTAGTTCCTATCTATTTCTGTTTCTGTAAGTGTAAATTATTTCCTATTATTATTATTATTATTATTATTATTATTATTATTATTATGAACTTTGTATCTTTGTCACTTATGTATTCTTGCTTACACATGTGCCTCTACTCACTGTCACAGTGACCGATAAGCTCCTGCCTTAGATTTTCCGCCATTTTCTAGGATGTGTGGAGTGTTGTCCAGGGTGTTTTAGAGAAGGGAGCAACAAGGATTATGAAGGACAAACATCACCCTGGCAACAAACTGTTTGTGATGATGTTGCCAAACGGTCTGAACAGAAAAACTTGACTTGACTTGAACCACATTCAGAGGTGGTTTCAAATGCGATCCAAATCTGATTTCTAAAGATGCGTCTCAGTCTGAACGCTCTAGCCTGCTCCAACCACCCAAGTCGCATATCTACATGTAACTGTCCAAAACGTCACTTGCAGTGCGACCCAAGCGCCACTGACGTTATTAGAGAGAGAATTGATTTTGATCTTCGAGTGTGAGGGGAAATCGTAATGAAAAGAAAACAATAGCTGTATTATTTTACGGAAGAAATGGCGGGTTTATTATGTCCATTTTCCACCGTTTTCATGCATGTATTTGTCTTTGTTTTTGTGTCTTCTGTTGTTGTCTGTTGTTGTCGCTTGTCTGTTATGTTGCGTTTCTTGACCGTAAGCAGCCAACTAGCGCCTACGTCATGACGTAAAACAAAACAAGGAGCATGGCAGCAGTGCTTCGGAGGTTACCATATATTGCAAATCTGCTGCGATAGTACTGCTATATTTATGCCTTGTTAGTACAGCAGAACTGTGGTTTCTTATGTATTTCAGTCTGACAGCCATATAAAGCCATGTTCATGAAGGCAGATGTTTGGATTCAGTCCCAGTGATTTTGTGGTGGACAGAATGGAACAGGCTAGTGTGGATTTACTATCACACACACACACACACACGCACACACACACACACACACATACATACACACACACACACACATACACACACACGCACACGCACACGCACGCACTCGCACTCGCACACGCACACACGCACACACGCACACACAGACGCGCACGCACAACCTATCCTGTTAATTCCGTCCCGTATCTGGTCCAGCTGGGGCCATTTAAAGGGCATCTCTGTGACGAATAATATAGTGTGACATCATTAGATTATGGCCTCTCCACAGGAAGTCAATTGGTAGGACAGTTTAGTTACAGAGACAGACCAACACACGCACGCGCACACACACACACACACACACACACACACACACACACACACACACACACACACACACACACACACACACACACACACACACACACACACACACACACACACACACACACAGGTACAGGAATGGGGTTTCGTGCTGTATTTCAATGTGACTCTGCCCCGTGACCCAATAGAGTCTGTATGCAGACCATCGTTTACCAATTTGTGTAGATCAGTCAAATAGGACTAGTTGTCCTAACCTCGCGTCACCAGTCTTTCCACCTCGGAGGAAAGCCTGGTATTCGTTATTAAATACCTGTGTGATCCGGTCTAAGCCACGCCTAAAAAAAATAATTATAATAATAATCTCTTTCCGGATTTTGTCCATCCGGTTTTGCGGAGCCGCTTTGCTTTGGTTCCCCAATCCCTATTTAAATGGAATAGAATTTCCTAGCCTGGGATCAATACCTTTTCGGGTTTGTGATCCGGTCGGGAGCGGAAGTAACCCTACGTCACCTGACCCGTCATCTGCGCGTCATCCGCGTCATCAGGTGGCCGGAAACGCAAATCCGGACAGACTTCACCTCAAAATAGGTCCGTCCGCAGGTGGGCAAAATCCGGAAAGATAATTATTATTATTATAATTTTTTTCAGTAAGTGTGGCCTAGCCCGGATCACACAGGTATTTAATAACGAATACCAGGTTTTTCTCCGATGTGGAAAGACTGGTGACGCGAGGTTAGAACACAATAGGACAACTAGGACACAAATTGAAACGATACAGAAAAGATCAGCCAAATTTGGCTGATCTTCTCTGTATCGTTCCAATTTGTGTCCTATTTGTCCTTTGGCGTATCTTCTCTAGTTGTCCTATATCAATAGAGTCTATCTCCCCGTGACAGCACATGCGTTAACATTGAATCACCAATAGAATGGCTGATAACAGCCTACCAAAGCCTCCTGGTAGGCCAGTAGGGACCTACTAAGACCATAGCTATGGGATGATAAGGGTGATAACAGCCCCATTCAATGGGATGGTTTCTAGGTAGTTCTAGGCATCGGATGCAGCATCAGTAGTTCTCAAACTTTTTTTGTGCCAAGGACCCCTAAAATGATATGTGTTTGGCAGCAGACCCCCATCAAAAACTGTTTTCACTTTCAAGATTTTAAAAAGATGTTCGAAAATAGCAGATTTACAAGCTCTGTGAGCTTGTATGTTGTATGTTCTAAATCCTAAGCGTTTTCTGAAAAACTTCAGAATGTCATGTTGCTATATGGCTAAAATCTGTCTTTTAATGGTTTTAATGGGTTGAGTTATGTTTCACTTCACTGGATTATAATCATTCATCTGTATTGTATTGCATTTGCGCAATAGATCAGGCATGGCATTTTTTAATAACTAATGTCCGGGCAGCCTGAGGGTTCATATTGTGTATGCACACATTCACATGAACAATACATTGGCAGCACAATTTACTTAAAAGACATGTGTATGTGCGTTCGCGCGGGCACGCGCACACACACCCATTATTATATTTACGGAGGATGAGAGGTGATGTAATCCCGAAAATGAAATGAATGTTTCTGTTTCCGAGTGTTCTGTTTCTCCTCATTGCCACTATAGGCTTCCTCAAATGTAATTTCCTTGTGAAAAGGCACATAAAAGGGACTAAAGCATGAGATAACCAGCTTTGTCAAAGAGCTGTAATTGTGTCTTATACCCTAGGCACAAATATGTCGTCTCTGTCGGGTGGAAACCTCTGATCAAAACTGTTACTTTCCAGGATTCAAATACAAAAAAACCCGCAAAAGTAGCAGATCTACAAGCTCAAAACGCATAGCTTTGTGCCGTGTTTTGAGCTTGTGGATCTGCTACTTTTGATGCTATTGTGCAATCTGGGAACCCAGAGCCAAGATGAGAATGAAAAACAGCGCCCTCTGCTGTTTGTACTATCTCATCTTGGCTCTGGGACAATGACAACGTAGCACCCGTGCGCAAGGAAACCGGGGTTTTGGTCTGCCTTCAGCTTTCACTTCCGGTGGTGCCACTATGCTTTCATTCCCACTAACAATATTTCTACACGGAACACTAAAACCACTTCTCCCAGAGAACATGGATCGTTTTGGTTATAAGCCCACTTATTTCTATGATGAAAAAAAATGTGAATATCTTTCCGTGGTTTTGTCTGCTCCGCGGACGCTATTGTTAAATTAGTTTGGGTTTGTTTCGAGGGGGAAGGATCGACGGACACGTGAATCCCACCCACTACATTTGATTGGGTAAAGCGCGGCCTGCTTCCTGATCTGAAGGCACGCCCACTTGTAGCCCAGTGCGTACATGTTATGACGAACCCTCACGACAGATTCCAACGCAGAGCAGAATCTGTTCTTGAGAGATTAGCTATTGTGTGACGCATGCAGTATGATTAGTACGACGTGAATTTACAAAAAAAACACAAAAAGTTGGAGCATGGAGGTTTCTGTCGACAGCAACTGTACAAAAGTTTACTACTACTACTTTTGCATTTGCAATGTCTGTGGACTATGTAGCTTGCATACGAGAAGGCACTACTACTCACCGCCGGAATCTACCAACAGCTGAGGCTTAACCTCGCGTCACCAGGCTTTCCACCGCGGAGAAAAGCCTGGTATTCATTGTAAAACTAGCCGTGTGATCCGGTTTTGAAAAAAGGAAAAAAATAATCGTGGTCCGGTGGTTGGTTCCGGTTCGCGTTGTTTTTGTTCCCCACATAATGTGAATCAATTAGTTCAGTCTCGCTATTCGCACTACAAGTTAGAAAAAAAGATATAGACATACCAAATGATTAATATACCAAAAGAAACGAAACGATTGTACCAAACTAAACACATTTTAAACTATAGGGGAACACATTTGGAGGTGCATGGCGCCGGAGGTTCCGGTTCATTGGTTCCGGCCGCCTGATGACGTAAAGTCGAAAATGGTATTGATCCCAGGCTAGCCGATGCTACCTCCCGTATACAGCTACCGGGAAGAGAGGCAATAGACCCGGCGGCCTTCCCAGCGGTATGTCCGTCCGCTTTCGGAATAGCAATACTGTAGGTGGACTTCCAGGCCCATGAGAACAACTACAGAGAGCGCTTTAACACTAAGCAGCAGTGCAAGACTAAAGGTCCTTACACACCGGGGCGATTTTTTCGTGCGAATAATACGCTTTTTTTTAAAACCTTATAAAGTCAATGCAAGCGTACATGGCGCGAAAAAGCGGAGCGAAAAAGCGTCTTTTAATTATTCGGAACGAGTCCGAATTTTGCGTATATTCGCACATTCGCCGGTGTGTAACCGCCTTAAGAACTTTGTTTCTTCTGGTGATCCAGCCAAGGACATAATATACCATGTATAGTAGCCTAGTACTCCTAGTAGTACTATGTTAATTGAACTGCACTAAGTACTCTGTCTACGGGTATAACGGGCATTTCACACACACACACACACACACACACACACACACACACACACACACACACACACACACACACACACACACACACACACACACACACACACACACACACACACACACACACACACAGTAAAAGCACAGGGGTGGGGGGGGGGGGTTGTCCAGACAAGGGGCCTTTGGGGGAGGCGAACACAAACACGTTTCTTCACCGGTGCCCAATGTCAGCTCCCATTACGTCTAGCAGCGGGGGACCCTTGGGCCAATTAGGGCAGGGGGGCTGCACTCCTGTAAGTCTAGTGATTGGCCAGCCCGTGGTGCTGACATTAAGGGGGGATAATGAGGAGGGCCGGTGGGAGGTGAGCAGCACACCGGAACGTTTCACTTACTGGAGCGACAGATTATTCTGTTTTTAAACCTGAATGAAAGTAACATTTGATCCATTAAGTCATTTTCATATTTCTTTGGCTATAAAAATAATAGCAGATCTACAAGCTCATAGTGCGGCACCGAGTGCCACGCTATGAGCTTGTACTGTAGATCTGCTATTTTTGAAAAATCGTTAAAATATGTGCAAATCTTTATATATCTTTAAAAGCGTTTTTTTTTTACTCAAATTGAACCACTGATATAGACGCATAGGTAAAAAATACATTTTAAAAAACTGTTTGGATTTAGAAGACATTTCTAGAATCCCCAGAGATTTGAGTTACAAATGTTTGCTTTAAAAAATATATATTCAAAGATTTGCACAAATTTTCACGATTTTCCAGCAAAAATAAATAGCAGATCTACAAGCTCATAGCGCAGCACTCTGCCACGCTATGAGCTTGTAGATCTGCTATTTTTGAATAGCCAGCCAAAGTATAAAATCATGGTTCAAATCTAAAATGACAGATGCTCTCCCTGTCTTAATGCGTTAAGAGAGTGAAAGAGACACTTTCTATGAAGCCTATAAATAATGCATAATAAACATACTTAATGCATGCACATAATGCATTCTAATCTGATTGTAACACTGTATAGTTATAGGTATAAAAGTATCCAGAACACATTATAAAGCATTTTATAATGACTTATAAGGTCAAGGATTATAATAATACTTCATAATTGCTGGACACTTCCAGACTTTTTCTTTTGGCCAGGATCATAGTGTATAATTTTCATTCTAATAATTATAACAGTGATTATAATGCATTATAATCACTGTTACAATTAAGTCACTAAAAGTGGCCATTGGGTGCTTTACAGTAAGTAAAGTGTAGAAAATGGCAGTGATGCTAAAAAATTATCCAGCAATTATGAATATAATACTTGACCTTATAAATTGTTATAGCATGATTTAAGATATGTTTATGATAAATATTATAAACATTATGCATATTAAAGGTAATGAACTATAATCAAGCAGTGTTATAATCAGATTATTATTCTTTTTAGCTGTGTAATTGAGCTATGAGCTTGTAGATCTGCTATTTTTTTTAAATCGTGAAAAATTTTGTGCAAATCTTTGAATATATATATATTTAAAGCGAGCATTTCTAGCTAAAATGTTATTGCTTCTGGGGATTCTACAAATGTCTTCTAAATCAGTTTAAAACAGTTTTCTGAAACACTTATGTTGCTATAATATTAATGTCAGTGTCAAGGAGCCCCACAACGATACGTATTTGGCTGCGGACCCCCATCTAAAAAAAAAATAATCCAGGGAACCCCAGAAGCAAAGATTTGAGTAAAAAACAATTGCTTTATAGATATATATTCAAAGATTAGCAAAAAAAAAACACGATTTAAAAAAAAATAGCAGATCTACAAGCTCATAATGAGCTTGTATATCTGCTGTTCTTTAATAGCCAAAAGTATAAAATATGGATAAAGTGGTTACACAGATGCGTCCCCCGGTCTTAAAGGGTTAAAGTGTAAATATTTTGAATATTGGTTGCTGTACATGGCTAGTCAAATTCCTTGCATGTGAAGACAACACTGGCTACATAAAGAATTTGGTTTCTTGCGTGGCGTCACTGTTTCAGCTCAGCAGACAGAGGGGGCATAATGAGGATGTTGTTTTTTTGCTGACATTTAACTCTGGCTGTTTTGGTCCCGACGTCCTGCTTCTTCTCACCAGTGGTGTAAAGTAACTAAGTACATTTACTTAAGTACTGTACACTTTTGAGGAATTTTTACTTTACTGGAGTATTTCCCATTTCCAATACTTTTACTTCTACTCCACTACATCTCGGATCCAAATATTGTACTTTTACTCCACGACATTTATTTAAAAACTTTAGTTACTAGTTACTTTGTAGATTTTGATTATTATTACAGAACATTACATACAACAACTTCAGCCCTATATTAATTTCGGCCATTTGGAAATAGCCGATCTACAAGCTCACAATGTGTCGCAATGCGACTCATTGTGAGTTTGTAGATCTGCTATTTTCAAAATATTTGTATACATTTTGAACTTGTGAAATGGGACATTCTGCACAATGAGTACTTTTACTTTTGGTACTACAGTATAAGTAGATTTTGATACCAATACTTGTTCTTTAACTCAAGTAAATTTTGAATGCCAGAGTATTTCTAGTACTTTTCCCACCACTGTTCTTCTCACACAGTCTGTCGTTGTGTAGCTCTTTAGCTCTGTAGCTCTCTTAGGTTTACTTCAGTGTGTCTCTTTGCTCTGCTTTCTCCCTGATGTCATTCTCTGCATCCAATCCATTATGTAGAACAACTCTAAAAGGGCGGGGGAGCTGATGAATACCCCTGGGATGTTTTCCAAGAAGTGAAGGGCAATTTGGAGATGGCCCTAGCAGCCAGTGTCCATTTGGACAGATTGAGCAGAGATGAGACTCAGGACTGTGTGTGACTCAGCCAATAACCCAGCCCAGTTGATTCAATTCCAGTTATCTGTTGATGCAATTTGAGGTCATAATTCTGTGAATTGATTTGAAAGGGGTGTGACCGTTTAATTAGGGATTGATATAGACCTCAACAAACATGTACAACAAGCTTGTACATCTGCTTTTTTTTTTTACACAAATCTTCTCTTCTGGGGGGGTCCCTGGCAGTCTTTTCAGATGGGGGTCCGCGGCCAAATATAAACTGCCCACAAAAGCTTAAAATACACATCTAGACAAGAGCTATTATTTAAGCTGCCAATGCTCCTACAACTACATTAAAATCACATGGAGCCATCCAGGGCAGTGTTCTCAAACCTTTTCAATTCAAGGACCCCCAAAATTACATGTATTTGGCCACGGACCCCCATCTCAAAATATTTTGTTCCAGGGACCCCCCCAGAAGCAAAGATTTGAGTTACAAATGTTCGCTTTAAAAATATATATATTCAAAGATTAGAAAACATTTTCAAGATAAAAAAAAAATAGCCAAAGTACAAAATATGGAAATAGGGGTTAAAATGATTGTGAAGCTTTATTAACTACTTTTGCTGGGGACCCCCTGGTGTCCCCCCCAAGGACCCCTGGGGGTCCCCAGACCCCACTTTGAGAACCAATGATCTATAGGGAGCCAGTGGTCCACTACTGCACTACTCAAGTCATTATAATACCGGATAGCAGCCGGAGTGAAAGAGCACCAGAATGGAGCAAACAGCCCTCATGAGCAACATGAGTTTTTCAGAAAACTCTTAAGATTTAGAACAGTGGTTTAGAACAGTGCTTCTCAAAAATGTTAAATCTACAAGCTCACAACACGTCACTACATCAGCAATTTTTGAGCATTTTTGAAAGCATAAGAATAATTATTTAGAATTTTCTTTGACACAAATCTTCTCTTTCGGGGGTACCTGGCACAAAACATTTTCAGACGTGGGTCCGCATCCAGTTCAAAATGTAAAGATATTCCAGAGTTCCAGACTCTACATGTAACATATATAGCATTCAGAGGTCGTGGAATAGTTGTCTACGCGAGACTAGGTCGTGCAAATCCCCGCTTATGGAATAGATTCCCTTGATTGTCTCTTCAAACTCCTAAAATGCCTATTCTTTTCTATTCCCACAAGACATGTCACCCAGTTATTAAAATGTTCTATTCTGGGGTGCCTGCATGTGCATGGTGACTCAGCAAGTATAGTGCACAGATCATGACGTGCTCTTAGTGAGTTCAAGGAAGCAGGTTTGAATGTGACCCCTGTATTGTCTCACATGTCTCTGCCCTCCCACTGCCCTTGGTTTGATGTCTCTCTAGACTCTCCTGTCTGAAACTAAAGCATAGAAATACAAAACCAATACAACTTCTATTGTGTTGTTGTTGCCATCCCAGGTATTCACAGGCCTGCCTTAAACTCCTACAGATGTAACAGTATGACTCATGCGGATGTTTGAGTATAACATGAGGTGGGTGTGAGCATGGGGAAGAGGCTGCTGCTGGGGGAAGTGTGTGGAGAGAGAGAGCGGGGGGGGAGTCCATCTGGACCTGACATGAGTGGTTCATAATTAGTTTGTTTCTTCTCTCCCATTGCTGTAATAATCTGTGGGAGAAATATGTGTCTGTGTGCAACTGTGTGTGCAACTGTGTGCGTGCGTGCGTGCGTGCGTGCGTGCGTGCGTGCGTGCGTGCGTGCGTGCGTGCGTGCGTGCGTGCGTGCGTGCGTGCGTGCGTGCGTGCGTGCGTGCGTGCGTGCGTGCGTGCGTGCGTGCGTGATTCAAACTGGGGTCCATGCGGCTCACAAGGAGCATATGGTCTGTGCTCTAAATTGGCTGAGTCACCAGTCAGCCCCTGCATGTGCACTTCTGACCGTGCAGGAGCATTTAATAAAGAACATGTAAATGGTGAAGCAGAGAGAGAGACGGATGGCCTGGTAAGTGAACCGCTGATATATTCACAGACACGCTGCTGACAGAGATGTACGGCTGAATTAGCGCAAACTGCCTGGCGACGTGGAACGCAGCAGAGCGTGACGGCCTGAATCTAACCCCTCCGCTTCTGAAATCTACTGCAAGCTGTGTCAAGAAAGCTTTCACTTGACATGTAATGCAATGTTATGGATTCAATCCCTTGCAAACTTGAAGACTTCTGCACTTTAAGTAAGTGAGTGAGTAAGTAAGTAAGTAATAGTAAAGCAGGGGTCTTCAAAGTTTTTCAGCCTAAGGACCCCCTAGAGAGGAAGCAGGGACCCCCACTACATATCGTATAAAATCGTGTTGCAGGGTGGGTGTTTGTATAGTGCATACATTTGGGAACAGTTCATTTTGAGATCAGAGGGTTCCCGGTTTGATCCTGGCTCCTGACTTAGTGTCCTTGAGCAAGGGACTGAACCCCTAACTTCTCCACTGGCAGTACCAGCTCCAGAGGAATGCATAATTATTACTTCAGAGCAGTGGTGGAAAAAGCACTCAAATTGTTTACTTAAGTAAAAGTATCAATACTGCAATGCAGAAATACTCTGTCACAAGTAAAAGCGGAAATACTGGAAATACTCCCGTAAAGTAAAGAAATCCTCAAATTTGTACTTTATGGTAGGGTAAGTGATTTACTTTGGTTAAAATACGTGTTAAATAGCTCTATATTCTGATAGTACTCATTGCTATAGAGTGTTTGTTCAGTAACAGGAGTCTCCATGTCTCTCCAGCTCTTTATTAAACAGAACATGCATTTTCAGTGCTCTCTCCTGATTGGCTTAAATGTTGTCACCTACCTGAAAATGTACAATATTCTGTTTACTAAAGAGCTGG
Organism: Gymnoscopelus braueri; assembly: GCF_963280865.1. NCBI lineage: Eukaryota > Metazoa > Chordata > Actinopteri > Myctophiformes > Myctophidae > Gymnoscopelus > Gymnoscopelus braueri. Next base: position 4,199,561 of record NC_137625.1, on the reverse strand, counting down.
AGAGACCTCTGTGACCGAACACACACTCTGTAGTAATGATTACTATCAGAATATAGTACTTTAACCTTTTTAACAAAAACAAAAACATTGAACTTTAACCCTACCTTTAAGTACAGTACTATGAGTCAACGTACTTAGTTATACTTTCCACCACTGTCCTCCACCTGCAAAACCATCTACACCCACTTACCACCTGCTGCACCAAATGCATTCTGGGATGCGTGTGTGCGTGTGTGTGCGTGTGTGTGAACCGCGTGGGTGTGCGAGGTGTAGGAATGACTATATAAACCCAACAGCTGTCTGTCTTTCTGCTTCGGTGTTGTGGTTTGGTTTAGAAAGGTGGATGTGTGTGTATGTGCATGGATGTGTGTGTGTGTGTGTGTGTGTGTGTGTGTGTGTGTGTGTGTGTGTGTGTGTGTGTGTGTGTGTGTGTGTGTGTGTGTGTGTGTGTGTGTGTGTGTGTGTGTGTGTGTGTGTGTGTGTGTGTGTGTGTGTGTGTGTGTTTGTGTATGTGCATGGATGTGTGAGTGTCTACATGCTTCAATACATTCTGATTTTCCTCTGCATTTGAGCTTCCACCCCTTTTGTGTTTTGAGGGTTCCCAACCCTGATTTTTTTTTCAAATAATATAGTATATAGGGTTAACCCATTACAACCGGGAAAGCATCTGTTGTCATTTTACATATGCTTTTTTTTTTATTATTTTTTTAAATCATGAAAGTGTGAGAACTTGATTTTTAGAAGGCATTTGTATAATCACTTTTAAATAATTATAAGTGGTTAAACAGATTCTGACACTATACAGATCTGGATAGGGACACCCTGGGACCCATTCTGAGGATCAATCAATGGTGTGCAGTAAGCCTGTGTGTGTGTGTGTGTGTGTGCGTGCGTGCGTGCGTGTTCTGCTGGTGTAAGGTGGATGTTCACCTAAGCGTGCTGTGACACCTGACCTGGCTTTGTGTGTGTGTGTGTGACCTGGCTCTAGTAGGTCGTGTCTAATGGGCACTATAAATATACTGGAACCAACCGGCTCATGAGACCAGGGACGTGCGCGCACACACACACACACACACACACACACACACACACACACACACACACACACACACACACACACACACACACACACACACACACACACACACACACACACACACACACACACACACACACACACACAAAAAACGCTAAACTTTTTATGGGGATTTTTTCCCTTCCTAAATTAACGCTCTAGCTTGGTCATATGACGGTGTTGAAAAAGTATTCAAAAAAAAATTATTCTGCAAGCTCCCAAAGCGTCACCATATAGGGCTCTATGTGAGCTCGTAGATCGCCTATTTTATAAAACATTTTAATGACCTATAGTTAAAAAATAGGGACATTTTGAAAGTGGTTAAGTCTGTCTGTGGGTTTTAATATTTAACCAATGAAAAGTAAATGGCAACTACATTGGATCCATTGGAAACACTGGTCTCATGTAGACTTGAACACATGCAGCTGCTCTCTTTTTTTTTCATTATCTGAAAAGTGATGTTTTTGGACATACAAGGCTGCCTCCTGGCAGAGACATAATCCTTCTTGTGAGCAGTGGTGGAAAAATTACTCAAATTCTTTACTTAAGTAAAAGTACCAATACTGCAATATAAAAATACTCTGTTACAAGTAAAAGTCCAGAATTCAAAATTTACTTGAGTAAAAGTACAAAAGTATTGGCATCAAAATGTACTTAAAGTACCAAAAGTAAAAAGTACTAAATATTTGAAAATAGCCGATCTACAAGCTCACAACGCGTCGCGATGCGACGCGTTGTGAGCTTGTAGATCTGCTATTTTCAAATAGCCTAGGTTTAAAATAGGTTTAAAGTGGTTAATGTATGTTTCATCATATCATAATTTATATCTGAAAAGTAACTAGTAAATGTAGTGGAGTAAAAGTACAATATTTGCCTCTGAGATGTAGTGGAGTAGAAGTAAAAGTATTGGAAATTGAATATACTCAAGGAAAGTACAAATACCTCAAAATTGTACTTAATTACAGTACTTAAGTAAATGTACTTAGTTACTTTCCACCACTGCTTGTGAGCCACGTACAGAACCAAGTTCGAATCCGACCCCCATCTTGTCTCTCCTCTCTGCCCTTGGCTTCCTGTCTCTCTACACTCTCTGAGTCCTATCTAAAGAATAACACACACGCACGCACACGCACACACACACACAGTCTGTGCATGCATGCACAGTTCTCAAACCACAAGCAAAGGTTAGACATTTGCATTGCAAAGCACAATAACAGTAAGCTAAGCTACACTCTACACCACAGACACAGGATTTGCATGAGGACATTACCCACCTTGCAACGGAACACCATCCTATCATGATAACATTGTTAGCGTAGCAGTGAGGAAAACCAGATGGAACATGTTTTTCTTTTTTTCTCCTGGTTGCATTTTTACGAAGTTCATGGGACACATTCTGGTTGAACCACAGTATGTCAGACCATTGCAAAGCAACGTGCATTGCCTGTAAACTGAAAATGACCTTTTGCATGCTGCAGTTTTGAACCTTTTTCTTGGTTCTGGATTACTAGCATCTCAAACAATCCTCAAGGACCACCCCACCCCACCTCCACACAACAACATACTGTATATATTTAGTATATAAGAAGGCATATGACAGCATTGAATTTTTTAATTTCTATTAATATTTAACATTAAATGATCAGAAAGCTAAATGTATACTTAGTTGCGCGACGGTGTCACACAGTCAAAAATATTTCAGTAGAGCTATGTCACGCCCTTAACAATATTTCATTTCAAGCATATTTCCAACACTACGCCATTTAGTTAAATAACTCATTGAGTGCCAATGACGTCTTTTGACGGCCGTTTTCAGTGTGCCATTAGTGCCAATGACGTCTTTTGGCGCCTTCTGTGTACCGTAATGCCTCCTTTGGTGCGCATGCACTTTTACTACCGTATATGACAGATTAAACTGCTCTATTGGCATACTTCCCAGGGAGGAAAAAAAGATTTATTTTAAGTTGAATTGTCTGGCCTTAAATTAGTTTTGGGATGTCATTCGTTATTGTTTACTGTTAAACAACAGCTACAGATATTATATTGGAACATCACATTCTAACTGGGTCTCGTTATTGATCACAAACTGCAATCAAAAGGCGATAATTTGGTGCAGGTACCAAACGAGAAGCATTCAATGGTTCTACTGTAAAATACAGAAGAGCATTGTGGACTGTGATCTGATGAATCTGTGCCAGTGAGGTGTTCAAGTGGACTCCTTTTTTTCAGTTGCTGTTGGTAGTCATGGCTGCCAGCTCCCACATGACATCATGTGGGAGTTCTGACTGCTCCAGACTGTACTGAAGGACTGCTCGCTTGCATAGCGTCTTCAGACTAGGACTAAAGTCTAGGATCGTACAGATCATCAGAGGGCGTGTTGTCAGATTTGCGTCCTCCAAAGAGGATGATACGATCTCCCACCATGCAACAGTACATTGAACACTCAACCTTCTTCCAGGAGATGGTCTGTGGATTGAGTTTCCACAGATCATTGAAGGTCTGGTTCAGGTTGCTGCCACCATTTATGCACAGCTCTCCATTGTAGTAAAAGGCTGAATGTATACGTCGTTCTGAAAGACGCTGTGCAGAAGGCGTGTTCAGCCAGCAGTTGGTCTCTGTGTCAAACACTCTGATGTTGTAGAATTCCCTATAGCCCCCACAGCCCCCAAATACAAACATCTTTGTCCCGATGATGGTGGCAGAGTGATAGTATGAAGCAGGTGGTGGAATGCCCCTGGTGTTAATTAAAGACCAGACCATTGTGGTGGTGTCCAACGTGTAGATGTCATTAGTTAGTTGTCGGTTGTATCCTCCATGGACATACATGACCTTCCCCAAGACACAGGCTGAATGTCCACGCCTGGCCTGTGGAACAGTCCCTGACACCCAGGGGTTTGAACCACCTGTGGGTGTCCACTGTCCACATCAAATCCATAAAGTACCATGCCATTAGGAATCCCTCCCCAGATGTAGACTGTATCTCCTATGAGCACAGCTGTGTGGTCCAAGGGCACGGAGGGAACCTCAGTGTCCCGCACCGAGTGCCGCGTTATGAGCTTGTAGATCTGCTATTTTTGAAAAACTGCCAACGTATTAACATATTTAATGACTTCCTGGCTGTTGCTTGGTGTGTTATTTATTGCATCTTGTGGAGGCTGGTTTGTGACCCGTATTGCATATTTAACGAGCATCTTGTGTGGTCTTCACAACTAGACGAGTCAAGTTCAGCTTGACTTCACAACTAGTCAAGTCAAGCTCAAAACGCGTTTGGAGCTTGTAGATCTGATCATTTTGATGCTTTTGCGTGACGCTGTAGTTTGATCGAGTAGGGCGTTCATCAGATAAGAGGTTTCTGCCCGACAGCAACGATAGAAGACCAGACTAGAATGAATGTGTGTGTGCTTTGTGCTGCCTTGCTCAAGGGTCACACAATGTCACAGAACATCTGCATGAAGTTGCCATGTGACAAGGAGGCGTGGCCCTCATATGCAGGTAAGAGAGAGAGAGAGAGAGAGAGAGAGAGAGAGAGAGAGATAGAGATATCAAATGATATAACTGTGGCAGTGACAAATTGTGTGTGTGTGTGTGTGTGTGTGTGTGTGTGTGCATGAGCACGTGTGTGTGTGTGGTTGGGCTGGGACATGACTTACAGCCGGTCATGCAGAGCGTCCTCTCTCTCTCTCTCTCTCTCTCTGCAGAACCACTGCACTGCAGAGGAAACTTGAACTGTGCCCAGCTCCCATGCACACACACACACACACACACACACACACACACACACACACACACACACACACACACACACACACACACACACACACACACACACACACACACACACACACACACACACACACACACACACACAGCATGTGTCCTTCCTCATAAATACTGATGGAGTATGACTCTTACAGTATCAATGTGTAAAGTCAATTCCACCATACAGTTGTTATAACAAGTCCTCATATTGATGTTGAGAGAGATGTTGTTGGGACATTTCATAACTATTATCATTATTATTATTAGAAGTAGTATTACTGATAACTAATAAGTTATTAGGGGCAAAGCACAAAGTGTGTAGTACTGTAGACACCCCACTATTGTATCCATTAGTTTTATTATTATTATGTCACTTTCTGCAGTTCTGGCATAACTGTGCCGTCACTTTTTATGAAACTGAAATTGCAGAATGGTACAGGGCTGTGCATGCTAAACAGGCAAGAAGTTGAGGGATAGAACTGGCCTTATGTTGCATCTGTGAGAATAGAACTGATGAGTTGAGACTCGCCTATTATACAGTGGTGGGAAAAGTACTCAAATGTTTTACTTAAGTAAAGGTATCAATACTGCAATGTAGAAAATAATGTTACAAGTAAAAATCCGGAATAAAAAATTTACTTGAGTACCAAAAGTAGAAAGTATACTCATTATGCGGAATGTCCCATTTCACAAGTTTTCAAATGCATAAAAATCTTTTGAAAATAGTTGATCTACAAGCTCACAATGCGTCGCATCGTGACGCTTTGTGAGCTCGTAGATCGGCTATTTTCAAATGGCCGATATGTATATAGGGCTGAAGTGGTAATGTCCGTTTTGTAATAATAATCAAAATCTACAAAGTAACTAGTAACTAAAGTTTTCAAATAATTGTAGTCGAGTAAAAGTACAATATTTGCCTCTGAGACATAGTGGAGTAGAACTAGAAGTACAGACAATTTGAAATACTCCAGTAAAGTAAAAAATACCTCAAAATTGGACTTAAGTACAGTACTTAAGTAAATGTACTTTGATGCTTTCCACCACTGCTATTATATTGGCTTACCGGCCGACTTGACAATTTGGTTTAGAGTTTTTGTTTTCCAGAGTAGGCCTACAATCCAGAGGACCTCGAAACATAAAGCCTCCATGAGCCAATTAATATTGTAATTAGTTTTATTGAAATAATTGCAGGTTCAGAGACGGCTCGCGGGCATTGGATACCCATCCACAGGTTTTCTGTACAGGGAGGTACGGGTGCATTAATTAGTGAGGGGCCCGGCACAGGTAGAACAAACAGTTCCTACCAGAGCCACAGACAAACAACAGAGAACAGCTAATGTAGCCAGGCTAGCATACATGGCAGTTGGCAACAGTTTAGGTTGTGTGATCAGATCACAGCTCTGTTCAGCCTATATAAAATGTGAAGATGCCTTAAATTTACACTTCCATTTCCTACCTGTACCACCTAAAGAGAAGTTAGGTCAAAGGAAGAGCGACAGACAAGATATAGAGTGAGAGAAGCGAGAGATAAAAAGCATATTTACGCCCCAATATACCTACACTCTGTTCACATCATAATCCGTGTCTTGCAGCAGCTTTCTGATGAACCACTGCTTCTGGGAGGAGTGACGTCCCGATCTTCCCAGACTCAGGTCTTCTGTTCTGAGTTTCCATATGTCTTCACGCCGCGGGTCTTCCTCCATGAACTTATGAATAGTTGTTTACATAAAGTTAGGTGGCAGCTACTGAACAAAAGAAAATGCTGTTGGTGTAAAAGTATCAATACTGCAATGTAGAAATACTCTGTTACAAGTAAAGTCTGGAATAAAACTCAAGGCCAGGTGCTATCTGTCTGTCTCCAGCCAGAGGAACAGGAAGGAATAAGGCACCTTGTCTGGTGTCTAGACCAGTGGTTCACATGATTTTTGGGGGGTCCCCATATGACAGTGAAGTGGCAATTTAAGGACATTTAAGTCCTTTTTGATACCTCAAATAAAGAAAAGAAAAAGAACATTACTGCATCAAAAGTCATCAACAACCTAACCTATAAAAACGGGTCAAACATTGGACAAATTGTCAAATAATATAAGAAAGAGGAAAACATTGTGCAAATAGCCGATCTACAAGTACTTGTAGATCTGCTATTTTCCACAAAATGTATCTGTGGAACCGAGTCAAAATGCCTCAACTCCTACAATTCCAAGTGCTTGTCAGCACAGTTCAATTATTTTGGGGGGGTCACCAGTTCAGATATGATTATTTTGGGGGGTCTCTAGTTCAAACATGATCATTTTTGGGGGGTTCCTAGTTTAAATATGATTATTTTGGGGGGTCAGGGCATGTAAAGGTTGAGAACCACTGGTTTAGTCCAGCAGGATGAGTCACATTAGCTCTGAATTTGCCGCAAAGTCATCACTCTGCTGCCCTCTGGTGGTGGTAGCTTGGTAGGCCTACATTTCAATTGAGAGTGTAGGATCCCATGGTCTGTAGGGATGGTCGGGTTGTCATTGGATGGTTGGTTTTGTCCAGCAACCAGTTATATAGTTGGGAAGAGAGATCCCACTTTAATTATACTATATAAACAAAATAAAATACATCTACGAGTCTGTTCCAAGGCTAATAAAATATTATAAAGCCTACGTTATCTGTTTTCTTGCCCACAGACGGTGTTACTTTCACTACTTGCAGTGGTGTAAAAAGCCAGCCAATCAGAGAGCATCATTCATGTAATGTACATTACCCAAGATGCAACACTGTGAAAACTAATATGCGTTTCACAAAAGCATAGTTAACTATGATAAGTGTTTTTTGGTGAAACCGTGGAAGCCAGCCTAGTCCAAATAGGACCTTTAAATATATGCTAAACCTGCTATTTACTTAGATGGGGAAATGATGATGGACATAGACCAGTCACCTTGCCAGCTGATATGCACTGTACTCCTGTCGACCCAGTGCGTCACTGACAACCCTGAACTTGATTCAGGTGTAAGGTGTACTGCTGGGACCCAGATGGAGTATAGCAGCTGGTTGTGACATTGACTGAGAAAGTAATCTGACCCCATCTTCAATATATTTTACTAATGTTTTGTGAAATTGACTGAGTATTAAATCTGATCCTAACTGTAATAATATTTAGTGTGTGTGTGTGTGTGTGTGTGTGTGTGTGTGTGTGTGTGTGTGTGTGTGTGTGTGTGTGTGTGTGTGTGTGTGTGTGTGTGTGTGTGTGTGTGTGTGTGTGTGTGTGTGTGTGTGTTTTACCTGAGTAAAAGTATCAGTACTGCTATGTGTAACTCTGTTACAAGTAAAAGTCTAAACTTTCATAAAACAATCCACGTCAATGCCATATCAAGCTCAAAAGTATTGGCATGAAAATATACTAAAGTACCAAAAGTAAAAGTACTCATTTATAGCCTATGCAGAATGTCTCATTTCAAGTTTTCAAAAGGTATACAAATCTTTTGAAAATAGCAGATATACAAGCTCACAACACATCGCTAGGGGCTTGTAGATCAGCTATTTTCAAATAGCCAAAAATGTACACATCTAAATCTACAAAGTAACTATAACTCAAGTTGTCAAATATTTGTAAAAGTAAAAGTACAACAAATTCCTCAGAGATGTAGTGGAGTAGAAGTAAAAGTATTGAAAATCGGAAATACTCCACTAAAGTTAAAAAAAAAAATTGTACTTAAGCACAGTACTTGAGTAAATGTACTTAGTTACTTTACACCTCTGACTATACTTACTTGCCCTGTCATGTAGCTCTTACTATGATCTACACTTTGTTGCTCTGGATAAGAGTGTCTGTAAATGTAAGTAAGGAAATGATTTTAAAGCCATATAAACAAATTAAAGTGTAAATGTAAACCATTTCAACCACCGCGTGTCCCGGGTAGGCTACTACATTTGCTGGCTGCATGGTGCCATCTAGTGGTAATATAATGAATCGCAAGGTATTTTGAGATGGGGCATTGCCAGGTTGCTCCCACTGTGAGGCGTTGTGAGCTTGTAGATCGGCTATTTTCACAATGTTTGCCTCTTTATACGTAATAATTGACAATTTGGCCAATTCGGTATTAAAAAGGTCTTAAATGTCATTAAATTGAAACTTTAGAAATGTGCCGATACCCCTGTATACACTTATACTAACTGTATGTTGGTTTGTTTACTGTTGAGTGAGAAAACAATGTTTACACATTAAGCTAATCATCTGGGGACCCCCCAAAATAACGTGGGGACCCCCCTGGGGATCCCGACCCCCAGTTTGGGAACCACTGGTCTAGTGTAGACTTGACACACGAGGGGGCGTGGTTATGAATCAAGAAAGAGACAGCCCAGTGTATGTGTACATAATTTTCTATGGAGCTCATAGGACACGCCTAATACTCTGTATAGCTCTACTAATTGTCTGTGTATTTAAACAATGTTCAGTGGAACCTCAGCTGGGGGTCAGGATGGTGTGGAGCTCATGGAAACAGACACCATCTATTGGTCTTATCTGGCAGACTGTGGAAGGTGGCACAAGTTTGAGGTAGGCTTTACTTTAGCAGTGTTATTTAGGTCAGTCAGGGCATAAATGATCTGTCACTTTACATCAGCGGTTCTCAAACTTTGTGAACCAATTTGCTTTTACACAAAGTTAGCTTGATCTGAAGCATCTCATAGATACATTTTGTTATTGGCTCTTGTTAAACGTTATACATATTAGGAGGACCCAGACAGCACCCTGACCAGCATGGACATGGAGAACCAATACATCTGTGACTCCAAGGGGACGTTTAACATGTTTACACCTACTGGCGTCAGCAGGATTGATTTCTCTGGTATTATCACAATTCTCACTGTTACAAACTATGCAGTAGTTTCAATTTAACAATGGTGTAAAGTAACTAAGTACATTTACTCGAGTACTGTACTTAAGCACAATTTTGGGGTACCTTTACTTTACTGGAGTATTTCCAATTGTGTATACTTTTACTTCTACTCCACTACATCTCAGAGGCAAATACTTTTACTCCACTACAATTATTTGAAAACTTTAGTTACTAGTTACTTTGCAGATATAAATGGTTACGTTATGAAACATTCATTAACCACTTTAGCCCTATATCATACGTAGGCTATTTGAAAATAGCCGATCTACAAGCTCACAACGGGTCGCGAGCTTGTAAATCTGCTATTTTCAAACATTTTGGTACTTTTACTTTTAGTACTTTAACTACATTTTGATACCAATACATTTGTACTTTTACTCAAGTAAATTTTGAATTCCGGTTGTTTACTTGTAACAGAGTACTTTTGCATTGTGGTATTGATACTTTTACTTAAGTAAAACATTTGAGTACTTTTTCCACCACTGCAATGTAATCATGCCATAGCCTACAGTGTGTTAACTCACGTCTGCTCTGCCTTTACACAGCAATGTTACAGACTGAAGTTTGCACGGGTCGCCAGAGAAGAATCCAACGATCCTACCAGACCGAGAGGAGGTGAAACAATTAATATTAATTAATTAATTAGAATACAAATAAGAAAATGCCCTTTAATAACATAGCAGAATGTGGAATGCATTAAGTTTCTCTTATGCAAAGCTCACCATTTCAGAGGAAGTGAAAGTGAAACCTGTCAGTCAGTGTACAGTAGCCTAATGGAAACTTAACCCCAGTCCTTTTCCAACACAGTGGCTGCTGTTGCTTCATTTCTTCACCGGTTTTCTGGGAAACGTTTGACCCAAAACTCCCATATCAGGTAAACAAAGAGAGCCATTAATCCATTCAATCTGGTAACGCATCTCTGTCATTTTAGATTTCTTTGGCTATTCAAAAATAGCAGATCTACAAGCTTGCTATTAGGTTGTAGATCTGCAAAAAAATGGGGGGGGGCTCATTATTATTTTTTTTTTATAACTTGGCGGGCCGGATTGAGATGGTCAAAGGGCCAGGTCCGGCCCCCGGGCCGTATGTTGCCCTTGTGTGGCCTAAAATGTAACTGCTTATTTAGTTACAGTATTTGTTCCCAGGAGGAGAAAACACTTGCCAGTAATTTGTCTTTTACAGTTAATCCGAATGAATGAAATGTCTCCTGAGTACCAGACTGTGGCAGGGTTTGTGAAGGCAGATGGACTGCTGGACAGACATATTGTATCAGTTAGCAGAATACAGAACATGGACCTGTGGGAACTGTACTGTAGGTGAGTTGTTTTGTGACAACCACACATTATTATTGCAAAATGTACAATATTAGCCCACAGCAATTTGTGGATTTCCCAATACAGAGGCAACTTCTTCACCAAATAAATGAACGAATGAATAAATTAATACATTATTAGCCTGAGGCTACGAGCTCAATCGATGGTCTTGAAAGGCGGATCCAAACAAAGCCGCCCGGATTTGTGCGTGGCTTCCTATTGCTTCACCAATCTATGTCCCCGCCTCCCCTCCCCCCCCGGCCTGTGCACGGAGCACGCTGACGTCACCAAATTTAGAGCGACGCCCCTCTGCACTCTAATTGGTTAGGAGATAACAAGGCTCAAGACCATCGTTCCTGCATGGCTCCCCCAGGCTTTTTTTCTTTTGTAACAAAAAAAAAAGCATGGGTTTCCGAGGCTAATACATTATAGACATAGTCAGCAATGCATCATAGTCATTAACATAGTCAGCACCATAGTTATTAACATTCATATAGTCATTAACAATCATTAACATAATCAGCACCTGGGCACCATAGTCATTGGCCGCGTTTCCCAAAGAGATTCGTAGAGATGCTGCGTTGAGATCCTGCGCAGGTTGTACGACGGGTCTTACGTGCGTCCACACAATCTGCGCAGTACCATAGCAGGCACGTAGATTTCAGGTCATGCGTAGCCTACGCAGCTTGCGTAAGAGCCTGGGACCCGGCGAAACCTACGCTCTACCCTCATTAGTAGCAGCTGGTTGTGCCCAACGTGCTATGGGTTCCCACGTCCACGGCGTTACGTGTCTGCTAAAACTACATTCGGGAGACAGAATGGCGTATCCTAGCCTGGTAAACCCTCCCTCCGGAAATCTCATTTCTATTTGATTCCAGGAGTGAGTCTGGCCTGATAGCCCTTTGTGGGGGTTTCTAGTGGAATTACCAGCTAACCGAGCCTATCAGCATCGTCGCACATCGTTCTGTGATTGACAGCGACAGTTGGCCAATCAGGTGGCGAGTTCGAGTGAGCCCAAAACACGAACGGCAGCCATCTTTTTCTTGTCCGCTATAATCTCCGCTATTTTTTTACTTCAAAAAGCTCTCTAACTTCTATTTTGAGGCACGGAATTTACTTATAATATATCGTTTGGATAGAATTTAGTTGTTTAACTTCATATATGTGGTCAATTAATCATGACAAAGCCTATTTAAAAATAAAAATTTAGAGAACCGGTAGGGGTGGGCAGTGACACCCATGTATCCGAATAAGGCAACCCATTTTGGGCTTGGCTGTCTCAAAAGTCCCGTAGCGTCACATTAGACTGGTGAACTGCTGATTGGCTGAAGGGGAAAAAATATCATTGGCTGAAGGGGTTGTCAGTCAACGGTATTACTTCCGCCCAACTCAGCCTGCAGCCAATATTGCAGAATGGGCGATCAGCCCAGACTCACTCCTGGAATCAAATAGAAATGAGATTTCCGGAGGGAGGGTTTACCAGGCTAGGCGTATCCTACTCTCCTCCCACTCCTGGGAGAGGCGTAGCCCTGCAGTGCTGTCCTACGAAGCAGTTTGTTACGAGCGCCCTGGGACGCTCGTAACACACACACACACACATTTAATTTATATACACGCACGCACGCGCACACACACACACACACACACACACACACACACACACACACACACACACACACACACACACACACACACACACACACACACACACACACACACACACACACACACACACACACACACACACACACACACACACACACACACACACACACACACACACACACACACACGGCGGGCGGCTCCGCTGCTTCTAGCCCTGGTTCAGAGCGTTAGTGGGTACAGCCACACATGTCCATAAAGCGTCCGTCAAGTTGCCGTACGGACGCCGGAAGTCCCATCCACTCCCATGTTAAGTTTAAAACCGGAAGTACCGTTCCTTTTTTTTCTTTTTAACATGGGAGTGGATGGGACTTCTGGCGTCCGTACGGCAACTTGACGGATGCTTTACGGACATGTGTGACTGTACCCAGAGAGTTCACTAACGCTCTATGCATGAACCCGAAGTTTACAAATTGTACTCTCACGGATGATCCGATCGTCTGATAAAAATATTAAGCATATGCCAAGTTAACTAAAGGTATATAAATGATGCTGAGCTAAACATGTTTCCTTAATTTCGAAGTTTTATAGTTAAACGTTATGATTAAAGTCCCCAGTTCCTCTCACAAAGTGACAGCTCTTGCGCTCGCCATGTTTATGAACGGTTAAAAAAACTTTTGAAAATAGCAGATCTACAAGCTCACAACGCCTCACAAGCTTGTAGATTTGCTATTTTCAAAAGATTTTAATACATATTAAATTTGGGAAATGGGACATTCTGCATTCCTTTACTTTTGGTATTTTAAGTACATTTAATTTACTTGCATAATGGGGACACTTTAGTGTTTTATTTACCTTGCAGATGTCACCTCACCGCTGTAATTTAATTCATAAATATATTATTCAAAAGTTGTATTTGGAGTGGACTGCTTCAGGACATCTGACAGTTGGCTCTGGTATTTTTATGATCCATTTCACTTTCGCAAAGGGTGTTTAAACTGCTGTGTAGCGTAGGACAGCACTACGTAGTTTACGTAGGCTTTACGTAGACTTCGTCCAGGAGGTGTTCACGTGCATGCTGTCTCGCGAATGTAGTTTTAGCACACACGTAATGAGAACCTACGACGATGGTGCCTCCTGAAGCCAGTTTAGATGGCACGTTGGGCACACACAGCTGCTACTAACGAAGACAGTGCGTGGCGGGGTTGCTACTGCGCAGGTGCGTGGAGGCTCTTACGCAGCTTCTAGGCTGCGCATGAGCTCAAATTCGTTTGGGAAACCCAGCCATTAACATTTTCAGCACCATAGTCATTAACATTTTCAGCACCATAGTCATTAACACAGTCAGCACCAATGTCATTAACATGGTCAGAACCATAGTCAGCACCATAGTTATTTACATTCATATAGTCATTACCAGTCATTAACATAATCAGCACCATAGTCATTAACATTTTCAGCACCATAATCATTAACATAGTCAGCACCATAGTCATTAACATAGTCAGCACCAAAGTCAGTAACATAGTCGGCACCATAGAGTCATTAACATAGTCAGTACCATAGTCATTAAAGGGATATTTCACTTTAAAATAAAATGTGGGTCATTTTATCGTCTACTCAGGCTTTTGGGAGCACCCTGGACAGTTTTTAAGTTGCTTGATTCAGTATTTAGATATTTTATATTCATTTTATCAGGCACACCCCCTTCCTATACAAACCCATTGTAACTTCAAACTCCATTTTAACCATGTTAGATTCATCAGAAACACCCATTCTTGGTTCTGGTGACTGATATTGTCCTTCTAATACGCGAGGAGACTGTGTTTTTTCAATTACTTTTTTCATTTTTTAAATATATTTTTTGGGGAAATAATAATAATAATACAATAAAAAAATAAAATGAAAAAAGTAATCGAAAAAACACTCACGCTTTAGGAGGGCAGGATGAGTCACCCGAACCAAGAACGGGTGTTTTTGATTAATCTAACATGTTAAAAATAGAGTTTGAAGTTATAATGGGTTGGTATAGGAAGGGGGCGTGTCTGATAAAATGAATATCAAATATCTAAATACTGAATCAAGCAACTTAAAAAACTGTCTGGGGGGCTGACAAAAGCCTGAGTAGACGATGAAATGACCCAAACATTTTTTGAAAGTGAAATATCCGTTTAACATAGTCAGCACCATAGTAAGCACCATTAGTCATCTTGTTTTATTGATTTCATTTAATACATATCCTGTGGTCAATACAGTATCTTTGCTTTCTTCTTCCAAAGGAAGAAGAAACAGTTAATGAAGATTAAAGGTGTCGAGGACATTAAAGAGAGACGATTATTTCATGGAACCAAAGCCAGCAATGTAAACAACATTTGCACATATAATTTTGACTCCAGATTACCTTGTGCTAATGGTCATGTTTATGGTAAAGGTGAGTGAATATAAAACGGTAACAAAAGGCCACATTTAATCATTGTGATTCTGTCTGGCAGCCAGTGGTGTAAAGTAACCAAGTACAAGAAGTACTGTAGGCCTACTGTAAATTATTAGGTATTTTTTACTAGTATTTCCAATTTCCTATTATTTTACTTCTACTCCACTACTTCTCAGAGGCAAACATTGTACTTTTACTCCACTACAATTACTAACAAACTTTAGTTATTAGTTACTTTGCAGATTTTTATTATTATTACAAAACATACATTAACCACTTCAGCCCTATTAAGCTTTAGCTTTTTGAAAATAGCTAATTTAAGTCGATGCGACGCGTTGTGAGCTTGTAGGTCTGCCATTTTCAAAAGATTTCTATAAAATGTATAATGATAACTTGTGAATCGCGACATTCTGCATAATGAGTACTTTTACTTTTGGTACTTTGAGTATATTTTGATGCCAATACTTTTGTACTTTTACTCAAGTACATTTTGATTACCGGACTTTTACTTTTAACAGGGTGTTTCTAAATTGAAGTATTGATACTTTTACTTAAGTAAAAAAAATGGAGTACCATTCCCACCACTGCAGGCAGCTAATACTGTATTCTTGATTCTCGTAGGGGTATACTTTGCAAGACATGCCACACATGCAGACTTGTACAGTAAGTTGAGTTCTGACTCATTGCCTCTGTATGGTGAAGCCGAACAAGCTATACAAGACCAACAGACCAGAATCATATTTCTGGCCCGGGTGATGGTTGGAAACTCGCAGATGGGGGAAAGACACTTCCTCAAGCCTGACCATAAAAGCACAACAAACCACTATGAGAGCTGTGTGGATGATATTAAAAACCCCAAAATCTACGTCATATTTGACCCCAATCAAATCTATCCGGAGTACTTGATTCAGTACAGCTGAGCACAAAACAGACGTGGAGGAAGTGCAATATACACTTCATTCATGCTTAACGCATTCAATCCACGAACGCATCTCTGTCATATTAGATTTATTTGGTGTTTCAAAAATAGCAGATATGTACAGTAAGCTATGAGCTTGTAGATATTTTTTTTAATTCGTGAAAATCTTTGAATATATATATATATATATTTTAAAGCTAGGAACAAAATATTTTACAAATAAAGATTTGCAAAAATGTTCACAATCTCTACATAGCAGATCTACAAGCTCATAGCGTGGCACCGAGTGTAGTGCTATTAGCTTGTAGATCTGCCGTTTTTGAATAGCCAAAGAAATCCTAAAATGACACAGACGCGTTCCCGGATTGAATGAGTTAAATGACACTATCCGAGATGCCAACATCAACTTTGGAGCTCTTTCACAGTGGTGGAAGAAGCACTCAGACTTTGTGCGTGGACCACAATGGAAACAAGCCTTTGCCTTTTTTTTGGTGTCTCATCCATTTGCCGTCTTTTTAACCCATTGTACATTTTGTGTAAATTGACCAGTGGTGTAAAGTAACTAAGTACATTTACTCAAGTACTGTACTTATGTTCAATTTTGAGGTATTTTTTTTACTTTACTGGAGTATTTCCAATTTGCAGTACTTTTACTCCTACTCCACTACATCTCAGAGGCAAACGTTTAACTTTTTTACTCTACTACAATTATTTGAAAACTTAAGTTACTAGTTCAGGGGTCATCACCATGTCAGCTTGTGATGGACATTTCATCAATATTTTCTTTTTTGCCACAGACATAATAAGTGATCAATAAAATGACCAGAAACACAAAGGCCTAGCCCTTAATGTATGCAGTACTAATGGACTCTTGATGTGCCATAGTGTCTACTCAATTCCACTGCACTACACATTTTAAAACAAGCCAATTTTGGGAGAAAAGACGATCTACAAACTCACAACACATCACAGCATGTTGTGAGCTTGTAAATCAGCAATTCTCTTTTCCTTTTAGCCTATAATGGCATGCCCCAAAATTGGGATGTCAGGGTTAAAGTGGTTAGCTAGCCTTTACTTTAGAAGAGAACCTGGAGACTGGGAAGTTATCCACTGTATACTGGCAGGTGGCAGTCCTGAGACGAGCATTAAATGTGGCATGGTCCAAGTATGTTCCATGTTTGGTATTTCAATAATTGGGTCTTACCAGTACAGACAGTGCTTCCATCTTACATTGCAGAAGCAAAAGGGCCCCTTAGCTGCAAAGGTGAGTGGACAGATGGCCTTTCAGAGGACAGTGTTACTTGAGGACAGGAGGAGACATGGAAGTTCCAGCTAAACTCGTTTTTTGTTCGTCAACGTAGCTTCAATAGTTGTGGTTTCCATTAAGGTCAACAGCTACAGGCCTAATCCATGTTGATGAGAAAGCATGCCGATGGGACAAAGGAAAAAGACTTGAGTGTCATAACAGATAATTATGTCCAGTACATGATGAGTGATTCACGAAGGGAATGGCAGGATTTAAACTTAAAGGAATGCAGTGTCACAATAGTTTGTTTTACATTAATGCTGTATGGTGAATGAGGATGAGTGGGGGGGTTAACATACTTTCTGTACGTGTTTTCTTGGAGGTTAGGGTGGTCGCTGTATATTTTTGCTACTTTGGTGTGATTCACTACTGTTGTTTTAATGTAACATACATGAAATATGACACATTAAATTAACTTGACTGACTTTTCCTATCAAGGAGAATTTATTTTCTTGTAAGATTCTGAGGATTGAGGGTTATATTATTGCATTGTATTATTACAGGCTCACAACACATTGCAACGCTACACGTTGTGAGCTTGTAGATCGGCTTTTCACGCCGCAGACATTCGGTGCGTAGAGGGAAAAAAGTAGGCGACCACTTATAGACCGCTGGGGGAGACTGGTCAACAAAATGTATTGGGTTTAAGTGGTACTGGATAATCTCGTTCATAACACTGCATAATCATGAAGCATTAGGCAGCAGATCTGAGTTCAACTGAAGTGTGTTTAATGTGGAGTAGACTGACTTAACTGCCACCCTGTAAAATGAAAGTGTTACATTCTATGACCTTTCACATGTGATTATTATAATTCTGCCTCAAAGGCAGAAAAGCATTGCAGTATGTTAACATGAGAAATAAAGCATGTCTACATTTGTCTTGGAAATTGTGCAAAAGACCTGTTTGATCTCAGAGTATTATCGATATTTATAGATGTCCTCTAGTGATTATTGTGATTAATTGCTTAGCTTGTCTCCTGTGATTTTAACTTGGCTCCAAAGAGAGAGAGAGAGAGTGAGTGAGTGAGTGAGTGATTGAGTGAGTGAGTACTACTGAGCTCAGTGTCACCTTCAGAAACCAAAATAATACTGCAGTCACAAAGGGAGTTCAGGATGTCATTAAATATTGACTGCTGCACTTCTAGAGAAACGCCACTAGAGGGCGGCGCCGATGCACGTTGTCAAAGGGAGGCGCAACATCGTCATCATAAACAAAGTGCTTTCATTATATCTACAGGGTCAGTGACACTGTGTACAGGCCTTTTAACACAGCAGATTGTGACGTGAAATAGTAGGGTAAACACAGGCCATGTTGAGTTTTTACCAATTAAGGTTGTATTCCGTCAAATAGAGTCAGGTTGCTGCTGATGTGCATGTTGTCTGGAAATAATTTGCTACAATACATGGAACAGAGATCCATATCTCTGTTCCAGAGCCTGTGGCGCTGTGAGCTTGTAGATCAGCTATTTTTTGGCTAATGTTCCCCCCCAGAATAGGGATGCTAGTGGTTAATGTAAAAATACAAATAAAACAAAGATTTGACGGCCCCCCTGCGGTATCTCTGAGGACCCCCTAGGGCTCCCGGACCCCTTGTTACAGACCCCTGTGTCATAGAGGAAGGTAAGGACTAATGGATGGACTGCATAAGGTTTGCCAAGCTGACAGTAATGTCCTGAGTTGAATGTATCGCTGTTTATCGGTGAGTTTGAATGTGTATTCTATATGTCTGGCTGAACTGTAATGTTTATCTGTTGAGTTTACCTTCAGGAGATTGTGGCGTCAACAACTACAGACAGTTTAGAAATCCGAGAGTACAGAAATGATGAGATTCAAGATCCTAGGTCAGCTAATGGCCTAATAAAGTAGACCACCAGCTAGGTGGTCTACTTTCTTAAATGTATTTAGGTTTATTTAAATGTCACACTGTTTTTTGTTTTTGTTTTTTTGCATGGGACAATAACAACATGAGTTTTTAAAGTTTTTACATTCCAGACCAAAGTAGCATTCTTTGGTGATAGATAAACACCATTGTTTATGTGTGACTCTAACTCTAAGCATTAACATTTGGTTCCAAAATTTCCTTACCCAGTATTTGGATGAATAACCTCAAGTCTTTCACCAAACACCCAAAATGCAGGCTTCTGGCCTAACAGAAGGCCGGAACCCTGGTCACCCCTTTTATGCACACCTCTTAAAGGGGTAGTGCTACATGTGGCACAATATCTGCTATTTTTGGCAGACGTTCCCTCCAGAATAGGGATGCTGGGGGTTCAAGTGGTTAACAAAAGTGGCATTTTAAGTTTTAAACATATTTTGAGTATTGTGATAATATTGTTAATCGCAAAAAAAAAACGCCACAATAATCGT
>NC_137625.1:4134912-4177412 GCF_963280865.1 Gymnoscopelus braueri | reverse complement strand
TGTGGTTAAACTGGGACTTCTACAAGAGGTTTCTGTGCTGTCCTCGGTGTCCACGGTGGGCAATTCTTTTTTTTTTTTCAAAAACATTTTTCGCTCCTGTTTTAGGATTATTACGGTCATTTCAGGGTCGCGTGGCCCAATTATTAGTTAAGTTAATGTTTGGGCTGAGATGCTTTGCAGCAGAGTTCATGTGCAGGGCTGGGCTGAAACAGTGAAACGCTCCCCCCCCCCCCCCCCCCCCCGTTGACAAAACGGCCCGGGGGGTGGTGGGCCGGTCCGAACCAAAATGCCAGGGCTGAATTTTGGTCCCAGTCCGGCCCTGTAAGGAGGATCGTTATGAGCGCCATGAGTTCACTTCTGTTGTTTTTACAAGGTACCAGTGGTGGGAAAAGTACTAATTTAAAGGGATATTTCACTTTCAAATAAAATAAACATTAAAAAAATATATTTTAAAAAAATGAAAGAAGTTATGGCAAAATCACGGCCCCCTCACACATTAGTAGGACACTCTAATGCGTGAGGTGGTCGTGATTTTTCCATTACTTT
This sequence comes from Gymnoscopelus braueri, assembly GCF_963280865.1. Classification (NCBI taxonomy): domain Eukaryota; kingdom Metazoa; phylum Chordata; class Actinopteri; order Myctophiformes; family Myctophidae; genus Gymnoscopelus; species Gymnoscopelus braueri. The sequence goes on along the minus strand of NC_137625.1, from coordinate 4,176,866 downwards.
TTTCATTTATTTTTTATATATTTTTTAAATGTTTATTTTATTTGAAAGTGGAGTATCCCTTTAACAAGTAAAAATTCGGTAATCAAAATGAGTAAAAGTACAAAAGTATTGGCATCAAAATATACCTAAAGTACCAAAAGTAAAAGTACTCATTATGCAGAATGTCCCATTTCACAAGTTGATTATGTCTAAAATGTATTAAAACTCTTTTGAAAATAGCAGATCTACAAGCACACAACACGTCGCATCGCAACGTGTTGCTTGTAGGTCGGCTATTTTCAAATGGCCAATATTCAAATAGGGCTGGAAGTGGTTAATTTTTTTTAAAAATAATAATCCAAATCAACAAAGTAACTAGTAACTAAAGTTTTCAAATAATCGAGTAAAAAGTACAATATTTGTCTCTGAGATGTAGTGGAGTAGAAGTAAAAGTACTGAAAATCGGTAATATTCCATTAAAGTAATACAAAAAATACCTCAAAATTGTACTTAAGTACAGTACTTGAGTAAATGTACTTAGTTGCTTTACACCTCTGGTGTTCACACACTGAAAGTCTCAGCTTTAAGGATAAGGAGGATGGCTATGATCGCTGTATGAGTTCACTACTATTGATTTGACAAGGTACGAACCACAGGTTCTATTGATTTTACAAGGTAGGAACCACAGGTTATATTGATTTGACAAGGTAGGAACCACAGGTTCTATTGATTTGACAAGGTAGGAACCACAGGTTCTATTGATTTGACAAGGTAGGAACCACATGTCCTCATGCTGTGACTACAGGTCCTGTTCTCGACTTCCAGAAGGACTCCATATCTGTCTGTTAACAGAGCTGACCTTTGACCTGTGGCGTTTGTTCGCGCTGCCAGAGCCCTGCGGCGTTGGGAGCCAAGAGCGCCATGATGACATCATCGACAGCTGATTGAAAACACTCTATAGGAGAGCTAATAGTCCCTTTGCATGCACCTCGTTCTAGAACCGTTTTAAAGCTACTTGTTTTAATGGTTAAAATGCTATTGTAACCAATCATATAGTAGAGTCTGTTAAACTAGTACATCTGTATGGTAGAGGTATGTTAAAACAATATGACTAGTACATGTGCAGTGGTTGGAGGCAGTGGTGGAAAGTAACTAAGTACATTTACTTAAGTACTGTACTTAAGTACAATTTTGAGGTAGTTGTACTTTACTTGAGTATTTCCAATTTCCAATACTTTTACTTCTACTCCACTACATCTCAGAGGCAAATATTGTACTTTTACTCCACTACATTTACTTGAAAACTTTAGTTACTAGTTACTTTTCAGAAATAAATTATGATATAATGAAACATACATTAAACCACTTTAAACCTATTTCATACATAGGCTATTTGAAAATAGCCGATCTACAAGCCTGCGACGCGTTGTGAGCTTGTAGATCTGCTATTTTCAAATATTTAGTACTTTTACTTTTGGTACTTCAAGTACATTTTGATGCCAATACTTTTGTACTTTTACTCAAGTACATTTTTAATTCTGGACTTTTACTTGTAACAGAGTATTTTTATATTGCAGTATTGGTACTTTTACTTAAGTAAAGAATTTGAGTACTTTTTCCACCACTGGTTGGAGGTGGTCTCCTTACTATTCCATTGAGTCATTTAGACCCTGGTTGCGGACACCGAGCACCTATTGGTTTACAATGTAAATGACTTCAAATGCATTTGATTTGAAGTGGACGGATTTGACGCTAGATTTATTATAGTTTGGCCTTTGTTGCTAATAACTACAGTACGGTATCTCTTTCAAAAGAGACGTATAACTTAAGAACAAAATGGAACCTCTTTTTTTTTCTTTTTTCGTAGAGACACGCACGTGCACGCGCACACACACACACACAGATTCACACATGCACATGATTTTCTTCCCCTCACTCTCCCCTCACTCTTAGCAATGCATTCTGGGATACAGGCCAACTCATGCGGTGGACTATACCTCGCCCTGAATGTGAACCAACTCTCAATCCAAAAGAGCTGAAAAGTTTTTTTATGAGGAGAAAACATATGGTAATGATGCTATATCTATGTCATTAGTGCATTTAGGTATACTCTCGCAGTATGTGACATTTATCACACTCATCTGCTGACCTGCCGTCCAGTCTCACTACACTATCACGTACGATTATAGCGACAGTAACAGCACCGAGATCAGCTCATAAAGAGCCACCACCTCCCCTAACACAGTGGATCTCATCCTTTTCAGGCCTTTGAGCTTACACAAAATAATCATATTTGAACTGGGGACCCCCCACCCTGATAAGTACTTGGAATGTAGGAGTTGAAGCATTCAGTTTAGTTTGATTCAGTTCCACAGATAAATATTGTTTTTATCGTTTTCACAAAATGATCGGCTATTTAAATGTTTGCCTCTTTCTTGTTCTTATTTGAGAATTTGGCCAATGTTTGACCGGTTTTTATAGTATTGTTCGTTGATTCCTTTTGATGCAGTAATGGTCTTTTTATTTTCTTTCTTTTCTGTTTTTGAGGTATTAAAAATAACTTAAAAGTCCTTAAATTGCAACTTCACTGTCATCTGGGACTGGGGACCCCCCCAAAATCACGTGGGGACCCACCTGAGGGTCCTATCCACAGGTTGAGAACCACTATCCTAACACGTTTGGTCGCACGCAAAGCATTAGAAACACTTGTCTTTGTGAGTATATAGCGAGAACAGGAAGTGGGCAGGTCCATGTTGTGCTTTGGCCACTGCAGACGTTGAGCACCCTAGCAGTGTGTAAACACCTCTCCATGTGTTTACTGTAAGCTAGTCATCAAGCTGAGGAACAGCCTGTTGGAAGGAAATATATCTGCTAGCCATGTGCTGAAAGCAGAAAGAGAGCTGATGATCAGACAGCATTAGTCTGTCCAGAGTTGTTTTGAAGGGCCTCAATTGGCTCCTCGCAGGAGATCAGATGAATGCTTCACTTGACTGCAGTCCCTTTGGAATTGTTGGGCCGTGAGTGACCCCGACGGCTGACCCTTTCAAGAATGACATGAAACGGGGTGGCAGACTGTCAAGTACATTCAGTTACATTCAGTTACATTCAGTCCCCCCCCCCCCCCATCACACACACACACACACACACACACACACACACACACACACACACACACACACACACACACACACACACACACACACACACACACACACGATCAAATCTCCCTTCATGTATCTGACATGGAGGGAGATTTGATGTACAGTAGAATGATGAAATTATGTCTTAGAATGCGTGTGCGTGCGGGTATGGGTGGGTGATATGGTGTGGAGCGAGGGAGGTGTACAGTAGATTGATTCAATGATAGATTATGATCGGATGATTCTGTGTTTTGGACGTCAGATACTAAATGTTTTTGATTTTGAAAAAAATCCTTACATAATAATAATACCTTATGATCAGGTTTTAGGGTTGAAAAATATCATGGCACCCCATTTTTAAGGTTTCAAATGTAAGACAATTTTAAAGAAAAATAACAATACCATACTGCAAGGAAGCACTGTGCATTGATCGTTTCGATAGCTTTGATAGTTTCGATAGCGCGGCACCTAGTGCCCCACTCTGAGCTTGTAGATCTAATCCGCCATTTTTTTAAATCATGAAAATGTGTGCAAATCTTTATTTTTTTTAAAACAATCTTTTTGCTTCTGGGAGGTCCTGGAACAACATATTTTGAGATGGGGGTCCGCATCCAAATACATATTATTAGTATTTGTATTTGACAAATACATGTCAAATACTTGACATGAAAAAGTTTGACCACTGATTATAGCAACATACGTTTTTTTCCCCAGAAGCAAAGATTTGTGTTAAAAATGTTCGCAATTATGCCTCCATCATCAATTATATATACATAATCATCATTGTCATTTATGAGAAAGTGGAATAATTTATTTTCTTATTTCTGCACCCAAAATATGATATTATAGCAGCTCAGTGTGTCTCTAGCAATCGGTACTAATTCACACCCACCAAATTACGTACATCATGCAGAACACCAACATGGGCGGTCACCCACTCTCAAGCTTTCCTACATCTCCATCCATAGTTAGATTTACTATTGAACAGTATAGATTTGCTGTAGTACAATAATATACAGTCTGTCATTATATCAACCGTCCATTAATTTTCCTAGGCTGTGATCGACTATAAAAGCGTATTTATTTGAAATGTAGCTGGCCTCGTATGGCTCCAAGCCATTTAGCTGAAACCAGTGACCGTTGATATGGAACGTTTATAAATATTAATACAATCATGGCTGGATTGATTACATGTTGGAACGGCTGGGGTTTGCATGCTGCAAAAAAACATCCATGATTGCATCTCACTTGAAGAACAGAGATGGTCACAAAAAAAAATATTGAGTGACGTGCATCCTGCACAAATATAAATCATATATAAAAGTATATATCGTTTCTGTCGGGTGCTGGAAACCTCATACGTCCAAAATAGGTACTTTTCAGCATTCAAATTCCAAAATAGCAAAAGTAGCAGATCAACAAGCTCAAAATTCGTCACTTCGCATCACGTTAATTTACAAAAAAAACTATGGAGATGGGGAGGTTTCTGCCTGACAGCAACTATATATATATATATATATATATATATATATATATATATATATCTCCCTGGATAACAAGAAAATGATCTATTTTTAAAATGTTATTTCAATGTTTTTAACAAGGTTTACGAGTCAGTGTTTCTAAAGCTGGATGATTTATCACATCAGATTATAATCTGATCTAGCCCCCCTGGCTTTAAATCCAGGTACAGTGATAGATTCTTTAAATCAGCCTATATACTGTAGGACTTCATTAACAGTTTTCTTCATTTTCAGATAGCAATTCAGATAGAATTCAAATGAAAGATGTGTGGTTTTCGAGAGGATGGAGTCAGGATGTTTCACTTGAACCCTCAAGTCAGTGTTGAAGTTCAAGTTCAAGTTTTATTTATTTAGTGCAAAATCACAAAATACATTGTCAATACACTTATTACAACATGGTGTACAACAACATAAAAACAATTAAAAAAAAATCTACATTAAATACAAAACAGTCAGATATGAGAGATCATGGGCACAAGTCAAGATTATGCTTGGTCATAATAAACAGAGAAAAGATGTGTTTTTAAAAACATGAATGGATTGAGCGGTTGAAGGCCGGTGGACTGATACTCTCTTTCAGACACATCTGGAACCAGCTGTGCATTTCCAGTTCAGAATGAGATCCGTCAAGAGGTCTAGTCTGGTCCCTGTTGTTGGATCCTTCAGACTGGAGGTCTAGTCTGGTCCTTGTTCACAATGTTGACAGCCCAGTACGCACAATGAGAACTTCCTCTTTGTGTGTGTGTGTGTGTGTGTGTGTGTGTGTGTGTGTGTGTGTGTGTGTGTGTGTGTGTGTGTGTGTGTGTGTGTGTGTGTGTGTGTGTGTGTGTGTGTGTGTGCTTTTACTTCTACTACAAATATTGTACTTTTTACTCTTTAAAACTTAAGTTACTAGTTACTTTGTAGATCTTTATTATCATTACAAAACATGCATTAGCTGTATATATACCGTGGCTATTTTCAAAAGATTTTTATACATTTTGAACACTTCTACATAATGAATAGACTACTTTTATATCCAAGTATATTTGGATGCCAACTCTTATACTTTTACTCAAGTACATTTTGCATACAGGACCTTTTCTTGTAACAGAGTATTTCTACATTATGGTATTGATACTTTTACTTAAGTAACACATCTGAGTACTTCTTCCAGTGTTCCCAGTGTTATGTTACTGCTGTCTATGAATGAAAAGCTATGAATGGACAATACCTGGAGATCCCTGGCTTTAGGTCATCATTAGTCATTAAATTGCACTTAACCTGGGTTTAGATTTACGCAGCACAATAACAATAACTTGTTATGAGCTCTACTTGGTATAAACTGCTTTCTCCGCTTCGTAAACCAAGATGTTTAATGTGATCTAATTGCAGACCATTAGAGGAGATTATTAAACCCAGCCGTGTAGGAATACAGGAATGATCTGAGTGAATACGAAATAAAGGATCACTGGAATTCAGCTCAGACCACTAATTGTGGTGTTAAAATACCACTTTGACTTAATGGAATGAAAGTGCAACATGTTTTTTTTGGAGACCACCCACTCCCTATCAGCAACACACTAACCAGTCTTTCCAGTAGGTAACATGTGGGTTTTAAAGGGCCTTATACTTTTGGTTGGAGTTTTATTTACAATACTGTCAACAATATTGACATATGCACATAATGAACTAGATTCAAAGAAAGGAGATTGTATGTACACAACACAGCATGTGTTAATTTAACTCAGAGTGTTAACTCACAGACCATCTTGAGTGTTGGTGTTGGTGAAATTAAAGTTGACAAGGAATTGAACGTTCTAGGAGGCGCACCGGCCAAACATAACAAGCTAATCTGTAGGCTGAGTAATTGTGATGATGAAATATAAGAGCTGTTGGCTTTGATGTTCTTGATTACATGTGATTGTATATGAAATGGACTTTCTTAATAAGGATATGGAATGAAACACACGTAATGTCATTGATTAGCCTCTGAGACATGTCCCTCGAGGGGGTGTGTGTGTGTGTGTGTGTGTGTGTGTGTGTGTGTGTGTGTGTGTGTGTGTGTGTGTGTGTGTGTGTGTGTGTGTGTGTGTGTGTGTGTGTGTGTGTGTGTGTGTGTGTGTGTGTGTGTGTGTGTGTGTGTGTGTGTGTGTGTGTGTGTGTGTGCGTGCGCGCATATACTGTACATGTGTTGTGGACATTATAAAACAATTATAACCATAATAGAAAAAGTGCTCCTCGGAGCACAGGCCTCCGCCAGGTCAGGTCGGTTATTGTGGGCCAGCAATGTTCAGAATTCGCCAATCAGGATGGAAACGGAACCATCTTGATCAATTGACTATAAAGATAATGTGTACCGGTTTGCATGATGTTTGGCCAAAATATTTAAGAGTAATATAAAAAAGAAAAGAAAATTGCAGAAATTGGCCTCCTGGTGGCGCTATAATAGGGCAATGTTAAAATGGTGGCCTTTTTTCCTCAACGTAGTGCGAATGTGCGTCCAAAGTTTCACCGCAATCGGACGTTGCGTTCATGATTTGCGGCATTTTGTTCAAAACGGAGGTTCTGCTGTGGCATCCAGGTAGTGTGTTTGCACAGTTTCGCTTTCGCTAACGTCCATATTCTGGGGGGGGGGGAATATTCGCCGAAAATAGCCAGTCTACAAGCTCACAACGCGGCACAATGCGCTTGTCTAAATTTTAGAAGACTCTTAAAGACAAATACTGTAGTGAATCAGAATCACAATCATCACAGATTTAAAGCCCTGGTGGAACCACGGTCAGTGAAGTATACAGAGGGTTAAATAACTATTCAATTTAAGATTGAGATGTTCCAGTGACTTCATAATGTCCACGTCTCATGAAAACACATATTTAAAAACACCTGGAAAAAACGTATTATATTGAATTGTTTGAACGAGTGGTGTTCATCTCCATCTGTATTTTAGAGTGGCTCTTGAGAGAACAATTGCTTTTAGGACTAGTGAAAGGGGGGTTAAGGGGTGTTGTGGGATTTGGGGGGGGGGGGGACCCTCTGGTGGGTAGATCTGGAAAGTCCATCACCAGCCTCTGAAACCACAGGAAGTGCAGAGCAGGGTAGAAAGGGGGCAAGAGGAACCCTTGACCTCTTTGTAATAACAGTGTTTTCATAAATCACAGACTCTCCTTCTATCTTTCTAAGTCAAGGTTGTAGTCTAATAGTGTAGCTATGAATCATAGTTGTGGGCATCACATAATAGTAACAGTACTTTAAAAGGTGGCTCAGTTGTTGCGCAGACCATATTATGCTCCTTGTGAGTGCAAAAGGACCCGGGTTGATCCATTATGACCGGGAAACACAGCTCACTCGGTGCCGCGCTATGAGCTTTGTATACCTGCTATTTTTGAATGGCCAAAGAAAATCTTAAAATGACACAGACAGTGTTCCCCGATTGAATGGGTTAAAATTCAACCCTCGTCTCGTCTCGCATAGCTCTCCTCTCTCTGCCCTTTGGGTTCCTGTCTCTCTTCTCTGACAGAAAGCATCAAAATGCCGAAAAAAGTTAATCATAAAAAAAAGGTGGGGTTATAGGCTGGATAGCCAAAACGTGTGTCCCTTATTGACATATAGAGAAGAAATCCTTGACATCCTGAGACATGCAACCCATCACTTATTTTAATGGTATTGGTCTAAGAGGATATGCGCACCAGAGGAGCGCGGTGGTAACAAAATGTTTATCATTTGTCGTCCACTGCCATCATCACTGTTGTCACTGTAGCCGAGTGGCATCCTGCCCATCTGTCAGCGATCCATTGGATTGTCTACGTCACTGTGGTAAACCTTTGCCCTGGATCTTTCATTTTAACCTCGATAAAGACAGATGGCGAAGCAACTCCGGTGCGTCTGCGCTGTGTTTGGGCCTAGCGTTGTGTACCGAATTGACAGGGCGTTCCGGTGGCCAAACTGGACTGACGCCGCTCAAAGCGCTTCAAGATGTGCATGTGGCGTGTTGTCCTGACGTGCAAATTGCGCTGGGGTTTTGTTATGGCACACAGTGAGTCACGTCCTGTTGACCCGACCTGTCCTTGTTGTTTTGCACGCGTTTGCATGAACACACGTGTCGTGCACCTCACCGCATATTCCCAACCACACACCGATAACACAACCAAAGGGACCTATTGTAGGTCCCTACATGGGAAACACACACACACACACACACACACACACACACACACACACACACACACACACACACACACACACACACACACACACACACACACACACACACACACACACACACACACACACACACACAGCCTACTATGAATGGAATGAAAATCGGTCAGAGCCATCTGAGCAAATGGTGATGCATGCAATTTCCTGTCCTCGCATTTCAAGGAAGAGAGTCAAAAGGTTCAGGATATGATGAAGGCGGGGGATGTAGTTGAGAGACAGAAATAGTCTGCATTGTGGGTAATCACGCCATGGCCGTCCCTCATCTCCTATTCCACGGCAAAGTGGGAAAAGGAAACGGCGGGGAGTGTTTGACGGCAAGGCGTCAAACACATCAGTCCTCCTCACACGCAGTCAGTCCCACACAGAGTGTTTGGACACAGCAAAGCGTTTTCCATGTCAGACGGTTGGCAAAACAAGCCGACACAATGGTTCTGTGAATGATGCTGTCCTCCTGCACTTTGAAAAATCATCGCAAGGTTCCTTCCTCCAACATCTGCAGTGCAAGTCGAGACACTGGGGCCGTTTGGATCCCGACTCATTAAGTTGAGCAAGCAGCGTCAGGCGCCTGAATGTGCCGCCACGGATCTTAATTTATTCTATACTATGCTATACAATAATGCCAGCATGAGACAGTTGCTGTGATTAGGGAATCTAATAAATATAGTAGGCCTGTCCCCGACTAAGGATTTGTTTAGTCGACTCTAATTGGCGACTAATTGCCAATAGTCGACTGGCAGTCGACTAATATAAAACAAATTTAATAAAACTTTTTTTTTTTTTTTCTTTTTTTTTTAGGGCCAAAATACATTTTCAGCAGAGTTTCTAGTGTCTCTATCTCTCTCTGGAAGAGGTTGCACATGAACTCTGCAGCCGCACTGAGGTGCTCCAACACAAACAATACCAATACAAAGACGAGGAATAAGAAGAATAAAGTGGAAGTTACGTGTGGTTGCAGGTGTAGACTTGGCCAAAAAACAATTTAAAACATTTTCGGCCCTTAAAAAAACAAAAAAAAAAAAAGTTTTTATTTTTTTTCGACTAGAGTCGTCTAAGAGACACGCAGTCGACTAGGACCCCCCGCGACTAACCAGTCGACTAGTCGACTTAGTCGAGGTCAGGCCTAAAATATAGTCATTGTTTATTTAAGCTACAGCACGGCCCTCACACCTACGTCGCACCATCGATCCAACTGATATGCCTGTATATGGAGATCTCTGCATCAATAATACATTTTACAAATAAATACATAGACTTAAGGTCCTTACACACCGGGACGATTTTTTTAACCTTTTTTTAAACCTTATAAAGTCAATGCAAGCTTACACATCAGTTTCGCGGAGCGAAAAAAGCGCCTTTTAATTATTCGGAACGAGTCTGAATTTTGCGTATATTCGCATATTCGCCGGTGTGTAACCGCCTTTACTGTTGAGTCTGACATCATGATCTGGTCTGACTGTGTTGACATACAGTAACATACATACATATAAACCACCAGTCGATTCTGATTGAAAACAGTATTTCTCTTTATATCACCAGTGAATATTATGCATGAATGTGCATCCATAACTAATGAATGTTAGACTGAGAAGAGGAGACTGACTATTCATTTGACGAGAGAGAGAGAGCTATTCTGGGTATGTCATAATCGGTGAACATTCTGTGAAAATAGCAGATCTATAAGCTCACACAGTGTCGCAATGCTACAAACATTTAGGGGACTACAAGTATATAACCCTGAGGGACCCCGATTAACAAAGTAGGCCTACATAGGGTTTAAGTGGTTAAGTCAAACGGTGAACATTTGGATTTGATTTGAAAAATGAGCAGGCCTCGCATCATCAGCATCACACATTTCACACATTTCACACATTTCACACATTTCCCCTCACTTAAAATCACACATTCGTTTCACAACCTCGCACGCACGCACGCACGCACGCACGCACGCACGCACGCACGCACGCACGCACGCACGCACGCACGCACGCACGCACACACACACACACACACACATCCCTCTAGTGCAGCGATGTCAAACTGGTGTTTCGCGGGCCGTTTCTGGCCCGCGACGTCGTCAAATCTGGCCCGCGAGGTGATTTGAGAAAACGGCATTTAATACTATACCTCTAATGGAAAAAAAACGACAGAGGAAAAAAAAAGGCAGAAATAAACGCCAGCGCCCAGCAGCTCCTTACTGAGGCTGCCTGGGGGTTGAATACTGGACAAACTTGTTATGTGAGAACAATGACCAAGCCGTGAAGCCACAGCCAAGGTCATTAACATATAGAGGACCATCACCATTCAACTCTACCTGAGAGAACGCTTTTTCAACAGCATCACAAATCCGGTAAAACACCGTATGGAGAAGTATATGTCAGTAGCTATTCTTCTTAATACATTTTAAAAAAAAAGTGATATGCATAGTTAGTAGCAGTGTCTGAGTGCGTGTGAGCGCGCATGTGCGTCCGCAACTGGTTCCGGCCCCCATCAAGTCACCATTTGACCAATCTGGCCCTCACCCCAAAATGAGTTTTACACCCCTGCTCTAGTGCCTTGTGATGACTTCCATGTGAATACAATGGTCATGCTGTCCGGTTTTCATTGTCCGGAGAGCAAATTAGATTTTTGGCAAAGGTCGATGCTAAAATAGACGTCAACTAGAAAAAGTGCTCCTCGGAGCACAGGTCTCCGCCAGGTCAGGTACGTTATTGTGGCCTCCTGGTGGCACTATAATAGGCCAATGTGAAAAGGGTGCCATTTATTCTTAGGTCGTTCACGGCAATCAGACACTGCATTCATGATTTGAGGCATTTTGTTCCAAAAATGTGTTTTGCTATATTAGACCTGCTGGTGGCGCTATAACAGGCCAATGTGAAAAAGGGTGGCATTTCTTCCTCGGCCTAGTGGGAATGTGTTTGTGAAATTTCACGGAAATCGCAAGCTGCGTTTGAGGCATTTTGTTCAAAACGGACCAATCCTGCAAGTTTTGGAAGCAAACCTTAGCCAATGAGGATGGAATATGGGAAATCGGACAGATCCGTGTTGATCACATGACTATAGAGATACTGTGTACCGATTTGCATGACGTTTGGATAAAATCTGTAGGAGTAATGTAAAAAAAATGGTTTTGCACAAATCGGCCTCCAGGTGGTGCTATAACAGGCCCATGTGAAAAATTTCGACCGGGCCGACGGTGCCAGAGATTAGCTGCTAACACACGGACGGACGGACACACGGACACACACACACACGGACGGACGGAGGGTAAAACATACTCTCTCGCCATGCCTTTCGGCCTGGCGGAGACAATAACACCAGATGCCGTCACAGACAGACAGACAGACAGACAGACAGACAGACAGACAGACAGACAGACAGACCTTCAGTCATGAACGGTGCACCGACCATGATGCCAGAAGCCATGCATGTGCATGGGAGACATTACACTGTGCCCTGCATACAAGGCTTGTTCCAGATTAAACCATTAAGACCCGAGGCCCATTCCACAAATGTCTCCTAAATCCTAAGAGTTTTCTGAAAAAAATGTTGCTATATCAGTGGTGCACTTCTTCATGTCAAGGACCCCCAAAATGTACAATGTATATGTATTTGGCCGTCGACCCCCATCTAAAAATATCTTGTTCCAGGGACCCCCAGAAGCAAAGATTTGAGTTAAGAATGTTCGCTTTAAAAATATATATGTATTTGATATTGAAAGATTTGCACAAATGTTCACGATTTTTCAAAAATAGCAGATCTACAAGCTCATAGCGCGGCACGAAGTGACGCGCTATGAGCTTGTAGATCTTTTATTTCTTTTTATAGCCAACCAATGTGCTGTATACTATAGATAGCTTAAAGAGGTGGTGCCATGGTTTTGCACTTTTTCTGCTTTTCATGTGTCTATGAGGTTGATAGAACTTCATTAAACCCCCTGGTGGTGTTTTTATGGTGTTTTATGTCTTCTCTGACTATTTTGAGTTTCTACCTGGAGGCTGAAACCTTGAGGGTCAAACGTGCCAATAGAAAAACAGCCCTTTAGTGACATAGTCAAAATATACCCTCCCCCTCATTATCATAACACAACAGGTGTGGGCATGAGGAGGAGGAGGAGGGACTAGGACAGGTGGGTGGTGCTAAGGTGGTGGAGGAGGTGCTAAGGTGAGAACCAGGTATACTTAATGAACTGGAGGCGTGTCCACAGAAAAACTTTTTTGAAAAAAATCTTCCTCCTAGTATTACCATAATACCTGATGATTATGTTTTAAGGGGGTAAAAAAATCACTGAAAATCACGGCACCCCGTCTTTAAATCTAAATTTACACACATGCTTTCCCGGTCTTAATGGGTTAAACTAGCTGTCATCACTGTAAATGATGTCATTTCACATCATTGGTTCTTTGAAGCGCCACTCAGGCAGAAACGTGTATTTCACACCTGTCAACGGTATATGAATGTTTACCACAGAGAGAAACACGCCATGTCAGACCAAGTAAATGTTTGACTTTGAGCCTCGAGGACTGTGTCACCTTGAAGAAACACTTCACTGAATGTGAAAGATTGTTGGCGGTGTAGAAAAATAGTATATCATAGCAATATTAATGTGAATGAAAATTGTAATCAAACGTTCCCAACAACAATATTTGTCCCTGCCATTCACATTTTCCGCTATTCTTGCCCATTCTGCTGGGAACGTGCCCGATTAATATGAAATTAGAGCAATCTAAAACATCTGGAAGGAGAAAGGATGTCACAGGAAATGATGGACACATTTAGTGAGACACGCGTGTCGCGTGTCTCACTAAATGATCAGTTTACAGTAAATGATGAAATTGGATGCATGAAACAATCAAATTGGGCACTCGAGTGGCACAGTGGTAAAGTAACTGCCCACCACCATGGAGGCCGTGGGTCAAATCCACCATGGTGCATCTGGCTTTGTCAAGTGTCAACATTAACACATTTTGCCTGTTTTTTTGATGGAGGGAAGCCTAAAAATGGGTAATTTTTTTTAAAAAGCTACAAAAAATACATATAAAAAAGAAACGATCAAATACACTATCCACCTCTGGCGTTATCCACCCGGAAATACATTTTTGGTTGTGTAAAATGTACCAAAAGTATTCATTGTGCAGAATGTCCTATTTCACAAGGTAAAAATTTATAAAACATCTTTAGAAAATAGCAGATCTAACAAGCTCAAAATGTGTAGGGCTATATATATTTTTCCATTTCATGTTGATATTAATACCTCAGGTCTGGCTAGGTTCTGTGAGGGTGGAGCAGACCCTGGCTGTGATGACCTGTTTCCTGTGAGATGTTTATCTGCTGGGGTGAAGACACAGTGGTTCCACATTAAATCGCTCAGGGAAACTACTGCCATTAGTCCATTTGTACGGCTTAAAAAGGGAGAGGAAATATCTCAATAATGGCATTTTCCCCCTGAATGGAAATAGCCTTTGTTTGTCTTTGACAGGCTGAATGGTAACAACAGCTACAATGTTGACCAGCTGGGCTTTATCTTCAGATCTGCTTTCAAAACACATGAATAATACGTGATGTGATATTTGTACTCATATTTATATTAAATGATATTTGCTTACACAGCTGAAGCCACAGATTGATGCATGATGTCGTCTGTATTTCTGCCCTCTATTGGGCAACAGGTGTAATAATGTGTAAATTATGACGTGTAGAAGCATGGCCAAGGACAAATCACTCTGATATGCATTCAATCCCATTGCCCTCCAGCAAGGTGTGCTTTGAATTATGAGTTTCCAATGACTCTCACATGGCTCAAAAAGAACTAAGTAAACAAACCAACATATAAGTGTATACAGGGTATCTGCACATTTCTAAAGTTACAATTTAATGACTTTCAAGACCTTTTTAATACCATTAAATACCAATACTGGCCAAATTGTCAAACATTACATAAGAAAGAGGCAAACATTGTGAAAATAGACGATCTACAAGCTCACAAAGCCTCACGGTGCGGGGCGTTGTGAGCTCGTAGTTCTGCTATTTTCAGAATGTTTATCTGTGGAACAGATAAACTAAATGTAATGCCTACAATTCCAAGTGCTTGTCAGGGTGGGGTTCCCCAGTTCAAATATGATTATTTTGGGGGGTCCCCAGTTCAAATATGATTATTTTGGGGGGTCCCCAGTTCAAATATGAATATTTTGGGGGGTCGCAGTCTGAAAGGTTTGAGAACCACTGCGCTAGTTGTCCAGTTGATAAAGTGTTACCACACGCAACTTCCTCTTTGGAAATGCATCCAAAATGTCTTTTTAAAAAAGAAGCAGAAAAAGAGGGATGTTTTACTTGTGTTTTACTTGGTATAGTCACAACATTCAGGAGCTGTGAGAAGTGAGGATGCAGGGTAATCAGTCAGAAAGAGGAAACACTACTTTCCTGGTAATGTGTATTTGTTTCGCCCCGGGCCTGTTTACCTTCTGAGCACGAACCCCCCCACCCCCACCTCCCCTTCTCTTCTCTGTTAATCCCTTAATCACTTGCACTGTTCTGGGCAAACACAACTCCAGCTTGTCCCAATAAGCTACGACGTGTGTGTGTGTGTGTGTGTGTGTGTGTGTGTGTGTGTGTGTGTGTGTGTGTGTGTGTGTGCGTGTGCGTGTGCGCGTCCATATAATATAAGGACAGAGTTCTTCGGTCTCTTACGCAAATAAAGACAAATGGCAGCCGATAAAAATATGACATTAAATGTGTGGGACCCCACACACATGTCTGTGTTGTCACTGCTGCTGTATACTGACTCACCTGCCAGTGAGGAGCCCCCACCGGGAGGACGTAGGGCCTTCGTCCTACTCCTCCTGTCCAGTGGCGTCATTACGCGGGGGCTTCGGTGGCTATAGCCACCAATGTTTTATCCAAAGCCACCAATAAAATAAAATAAAAAACGTTTTATTTTATTTTATTATTATATATCTATAACCCTATCCTAACCCTACCCCTAACCCTAAAACCGAAATAAAGTAACAAAAAACGGGGGGGAAAGTACCCAAATCCGCCGAAATCCGCGGGGGAGGGGACACATGCACGCGCACGCAGCGCGCGTGCATGTGTCCGTTGCCTGGGGGGCTAAGCCCCCAACCTAGTAGAGACCTAGGGACGCCTCTGCTCCTGTCTAACACTCAGTGACAATTATCACCCTCCCCGCCCGACTTCCCTGCCCGATTGCGTTCGTACAGACCGTCGACGCAGGATGCACCACGGTGGACTCGAACTAACGACCTCCGCGGTGGCGGTCAGGCACTTTAACACAGCGCCACCCGAGCACCTTAATGGGACTTTGACTACAGTCATATACCGTACATAAACACTAACTCATTTCAGAGGTTTCCAGACACATGAGTTGTCGAGGGGACCGCCTGTTCCTTCCAGTGGTGTAAAGTAAATAAGTACATTTACTCAAGTTTACTTAAGTACAACTTTACAGAGTATTTCTACTTTGCAGTGTTGATACGTTCACTTAAGTTAGAAATGTGAGTAGGGGAGACCAGGGACAAACACTTTTTGTATTTGCCTTCATATTATTAATAACATTTTTAAGCTTTCACTAATAAGGACAAGACTAAAATATTAATGTGAATGCAATGAGTCACAGTGTTATACAATTGCCCCCGTGACGGGTGACGAGTTGTGACGAGTTGTAACAGTGGTTGGGGGCAATTGTAACACTGTAAAAATAAGTCATATTAACATACTTTATCTCAAATAAAAGCACATCACTAAGTAATATGTCTTTTTTATAATTTAACATTTTTACTTACGGATGTTTTATATACATAATTAAAATGATTTTGTATTTTTATTCGAATTATTTTATTTTTCAATTTTGTTTTTTCAAATATGTCTATTTTTTATTTAAATGTATTTTTACTTTGAAATGTAGTGACATTTAGTGAAATATGTTCATTTACTAACATAAAAGTATGTAATCCCAGACCAAAAATCTGCTTGCATTGAAAACACATTGTTACAATTGACCCCGGTCACAATTGCCCCCGATGGGGAAACCATGATAAAATCCCATATTCTAGCTAGAAACACCTATACTAGCATAGGCTGCTGACGTTAATTTGTGACCAATAACATAGAGATACAATTCATCTAAGTTTAAATTAGCTGACATCTTATCTTTAGACAGCAGAAGGAAAATACCGTACACTAAAAAAATTACGTTTACACCTCAAAATCAGTTTTTTGTTGAAAACTTCTGCTGAGATGAAATGATCATTCTATCCTTCCATAGGCAGTAGGCAGAGAGAGGACCCTACTGAGCATGTGCACAAGAAGTCTCACCCCTCTAGCTTATTTCTAATTAGAATTATTGAGTGTGTTACTTTTGTCCCCTGTTACTTTTGTCTCCGATCTCCCCTACTTTTCCCACCACTGGTTCGTTCCACCCAAACAGGGACCCTCATCAGTTCTAGACACTGGGGAATGCTGGGAAAGAGGAAGCACCTCACCATTAGCCTGAGAGGCTAAAAACAACAACCCTGTCTATCCAGTTAAGGTTCTGTCGGGGCGTTGGAGGGGGGTCAAGGAGGAGTCATGTTCAGGATCAGGGTCAACGGGAGGATGGCGGTTCTTACAAATCACCCTTCTAGTTCTATCTAACCCGGCTCTGTAAGACCTCACCTCTGCGTCCCTCCATGCCCTTCATCTCCACACATTGGTCCACCAGACCATCTGGTTTTCTCTCCCATGGTCCT
Organism: Gymnoscopelus braueri; assembly: GCF_963280865.1. NCBI lineage: Eukaryota > Metazoa > Chordata > Actinopteri > Myctophiformes > Myctophidae > Gymnoscopelus > Gymnoscopelus braueri. Next base: position 4,159,283 of record NC_137625.1, on the reverse strand, counting down.
CAGAGCACTGATCCCACTGATGGACAGACAGGCTCTAGGACCCAGCTGGTGCTCAGCGGGACCAGGATGCACGTTTTCCAAACCATACGCCTCATCACATGCATGGGTCCTCACCATAGGGTGTTAGAACACTTCATTAATCACCTTCTCTCTCTCTCTCTCTCTCTCTCTCTCTCTCTCTCTCTCTCTCTCTCTCTCTCTCTCAAATTCAATTCAAAGGAGCTTTATATTGGCATGAGAAAACATACATTTACATTGTGGAACACAACAAGTGGAACATAACAATCAAAACAAAACAATGTAGGCCTATGTACAATTGAATATTAAATATGAATGTGCATGAATAGATGTGTAAAAGAGCTGTGTTATAGGCCTATCTATTGCAATTTAGAGGGAAGACTATCTTATGAATCTATAAAAATTGTGCATTTTCCGTCAGAAATAGTTATACATCCATATAGGAAAGGTTAGCTTCATATAAACTTTCTCTCTTCTCTCTCTGTCTCATTCTCTGTCTCCCCCTCTCCCTCTTTCTCTCTGTGTGTGTGTGTGTGTGTGTGTGTGTGTGTGTGTGTGTGTGTGTGTGTGTGTGTGTGTGTGTGTGTGTGTGTGTGTGTGTGTGTGTGTGTGTGTGTGTGTGTGTGTGTGTCTGTCTGTCTGTCTGTCTGTCTGTCTGTCTGTCTGTCTGTCTGTCTGTCTGTCTGTCTGTCTGTCTGTCTGTCTGTCTGTCTGTCTGTCTGTCTGTCTGTCTGTCTGTCTAATTTTCATCAACACAACAATCAATCAATCATAATAGTCGCTTCTTTTTGGCTTGTTTTCAAAGACCTATAGGTTGCTTGTTTCTCTCGCTTGTCTGGCAACTCAGGGGGAGAGGGGAGGGGGAGGGGGGCTGTTTTTGCGCATGCGTGAAATCCTTACACCACACGCGCGGCTCTCACCAGTGCAATCCACTGTATGTGTGCCGCTGCAGCGCGCGCGTCTCTCTCTCTCTCTCTCTCTCTCTCTCTCTCTGTCTGTCTCTCTCTCTCTCTCTCTCTCTCTCTATCTCTCTCTCACACATTCACACACGCACGCACGCACGCACACACAGGACAAGGGGACAGCTCTGCTCTCAGCAGCATCAGTCTCTCAGACCGTCATGGTGTTCAGTAGGACGTAGAGACTCATTGATCAACATGGGTTAGATCGTTAGAATGAACACTTTACGCACGAGGACGATGCGACAACTTTGATGACATAAAATGTCCTTATTGTTGCGGTTTGAGCAGAAGAACAACAACAACAACTGGAGGGAGACGAAGGGACTTAATGATCTTGATTGTAATTGAAGTGACATTATATTAATTTAACAACAGAGACATGCTTACGGAGCTGCTTTGTACCACCGCGGCTGTTCTTCTCTACCTCAACACTCTGGACGCAGATTTCTGCTACGATGACAGGTAGGAGGTCCTACTGACCGTAACCTATGGCAACGGTCCTGGCGCTGACCGTAACCTATGGCAACGGTCCTGGCGCTGACCGTAACCTATGGCAACGGTCCTGGCGCTGACCGTAACCTATGGCAACGGTCCTGGCGCTGACCGTAACCTATGGCAACGGTCCTGGCGCTGACCGTAACCTATGGCAACATCACCATCATCATCAACATCACCTGCATCACCTTTATCATCATTTTAGCCTTGGGATCAAGACTGTTAGATGTATTTGATCGATTAATCGATCAAATACATCTAACATAGTCTAGATCCCAAGGCTAAAATGATGATAATGGTGATGATGATGGGGTCAAATATTGGTCATGTATTGATCAATATTCGTTTGTGTATTTCTCCCTGGCAGATTTTAGATGTTGTTTTTGCACACCATTATGATGTTCTTATTTTGATCATACTTAGACTATATAAGATTACTGAATGTCAGTCTCTAGGTTTTCTATGTATGACACTGTCTGATTTACTATGACTATGGCACATTATAGGAGTCCACTGGTTGTCCAACGTTTTATTTTCAAGGACCCCTATAACTCTGAGAGTGTACAAATGGAACCAAATGGACCCGTAAGCCTCCATTTGGTTCCATTTGTACACTCTCAGAGTTACAGACCTGTAATGGCCATTTAGGGCTTATAGCCCTATAGTCAAAAAGTCCTCTAGGATTTTCCAAATTTCCAATAGAATCCTTTAGGGTTCTGAAAATTGCTAATCATTTCTGTCACCTCTATCATAATGTTATTGAAATCCCATTGAAACATGTTCTCTCTATACTGGAAATGTTATATGTGTAACTAAAAGGCACTTGAGTTTGAGGGAAAAAAAGCTCTTTGTTTTTGTCTATCCATTTTGTATATGCTTATGGCAAAACCAAGCCAGCACGGTGATGACCACTACATACATCTAATATAGCCTTGATCCAAGGCTAATCATCATTCATCATCATCATCAGATCTCATGCACATGGCATTTATTCTTGAACCTCAATTTATTTTAATAAATTGCGCGACGGTGTGTGACGTCCCTTAAAATAATGGATATATAATATGGTACAAACGCTTCACAAGTTTGTGTTGGGAAGCGACACCATAGTAGGCGACTGTTGTTAGTGAGGCTTTTTACACGTGGAGGGAATGATTATGGAGAGGGACACACGCAGGCGTTTGTCCGCCTCGGTTGTGCTCCGCATCATGTGCCTTTTGTTGTGTCCGTATAGCCTAGACTAGAGACTATAGACCGAGTGGTGGAAAAAGTACTCACATCTTTTACTTAACCCATTAAGACCTGAGGCGATTCTTCAAAATGTTTTCTAAATCCTAACAGTTTGAAAAAAAATCCCAATTTTTTTTTTCAAGATTTTTCAAAAATAGCAGATCTACAAGTTCCGCGCTATGAGCTTGTATATCTGCTATTTTTGAATAGCCAAAGAAACCTAAAGTGACACAGATGCGTTCCAGGTATTAATGGAAAGTATCAATACTGCAATGCAGAAACACTCTGTTACAAGTAAAAGTCAAAGTACCAAAAGTCAAATTGAATGAAAATGAAAACAGCAGATCTACAAGCTCTCACAACGCGTCGTGACGCGACACGTTGTGAGCTTGTAGATCTGCTATTTTCAAATTGCCAAAGTTTAAATATAGGACTGAAGTGGTAAATATTGTACGTTTTGTAATAATAATCGAAATCTACAAAGTAACTAATAACTTTATTATTTTATTTTATTTTCAAATAATTGCAGTGGAGTAAAAAAGTACAATATTTGCCTCTGCGATGTAGTGGAGTAGAGTAGAGTAAGTAAAAGTATTGAAAATTAGAAATGCTCCAGTAAAGTAAAAATACATGTATTTATAGGCCTACAGTACTTGAGTAAATGTAGAGAGAGAGAGAGAGAGAGAGAGAGAGAGAGAGGGGGGGGTGCAGTTGCATCAGATGGTTGCTTGTGAATAAAAATGTGCACATGTTAAATTCACCTTCCAATGGACGGTGTTTTGTGTTTTATGACTGATTCTCACTGATAACTACATACCCCCCACCCTGGAGCTTTATTCTGATAGTAGCTTAATCATTGTTATCTAGAGTGTTTGTTCAGTAACAGGGGTCTCTCCAGCTCTATTAAAGAAGAAAATAGCAATGTCAAGTTAACTAGCTGCCTTCCAGCGGACTTCAAAACAGGCAACATTTTTGCACGACTAAAACATTGTCAGTTTGAACAATACACATTTTGTTAGGCTGTCACATCATCGCCATTTAAAGTTACACATTATGCTTAAGTTCATTTACATTACTTCAGAGTCCTATCTTGCTGCCTATACACGTGGTTAAGATGCTCTTTGTATGAAAGCTCTCAGCAGCAGCCTGCTGCTCTGCACTCATACCCAGGGGAATCACTCTAATTAAACGCCGGAGCATTGCCTTAAATTAGAATAATTTAAAACGCTTGAACAAATACCCATATATCAACAATACCACGCTTTCTATAGGGTCCATTAGGAAGTAATGGTGGAGAAAATCTGCCTTCTTTCTGCCTGTGTTGGTTGGTTGTCCGGTCAGAATACCTTAAAAGGATACAAATGACCTAATCGTAAGTCATCTTTATTTAAAAGCACTGTACAGTATAAAGTGGGGCGGGCGACATGTAAAATAAGCAATCCCTGACATATGAGCTCATTCGCCTGCTGCTGCTATTGCCGAAATTAGCCAGACTGATATGAATTACTCCTTTGAGGTAATTCGTTACAATTCTTCATCCCATGACTTATCGTCTGTATGTAAACCCTGCTGAGCTCATCATACATTTATTACAACGATACTACATTTCTGTGTGGATTAAAACAGATGCATTGTTCTGCTGACAGTGAACAGGTTGCCTCCCCTTCGGGTTGAAATGGTTGTTGTCTGTCTGTCTGGTAGCTACTTAAACAGACAGACACCCCCTCCCTCCCTCATTCATTTGTCAACGTTGCATTTTGACCTCTGTGAGTTGGAGGTGTAGGGCGTGGGTTTTCAACACGGGGTCCGGGAATCTTTGTGCGATGGGGAACATTAGCCGAAAATAGCCGATTCCACAAGCTCACAAACGTCTCGTGCTGCGAGGCGTTGTGAGCTTGTAGATTGGCTATTTTCGGACAGTTGGCGTATAGGGGGAAAAGAGCAGAGCAAGTACAGAGCCAACGGTCAAGTTGACTATATTGAGGGTTTAAAAGGTTAACTGTCTGAAAATACACATTAGCACAAATCCAACATGTTAAAGGAGTAGTTCACCCAAAAAATTACTTATTTTCTATCCATTGCACACCCCATGAAGCCTTGAATCCATGGATTTATTTGTGTTTTTGTCGCATTCCTAAGCTAATAATTTGATTCCTGTCTCCTACCGGCTAATGTATCCGGTAGGAGACACAAAGTAGATTCTTTGTGTCTCCTACCGGAAATACAACCGGGCATCAAATTATTGGCTTAGGAATGCGACAAAAACAAAAATAAATCCATGTATTCAAGGCTTCATGGGGTGTGTAATTGATAGAAAATAAATATTTTTTTGGGTGAACTCCTCCTTTAATAGAAAAGATAATGTCAAACAAGTCTATGAAATCGATGAAAAAAATGTCATCTGCAACACAATTTTATACAATAAGTAGTGGGAGGTCCTTGGACTGAAAAACATTGCAGACCCCTGGTGTAGGGTGTGCGTGTGTCTGTGGGTGTGTCTGTGTGTCTGTGGGTGTCTGTGTGTCTGTGGGTGTGTCTGTGTGTCTGTGGGTGTCTGTGTGTGTGTGTGTGCGTGCGAGCGAGCGCGTTCACGTGCACATGTGTGTGTGTGTGAGGGAGAGAGTATCTGAGCGGACAAAGAAGGAAGTGGAAAAGAGAGACTGAGTGCATGCAGGTATTTGAGAAAGCAGTTGGTCCTGCAGAACATTAGACTGTAATGGTCACAGCAGCAGCTCTCCATCCATCAACATCTGACCATGATGACACAGTGAAGTTGTCACGCAGGTCCTCCTCTTCTCCGGTGACGGATTGCCAGTGGCCTCTGTCCCGGCCGGTTCTAAATCCCAGCCTAAGCACTCCATCGCTGCCTGCATCCCCACAGCGAAGGGTCACCATCAACCCACCCTGGGGATCTATCAAAGTCACGGTGATCATTTACACTCTGGGGACTCCACTGACTGACTTCTGTTTTGGTCCGGCGCTCCCAGGTGGAGGCGGAGGAATACCAATCAGAGGTTTGACCTCGCCGGTCGTTCATCAAACAAGTCTCTTTCCGGGGGTCAAGAGTGGCGTGCTCCCTGTGTCCCTTGGGGACGTCCCTTTGGAGGGACTTTCTAGTTGGAGGTGGTTGCAACAAGGGGCTTCAGAAAGGGTGGTGTAGCTTCATGCTAATGTGTAGATTTTGACACGGCTTAAAACGGCTGTCTCTGTTGCTTTTTATTGGCTTATTCGGCTTTTCAAAAAGTCTCTCTTCGATTGTCTTGTTCCTGGATCTTCCCTGTGTCTGACCTGACACTACATCTCTAGTGTGCTTCATTATTTATTACGTACAGGCCTTTATATCACCCGGGACCCTTTGTGCCTTTGAAGCAGACAATGCCTCCGTCTGGAGGCTCAACGTTCTGGGGGATGTCCTGGCAAAAAAATCTCTGCTTTCTCAATCATGTCAAGTGTTTTTCCTGGGTAAGACTCAGACGCTGGCCAAACGCTCCGTCGGCCAATGGTAATACCAATAAAAAGACTGTGTGTGAAACGACTGCATTTTTTACTGCTAGTGAGAGAGGACTATGAGCCAGACATTTTTCAAAGAGGGGAAATCCTGCTTTATTAGTTTGTTAACTGATGCCTTTAGAGTCATTCCTCTCAAATCATCGTCTGTCACGTTATCTCTGATAGAGGCCGTTGTTATGTCTAGATGAGCTGTTGACAGCATTTCTGGCCATGTGTCCATATCAGTTACAGCCATGGGGGGGTTGTGATATGATGACCATACACCTGCGTTGGTGTGGTACTGACCACATATGTGTGGGCCCATAAACTAAAGGAAAAATAAAATAGTTACACCCTCCAGCCTCGATGCAGAAATATATTTATTTGGGCTACTGCCAACGTTTCAACTCATGCCTTCATCACAGCATATAATGGATTTATTTTTTTGGCTGTGTGTGTACGTGCGGGCAGCAATTTGGGTTTTCCTTTCGCTTGTGATAGAATGCGATATCTTTCTGAGAGGGATATAGCTCAAGGCATATGGCTACTTATAGATTTGAAAATAGATTTGCAGTGAACTCTAAACTCTCTCTTGAATCATCATCATCGAGTGTTGTGACAGGTTAACAAATGAGGCTCTGAAGGATTGTAACATTTCAATGGCACTGGCTTTTAACGGCACGTTGTGACAAATTGATCCAGTGATAGATGAACGCAACCAGAGGAGTAGGAAAGCATTCAGCCAGACACCAAAAGCACAGCAAGGACTCTCTTAAGAGTCAAAGGAGGCACCTCAAGAAATCACATTGAAATGGAAGACGTCCTAAGCAGTGTTGCCATGTCTGCTTATTATAGGCGACTTTGGGCTTGTTTTTCTGTAAAGTCCCGTGTAAATATTGGTAGTTGCGGGTTTGCGTTTCCAAAGTGTGGTTGCTTATTTGGGCTTGCTTCCTAATGTTGTATAAACCAGTGGTTCTCAAACATTTTCATGTCAAGGACCCCCTAATTATTATGTATTTGTCAGCAGATCCGCCCATCTGAACATATCTTGTGCCAGGGACCCCCGTACCAGGGGGTGTGCGGATTCCCTAAACATCTTGTGAGCTCAAATTACGCCGTGGCCTCGATGTAACAGCCCAGAATTGCATTATGGATCCTTAGGGGTTTAGCGATGAAACCATCTTCGTTTCATACGTAGGAGAAAAGCTATTTCATCTTTGGGTGGGTGGGTGGGTGGGTGTGTGGGTGTCTGGCTAGTTGAGATGAGGTTGATGTGGTCTGTTGATGACAGAAATGACTGCCACATTTCCTGCATATGCAATTCCGAAATTAAATTCCGATCCATAATATTCCCCATGCTTGCATCTCCTCCCTGTTGAAAGCCGCTGTTTAAAGTGTTATTGCCCCCATGTGTTGCGCAAAAACAAAGGCCATATGATACAATTAACTGTAGCCCACAAATTACACAGAGGTGACAGAGAGAGACGTGACTCTGTGAGTGTCGAGTCACAGCGGTGCCACGATGGAGGCAACAGGATCACAGAGTCACTGGGTTTCAACATCTGTTCCTTCTCTATTCGGGTTTCTGAGGTCGACAGATAAACGTATCAATATGGGAATCGTCTTTCAGGGAGCCTCCTCTGAGGTCAGACAATCGTTTCTTTGACGCAAAAGTGTTAAAGAATCTCCTTACTGCGTGATAATGGACCACACACCGGTTAACCTTCTCCTTGCACACCCATATCAATAAAAATCATGAACATTTTTTGAATGACCCTCCCAGCACAGGTTACTACTGTATATACTAGTGCTTCAAGTTAACATACTGTACTGTACAGTCTTCCTAGGGGGTCCTCAGAGTTACCACACCGGGGCCGCCAAATGTTTGTGTGATAGGAACACATTTTAAAAAAAATCTATTAACCACTTGAACCCTAGCATCCCTATTCTGGGGGTACCATTTGTCGAAAATAGCAGATCTACAAGTTGCGATGCATTGTGACCTTGTACTATTGTGCTATTTTCCTGCGAAGACGTTTGGTGTAGAGGAGGGAAAAGAGCAGACCAAGTACAGAGCCAAACGTCAAGTCATTTCTGAAAATACAGATTAACATGAATCCATATACTGATGGATGGAACAAGTCTATGAGGCTATCTATGAAATCTGTGAAATGTTTAATATGAAACACAATTTTAACCCATTAAGACCTGAAGCCGATTCTACATGTCTCCTAAATCTCAACAGTTTTCTGAAAAATATATGTTTCTATATCAGTGGTGCTCAATCTTTTTCATGTCAAGGACCCCCAAAATAATATGAATTTGGCCGTGGACCCCCATCAAAATATTTTGTTCCAGGGACCCCCCAGAAGCAAAGATATGAGTTAAAAATGTTCGCTTTAAAAATATATATATTCAAAGATTTACACACATTTTCACGATTTTTCAAAAATAGCAGATCTACAAGCTCATAGCGCGGCACTCGGTGCCGCGCTATGAGCTTGTATATCTGCTATTTTTGAATAGCCCAAAGTGTAAAATAATGCTTTTTAGCTCAAATCTAAAAATGAGACAGTTCCAGGTCTCAATGGGTTAAACAATATGTAGGGGGGGGGGGGGGGTCCATGCTTCATCTCTCTCTCAGCTAAGGGGTCCTTGGCCCGAAAAACGTTGAAGACCCCTGCTGTAAAGTATTGACTTGAAATGAACCAAACCGAACCAAGGCCGATGCTTAAATGTATCATAGTATGACATAATACAGATATGTTTACATGTTCATGTGCCCCAAATTCCTTTTTGTTTCACACACAAATTGCTAGGCCGCTTTGGGCAGTGAGAGAGTTAAAAAAAAAACAAGAGTGGCCTAATGTTACATCTTGATGGTTTAACGACAATTAGCCGGTACATATGATCCTTGTGTCATGTAATAACTCATGTTTCGCACAAAAGGCCCACTTTTCACGACACAACACAACAACTTTGAAGAGCTACCGTATACCTGGTCTCAGCTTACTACTACAGGCTGACACCTTCCCAAACCCATTGTGATCGGTTTCGGGCCATCAGAAAATAAATGTTAGTGGGAGTTTCTGAGCCTCCGGTGGAATACTATACAAGCAATTATCTAAAATAAGCACCCTAGTTTTGTTTGCGCTCTTTTAGTCATGTGCCTAGCAAAGATAAGTGTAAGGGAGAAGCAGTGGTGTAAAGTAACTAAGCACGTATGTACTCAAGCACTGTACTTTTATTATTATGAGGTAATTATGAGGTATTTTTTACTTTCGTCAGTATTTACAATTACTTTTACTTCTACCCCGCTACATCTCTGAGGGCGGCTAATATTGTACTTTTACTCCACTACAATTATATGAAAACTTTTGTTACTAGTTACTTTGTAGATTTGTATTATTATTACAAAACCACTTCAGACATTTGAAAATAGCCGATCTACAAGCTCACAACGCGTCGCGTTGTGAGCTTGTAGATCGGCTATTTTCAAAGGATTTTTATACATTTTGAAACTTGTGAAATGTGACCTCCTGCATAATGAGTAATTTTACTTTGGTACTTTAAGTACATTTCGATGCCAATAAGTTTGTACTTTTACTCAAGTCAATTTTGAATACCGAACTTGTATTTGTAACAGACTATTTCTACAATAGGGTATTTGAAACTTTTACTTAAGTAAAACATTTGAGTACTTCTTCCATCACTGCCTAGAAAAGATAAATATAAGGGAGAAGTGGGCGGGTGAAGTGAAAATGTCTTTTAGTTTTCTGCAATAAATATAGGAGTCTGGCTGAGCCAACCAAGTGGGGTGTCTCTGCCGTGGAGGAGTTAAAGACAAACTAAAAGAGAATTAAAATGAACAATCTGGTGAGAGAAGCGCTCAAAGAAGTGTTTATCAAAAGAAATACGAGTCGGTTTTTGAGGCGAGGGGGAATTTCAGCCACATTTTGGGTACATCAGGGATTGGCAGAATCGTGTAACGTTTAGAATATTTGGCGGCCCCTTTTTTTATTTTTCACAAGACGGTGGTTGTTGCAATGGCCTGCACTACTGTACTTCACCATATGTTGCGCTATGACGAAATAAACCCATAAAATGTAACAAAGTGTACGTTCCGTAGTGCAATTCCAATGGTGAAAGCTGTGTTGTTTCACCCGAAAAAGCAATGGCGGATTCGGCAACGCCCCGAAATACCCCTATGTGTGTCTCAAAGAATTGGTGTAAAGTGCTCATGTGTTAGTCGCTTCTTTTGGGCTTGTTTTCCTTGACCAGGTTGCTTATTTCTCTCACAACATCTGGCAACGCTGGTCCAAACATGCTTCGGTCAAAAGGATGACATAAGCAGATTTGTAGATGAACGTTCAAAACCTGCTCTTACTGTACGTGTGGTGCTTATCTGACCAACCGGCCACGTGTGTGATCTTTATGCTCTTCAGCTGGAAGTTGCAGAGTGTGTGTGGGGTTGAGTTTCTGCCACACGGAGCATTAAAGTCTCACTCTGTAAGCTAAGCTCACTGTTCTGGTGTTACATTACACTTAGAAGCTGGCATCCACTTTTCCACTTCCAGCTACAAGGTGGACTTAAAAAAAGAAAAGAATGAAAGAAATCCCAGCAGTCATAGTGCAATATGAAACCAGAACCAGTCTGGGAATCACTGGGATCCAGTGGTGGAAGAAGTGCTCAATTGTTTTACTTAAGTAAAAGTACCAATACTGTAATGTAGAAACACTCTGTTACAAGTAACAGACCGGTATAATCTTTTTTTTTTGTAAAGGTGCAAAAGTATTGGCATCAAAATATACTCATCATGCAGAATGTCCCATTTCACAAGTTCAATACGTATAAACATCTTTTGAAAATAGCAAATCTATAAGCTCACAACACGTCGCAAAGCGGCGCGTTGTGAGCTTGTCGATCGTCTATTTTCAAATAGCCAAATTATATGGAGGGCTGGTTAATGTATGTTTTAGTTGCTAGTTACTTCAAAGTAACTAGTAACTAAAGTTTTCAAAGAATTGTAGTGGAGTAAAAAGCACAATATTTTCCTCTGAGATGTAGTGGAGTAGAAGTAAAAGTATTGAAAATAGGAAATACTCCAGTAAAGTAAAAATACCTCAACATTGTACTTAAGTACAGTACTTGAGTACTTTACACCACTGATAAAATCACAGGGATCCCTGTGCTTTCCCCTTCTACCTTTTCGAGTCAATAGTCGTTGTGTATTGTCTTCAAATGACTGTTGTTGTATTTTCTGCACTTTTCTCTGAGCAGAAAATCAAACATAACAGTTTTTGCCTCACATGATAATTAAGAAACAAGACCCGAGAGGGAGTGCTTTGTGGTGGTTATTGGCACACTCACACTGCACAGCCGTGTATTATTGCTTTTATACAACCGTTACATTTTTTTTTTTTTTTAATATGAGTTAGTACTGTTCGGTTTCACTATTATTGCGTTGCTTTCAGCCCTTCCGCAACCCGAAATACAGTAGTTCCCCATTGTTTACCGTTGCTATAGGCTACTTAACTGCACTAGGGGACCGTGCGTGCGTGCGTGCGTGCGTGCGTGCGTGCGTGCGTGCGTGCGTGCGTGCGTGCGTGCGTGCGTGCGTGCGTGTGTGCATGCGTGCGAGCGTGCACCAGTGGTGTAAAGTAACTATGTACATCTACTCAAGTACTGTACTGTACTTAAGTACAATTTTGAGGTATTTTTACTTTCCAGGAGTATTTTCAATTTTCAGTACTTTTACTTCTACTCCTCTACATCTCAGAGGCAAATATTGTACTTTTACTCCACTACAATGATTTGAAAACTTTAGTTACTACTAGTTCCTTTGCAGATATACATTATTAGATTATAAAACATACATTAACCATTTCAGCCCTATTTGAAAATAGCAGATCTACAAGCTCACAACGCGTCGCTATTTTCAAACATTTTAGGACTTTTACTTTTGGTACTTTAAGTATATTTTGATGCCAATACTTTTGTACTTTTACTCAAGTAATTTTTTTATTCCAGACTTTTCCTTGTAACAGAGTACTTCAACATTCAACGGTATTGATACTTTTACTTAAGTAAAACATACTTTTTCCACCACTGCACTGGGTCTTATGTAGCCTCAATATCACAGAAATCCACTGAGGAATGATTTTTGGGGGATTAAAGATGATGATGATGATAATAGTGATAATCATTAGTCAGTAACAATTCTCTTCAGTTCAGTCCATGACCAAATCCATTCATGATAGTAATTCTGACTGTGGTAATGACCAAGTATCCGTTCATTAAAACACAGCCTTCGCAGCCTAATTAATTTGCCATTAGGATATCAGCATGGATTAGAGTTCTGTCGCCACGACTGATTTCAGTCATTTTTTATTATAAGATGAAAGAGTATTAGAATAGTTCAAACTAGCAATAGAATACATGTTCAGAAGCATCGTACAAAAACCCTCAGATATTTCATAAAAGCCAAAGGTTTTCACTGTGTGATTTATTCAACTGGTTGGCTGTATGTAGAACAGCAAAAACATAGATTAATAATTTACTGAGGCTACTTATTTATGCCTATCACTCCTTTCCATGCATGGAGCATATAGGCCGTTAATTACAGTCCGCCAGAGTCCTCTATCCTGGGCCTTCTTTTCCAGCTGTTTCCATGTCAGGCCACACTGCTTGATGTCAGTCTCAAGGTCCCTGCGCCAGGTGTTCTTTGGCCTTTCCCCTCCTTCTGGTGCCTTGCGGGGTCCATCTAAGGCAGGGCTACTCAACTTAAGATGGCTCAGGGGCCACTCAGCAAAATACCAAAAGTCCAAGGGGCCGCAAGCTAAAAATGACGGTCCTATTTTGGATTTTTCGATTTTGTAACACACACTATGCATTGTTATTGTTATAAGAAAATGTACATTTTGACATCATATTCTTTTCACTGTACCTGTTTATTTTGTGTGTATGTCCAGTGGCATCAGTTCAGCAAAAGCTAAGGTATGGCAAGGTTAGGGTTGCCAACTCCCAGAGATTGAAGTAAGGGACACCTACCCTAGGCGGCGGAAAAAAATAGGGGTCAAACCCCCCAAAAAACCCGAAATGCATAGAAAACTATGCATTATACCTGTAACAATTGATGTTTGTTTTTGAAAAAAAATGTAGCAACCCATATATTTGAACGTATTTTTTTTTGTTTTTTTGGTTTGACCATGAGGGGCCCCCAAGACGCTGCGTTGGGGCCGCATGCGGCCCGCGGGCCGCGGGTTGAGTAGCGCTGATCTAAGGGCTTGTCTCGTGATGCTGGTTTTGGGCTTTAGGAGCGTGTGGCCGATCCATTCTTCTCTTAACCTCCTCTTCTACTGCCGGTAGACCCGCTCTCTGCCAGAGATCATTATTGCTAATGGTGTCTGGCCAGCGGACGCTCACGATCCTCCTCAGGAAACATCACCATTTTACATACTGCGCTAATTGTTTAGGAAACACAGCAATAGTGTGGAGGACTTCTTTCATGCTGTTTCACACACACCACAGATTGGGACTTGGCCTAATAATGTTTTATTCATCCTATATTAGAATAGGAGGGTAGGGCTGGCCGGCCACCATGACTCAGCCATTACCATATACTGTAAGGAGTTACCAATGCAGCTACGCCCAAACATGGAGTGTGTTGTCTAACCTCAATGTGTCGTCATGGCATCAGGCAATCAGTCAGCTCCATATATGGGCACACGTGGGGGCATGCCCATATATGGGCATGTACTGATGACATCAGGGATCTCCATATATGGGCATAAAAGGGACAAGGACTGACAGATACAGAGATCTCCATATGGGCATATCAGTTTGGCCAGGCTCATAGTCTTTAAACAAATTAGCAAAATATATCATTTAGTTCAGCCTAAGTAAAAATGAATCCTTCCAAAGGGCCACATGTAAGCACCGATGACTGGAACCAATACATTACATTGGTGATGCAATCCAGTGTAATGGAAGTCAAATGAACTTCACATGGGGGTTTAACATGATCCCAGTTTGTCAAATGATCAACAGGCATTCACAAATATATAGGCTGAGGGAAACGGCGTTACAAAACCATAAAACGCATTATATAACATCATAAAAAGTTCAATGTTCCCCTCTGAGATGGACTGGAGGGACAAGCAGACATGATGTCATGCCAAGACGTCATGACATCATGTATGAAGGACTGCTTTGGCTTTTGAAATAAAATGTATTTTTCAAAGTTCTCTATGTAGCCACAGAAATGCAACCAAAAGAGTGAATTCAACCTGACATTTGTAACACTGTTACCACTACAGAGACACATGACGGCAAGATCTATTTGAGAGTGTGGCGTGTCTGTGTGTGCTGTGTGTGTGTGTGTGTGTGTGTGTGTGTGTGTGTGTGTGTGTGTGTGTGTGTGTGTGTGTGTGTGTGTGTGTGTGTGTGTGTGTGTGTGTGTGTGTGTGTGTGTGTGTGTGTGTGTGTGTGTGTGTGTGTGTGTGTGTGTTGTGTGTCTAGGACACATAGTTCCACTTCCAGGAAACCCCTGAATATCCTTCCTCCACTTCTCATGGTTGCTTGACTCTCCTGCTGATAACGCTGCCAGTCAATAGCGGAAAAAAATCAAGACTTGTCTCTGTCCTTTAGGTAATGGATAGCTAGAGTTGTTATCATAGTGATGGATGTGACTAGATGTATTGTGTCGCAGTAATGGATGTGACTACTGTAGATGTATTATCACAGTTATGGATGTAACTAGATGTATTATCAATAGTAATAGATGGATTATTGGATTTGTGCAAATATCTTAAATATATCCATACCCCAAAATATCATCACATTATAAATATTGGGCTATTCGGTCAAAGATATTTTGTCTTTTGATTCAGTATTGCCAAGTCCTCAATAGAAGGTCCATCAACAGAATGATTCATTGAACTGCATGCACCTACAACTTCTTAAGCCATTAAAACCGGGAAAGCATCTGTGTAACGACTTTAACCATTATTCTATACTTTGGCTATTCAATAATCTTGAACATTTGTGCAAATCTTTGAATATACATACAAGTAAGACGCGCGAACGCTGGAAGCGAACGCAGCTCGAAAATATTGTGTATTTACGGACTTGTAATCCGTGTTATTTCACCGTGATGGGGAGAGAACATTGTGTGTGTGTGTGTGTGTGTGTGTGTGTGTGTGTGTGTGTGTGTGTGTGTGTGTGTGTGTGTGTGTGTGTGTGTGTGTGTGTGTGTGTGTGTGTGTGTGTGTGTGTGTGTGTGTGTGTGTGTGTGTGTGTGGCAGGCTGGTGTGCATTGTCTAAATTCCTGCACTCTGGCGCACTCTGGAGGCTGCTTACAGGCAGTGCACGCATGTGAGTCACATGGGGGCGCGAGCCGATGAGAGCATGAACACAGACAGAATCGCAGACAGACAGACACACACACAACCTGAGCAGGGTTACATAGTAAGCTCCACTTGGTCGGAGCCTCCTTCCGCGTTCGCAATAACATTTTTAACGACAATATTTGCTTCTGGGGGCCCCTGGAACAAAATATTTTGAGATGGGGGTCCGTGATCAAATACATATAATTTTTAGGGTCCTTGACATGAAATGTTGTGAGCACCACTGATATATCAACATACGTTTTTCAGAAAACTGTTAGGATTTAGAAGACATTTGTAGAATCTGCCTCAGGTCTTAATGGGTTAAAGTGACCTTCACGCAGACACACACAGATACCTTCAAGGTCCTTGAAGGTATCTGTGTGTGTGTCTGCGTGAAGGAGCAGAAATATACGACCCAGTGACCTGCATTCAATCCGGGGTCCGAGCTTATCATCACAAGGCAGAAATGCATAATTCAGTGACATTTAGAAGGAAAAAAACACATGGACAGAAGATCAGAATCATAAATCATGAATTGAAAAGGAAGGGAAACTCCACCGTGGAGATTGTATAGTGAGACAGCATGGCCCCTTACAGTTACATATACAAAGAAAAATAAAGAATTAGTCATAACCCATCACAAAAATACCATGACCATTCATCCATGAAAATATCAGAGCAAAAGAGGTGAAATAATAAATTACTTTCTGCAGGAAAATAAAGTGGCTGTCTGCTTTATCTGAGGCAGGAAACCACCCCATTATCAAATGTGGATTCATTCCATTTATCAAAGCTACATTCCACTGCGGGATGTACTGTTCACTACTGCCATGTTTATTTATAAGCCTGATCCGCTTATCTCCAACTGGCTCTGGGTGCCTGTAGAGACGCCATTGCTTCCAGTGATCAGTGCGTCTCTGCACTGAGCAGGGTAGTGTTACACTATGAGATGGGTACAGAACAGGGCTTAAAGGGAGAGAATTGGATTTAAATGTTTTCCCTTCCTCACCTAAAGTACTTTAGCTAATTGGGGGAGACAATTTGCCGGAATGATGTGTTTTAGCTTTGTAAAAAAAAAGACAAACAAGCCAACAAGCGTGGGTGAATTGTTATTTTCAATTCGGCAGAAAATACATTATACCGTAGTTGTAGCAATGCAACAGTGAAGCAAGACAATATAATGTTGTATAATTATAATATATATTCTGAAGCAGTAGACCCTACCGCCTCAGAATATAGCTAATAGTAGGTAATTTCTCTACTGGGTAGAGCATGGCGAGTCCTTGCTGATTCAAACAAACTGATATCCACCAGTGGCTAACCTCTTTAGTCGTTTCCGGTTAAAGCTGCAATCTGTCACTTATTTCATGGCTGAGTCATGGTGACATGAGCGTGAGGGTCTTTTACTGGATTGGATACAGTTCCGTCTTCCGCGTTGTTCATTAGTGCAGCATGGTAAACAGGGTCCAAACAGGTTTGACCATTGAAAGTGAAAAGTCTCTCTTCTCGTACAGTGGATGCATATTGTTGCGTTCTGTGTCACTTCCAGGCAATCCTCGATTGCCCAAACTCGCCCAAATCCAATTCCGTCCAGAAATAGCCACGTTTCTTTGTAATTTAAGCTCACATTTCAGATGAACTGTGGTGGAGCAGAGAAACGACCCTTATTGAACAGAAACAGAACACTGCTTTGTTCTACAGCTGTTGCCCCGGCGATGCCACGTCTCTCGGACCCTCCGTTGGCCGTCTGATTGGTCATCAATTACAATTTACAATTTAGGTATTTAGCAGACACACACTAAACACGTGGTAATCTAGGATCTAGGATCATCTAGGATCATAAGTAAACCAAGAACCATCAGTCTAAACAGTATAATATCAAACAATCTATAATCTGTATATTGAAACTATACATACTATGTATGGGATGCCAGGTCAACAAATGAACCTGGCATCTGTCTACATAACCTGCTATGTAAGTTACGTTTTAACCTTTGTATAAACCTGCAAAAGGTCGTCAAGGCTAGGGCATGTGCTACGGCAAGTGCTAGGGGCTGAGGGTGGAGTCTGAAGGGGTGAGTCTTCAGATTACGGCAGAAGACTTGGAGTGAGTCTGCACTGCAGTTCTATCCGCAATGGGGAGTTTGTTCCAATTAGGACTGGTCCTTGTTCTAACCTTTCCTACAGATGAAACCGTATCTATCCAATATCCCTGACCAACAGTGGAACAAACGGAGGTGGAGTCTAGGACCGTTTTTTTTTCAGGCCAATGATCCCTTAGCTGAGAAATAGATGAAGGAGGGAACCCTGCTAAATACATTTCATATATTCACATTATTCATTTTCCATTAGATACATAGATAGCTTCATAGACTTGTTTGACATCACTGTCATGGTATTAACCACTTACTGTAAACATGTCAATACTTAGTAAACTTGACCTTTGGCTTTGTACTTTGTCTACTCTTTTTCCCCCTACAACATCTCTTTGCCGAAAATAGCTGAGCTTGTCAGCTATTTTTGGTGGCACCGAGTGCCGCGCTATGAGCTTGTAGA
This sequence comes from Gymnoscopelus braueri, assembly GCF_963280865.1. Taxonomy (NCBI): domain Eukaryota; kingdom Metazoa; phylum Chordata; class Actinopteri; order Myctophiformes; family Myctophidae; genus Gymnoscopelus; species Gymnoscopelus braueri. The sequence continues at coordinate 4,141,143 of NC_137625.1, read as the reverse complement.
TCTGCTATTTTTGAAAAATCGTGTTTAGAAGCGGCCTCAGGTCTTAATGGGTTAAACTGTTCCTAATTTTAGCTGGGGGACCTCAAGGAACCCTGGACCCCCCGCTTTGAGAATCAGTGATGTAGTGAATACATCATCAATACAGTGGACCTGTTGAGAGTGAGGGGGGGGGGTTGAGTTTTAATGGAACCGCTTCAGAAAATGATGAATTGGACTACAGGCGGGTGTGCTTTCTCACATTCATACTCTCTCTCTCCCTTGCTTCTCTTTGTGCCAGACTGCGTGTGTGTGTGTGTGTGCGTGTGTGCGTGGGCGTGTGTGCGTGTGTGCGTGGGCGTGTGTGCGTGTGCGTGTGTGTGTGGGGGGGGGGACATTAGTTTGTTAAGCAACTTGTGTGTATTTACACCCATTAGTCACGGATGGATTGAGGTGAAAAGTGAAGAAAGAACAAACAGTGTTTATGTTCACTGGTTCATCAACATGCATATACGCCTACTACATACATGTTACTGTACATTTACATATCATTTACATAATCCTACATATGTTAACTCATTCAGTGCCATTCTTATTTATGGCAGTTTGGTTCTGAGTGCCACAGCCAAAATTCATTGTAAAAAAAAAAGTGCTTAGGAGCCGAGATACAGCCTTTTTCAGTAAGAAGTTAAACAAGAAGTGAATGGAGCAGCAAATCTTCAAATAATCATATCTTGGGTTCTGAACATAAAATAAATAAATAAATAAAAAGATTATTATTATTATTATTTATTTTTTTCATGACGTCTTAGACGTCACGTGGCGCTCAGGGCGCTCAGAGGCCATGATGTCTTAGACGTCATGTGGCACTGAATGAGTTAACATACATTTACAGACACATGCTATTTCAAATTGACATATCCATGTTGCATACATTTACATGTAAGGAAAAACTTGAGCTCCAATGGTACAACAGAGTGGGCAGCAGAACAAAGAGGTAGGCATTATTTAGCTGTGCAGGAGGCCTGTGTTAAAGTGAAGAAGGGGAATGCTAAACTCTGGTAGAAGAAGGGATGTTGTTGTTCTAACCAGGCTGAGACGGGGGCATTGTGGTCGAGCCAGCTGTTTGAAAGTCATAGACAAACAATCTGCCGGTCCTGTGTCAGTGTGGAAATCTGGAGACAGATCGACATGTTTTGTTTTCTTCATTAATTCAGTGAAAGGCAATAGTTATCCAGGGACTTTTTGATTTCTCTATTAAGTCTATATTTGCATCTGAGATCAATGTAACCTGTAGAATGAAGGCGCTGAAGCAACTCGGATAGTTGGAGGTTTTCTTCGGGCACCTGATGCAGATGTAGTAACATAAGGATAAGGATAATTCCTTTTAACAGGTCGTTCATGAAAGTCCTTGCGGTCTTGTTTCCAATGAGAACCTGTGAGCAATTGGGGTTAAGAGTCTTGCTCAGGGACAAATTTCATATCATCGGCACATATGCTGGGATAGCCTGGAATCGAACCTGGGGCAACCAGGGCCAGCTGGTTCCCTAGGCGGGCTCACTAACCACTCAGCTATGGCCGCCCCAATCTACCCCAATCGACCCACATCTGAGGTCGATTAAAAAAAATGTCTTCGTCTTCCTAACAGTTTTCTGAAAAACCTGTTGCTACGTACATCAGTGGTGCTAATGTCAAGGACCCCCAAAATGATATGTATGAAAAACAAAATATTGTGTTCTAGGGACCCCCAGAAGCAAAGATTTGAGTAAAACATTTCACAAAATTATATTGAAAGATTTGCCCAAAAATGCAAGAAAAAAAAAAAGTAGATCTACAAGCTCATAGTGTGGCCCAAATATTGTATAGCTAAAGTATGAAATAATGGTTAAAGTGATTGATATGTGATGCTATATTAAGTACTTTTGCTAGGGACCCCATGAGCCACCCCCTGAATGGAACAAAAACAATGAATTAAATTCCTGTAAAGGAACAGAATACTGTATCGTTTCCTGTTGAATCCACAAGAGATATTAGCGAGCCAGAGTGAATGGCTTCATACTCTAAACAAACAGTGATTTATTCATTTGTTCACACAGGGTGGAAGAAGACAACTATGACACTTCTTAATCAAGTTGTCATTTATCTCTGTGGATGCAGATTGCAGACCGTGGCTTAGGAAGTGACTCTAATTACACGTTCCTCAAGTCAAAGGAACGTAATTAACTGCTTCAACCACAATAATGTTGATTTTAGATGGATTGATTTAGCTGGTTGTGTGTTCCTCGCACACTGTCATCCTTTCACCATCTGAAAGGATGTTGTCAAAGTTGGTATTGGGCGACGGGACCACCACAGCAATAAGACCCGGGTACACACACAGTGCCAGTAATCTAACTCAGTGGTTTTCAACCCTTTTCAAATCAAGGTCCATTATTTATTCAGTGTTTGAGCCACGGAACCACCATTTAATGAGATTTAGCCTCTCAGACCCACAGTTCCATGCTGTATTGATGTGGAACCAATAGGAGAGATAACAGGCACACGTTGATCAAAATAACAATTCTTCTACATTGTTCTACAACATACACTACTCACTTCAGCCATATACGTTTTGGCCATTTGAAAATAGCAAAATGCGTCATACTTGTAGATCTGCTATTTTCAAAAGATTTTGAAATGGGACATTCTGTATAATGAGTACTTTCTACTGTTGGTACTTTAAGTACATTTTGATGCCAATATTTGTTGTAATTTCACTGCAGTAAATTTTGAATTCCGGACTTGTAACAGAGCATTTCTACATTTTAATAGCAGTATTTATTGATACTTACTCGTACTTTTTCCACCACTGCTCTAATTGTGTAGACTTCTTGTAAATTAAGTCATGCAGATGTTTAACAATAATTTAACTCTTGAGAGCGTAAAATTAGATTAAATTACGCTCTCAACAGTTAATCTAATCTAACCATCATTTAGCTGGGGACCACCTGGAACCCCCTCAAGGACCGCTGGTTGAAAACCACTGCTCTAACTCTATGAGTGCACCTGAATGTTACTGTGTGATCTGGAAGCCAAGTATTTGCATCAGGGGTTCCTCAAATATAGATCATTTAAATGTGTTTCTGTGTCAGGTCCTACTATACTGTTGAGATCTAATTATTTATCTGGTGTGTGCCTGCTCTCAGATACCCATAAATGTCATATTAAAGCGGCAGCGCAAGTGTGGACATTTTTACCATTGAGCTAATGGAGCCTAGCCTGCATGCTCAGGGGATACATAGAATCTTGACCATGAGGTCCAAATTTGTGCCTAGGTGAGACATGACCTTTGACACGATCTAAATGTCTCAATAGAAGAGCCGGGAAACAACAAAGTCATGTTGTATTAACATACTCTACCATTACAGATTGGACAAAATTACATTTTATTCATTAAAAAAAGTTACATATTGCTGCTTTAAGGCTTCATCTCTTTTATGGATAAAACCTTAAATGGGCCACACCATGAATTTCATTTTTTTTTTGGGGGGGTGTATTTTTTGGGCTCCCCAGTGTCTCTTGTACCCCAAAAAAACATTCAGTCATTCATTCTCATTTCAGAGATTTTCAGAATGGGCGTGTCTGAACAGGCCATTTCAGAATGGCAATGCAAGTGACATCACTTGCATTGCCATTGCATTGATGATGGCCAGACAGAATTGCTCAGTAGCCCCCCGCTGCCCAAAAGGACGTTTTGGTATTGCAGCTGAAAGTGCTGTATAAGCCAGAGACAATTGACTTGGGATGAGTATATCTGAGTGATGATTTAGGCTCAAACCTTTTGAAAAAGGTTTGAGGGACATACACCATATGATATTAAATATCAAATATATTTTTTAAATTCATGGTGTAGATCCTTTAAACCGTATATAGTACGTAATAATAATTGTTCCAGATGTCAAAAACACAGGTTTCCTGGTGGTCTTTATACGGGTGTTATTGGAGGTTGGTGGTGACGGACGGAGGGGGGGTGGGTATGGGGACTGAAATCTTGCACTCATCCAGTCCTCTCGAGTGTTTTTATTTTTCTCTTTTCAATCAATTTCTAATTTTCAATCACACCCACATTGATTTTCTAGTTAACTTTTTTGGACAAAATAAACGATTCAGGGAAATCTCGCAGCCTACACCTCTGCTGCATGTCGACATCTTTATCGCATAACAATTTCTATTAATTTCCCAACTCTGCGAGGCGTGATGTGTTGTGCTGTGTGCCGCATGCCTCCCTCCCCGGGGGAAAAGCTCCACTTTTATTAGACATTGATTTTCTATAGGCTCTCCTTCATGGCGAGGCTAAGGACTCGCCACGAACACTTATCGACATCATCACTCAGTGGAGCGGTGAAGGGGTGTGTGTGTGTGTGTGTGTGTGTGTGTGTGTGTGTGTGTGTGTGTGTGTGTGTGTGTGTGTGTGTGTGTGTGTGTGTGTGTGTGTGTGTGTGTGTGTGTGTGTGTGTGTGTGTGTGTGTGTGTGTGTGTGTGTGTGCGTGTGTGTGTGTGCGTGCGCGTCGTCTAGCATTATTGTCAGATCACCTCTATTTTGTCAGACCAGCTAATGTGAGGCGATCAATCAATCTCTCTGATGGAGACGAGGACGCAGCGATCAATGCACTGAAAAATAGATGAAGTGGTGTGACTCTCCCTGATTGGGTTCATCCATTTCTGATCTCCATATTTCACCGCTGGGCTGGTTCCATTTAGTCCAGTCTGTGGGGTGGACATTTGGCAATCAGTGGAGTGATGTTGTTAGAGTTGTTAGATAAGCATGCCTTCTTCCCAAATATGCGTATTTCTAACACTTTTCTGTTCTGAAGCCAGTATTAGAAGTTATATAATATGTTTGCTTATAGCATCCATATCGCAAGATAACAGAAGTGTGTTGGACATTAGGACATACTCAAACAAGTGTATGAAATGATATCAGTCTTATTTGAACCCATTAAGGCCTGAGGCCGATTCTACACAATAATGTCTTCTAAATCCGAACAGTTTTTTGAAAAAACCTATGTTGTTATATCAGTGGTTCTCAATCTTTTTCATGTCAAGGACCCCTAAAATGATATGTATTTGGCCGCGGGCCCCCATCTCAAAATGTTTTGTTCCAGGGACCCCCAGAAGCAAAGATTTGAGTTACAAATGTTCGCTTTAAAAATACATATATTCAAAGATTTGCACACATTTTCACGATTTTTCAAAAATAGCAGATCTACAAGCTCGTAGTGCGGCACTCGGTGCCGCGCTATGAGCTTGTAGAGCTGCTATTTTTGAATAGCCAAAGAAATCTAAAATGACAAAAAAAAAAGCAAACAATGGTTAAAACGACAGAATCGCAACCCATATCCCGCCTAGTCAAAATGTGTAGTTTTTTTGCCCCCCCCCCCCTTCGATTTAAACGTTTGACTTCTTGGGAGTGAGAATGCGTTGAATGAACACCGGAGATTTTTTAGACTAGACTTTGTTTTAAACTAGAGTATCATGTACACTGAGCCTCCAGAACTTCTAATCAGGAAACTGGTTTTTACTGGGGACATGAAAGCAACACAAAACCCCGGTTTGACAAAGGGGAGACAGACAGCCAACTTCCTTCCATGGAGCTACAACTGTGTGTCAGCCTCTTTGAAGCCCAGAGCCACCGGAAGAAATCTGTTACTCCTGATTGGCTGTTTAGACAGATTGGTCCACGGGGCCAGGACTGCTCCATTCTGTGGATGTGGGGTGGGGTGGGGTGTGGGGGGGGGGGGGGGGGGGGCTCTTAATAAGGTCAGTGTTGGGCTGCCTGATGATGGAGAAAAAAAACATCTGGGCTTCAGCGATGGCGAACGATTATCGGGAATTGCTTTCTCTTGATTCTGGGAATTGCGTTGTTGATATTGATAATGCTTATTAGGTTTGGACTTTTGCCCTGCATGTACAGCGATGTTAACAGGATTATTCACATAATTCATATTTCTCTTTAATCAACCCCCCCCCCCCCTTTAACTCATTTGGCTGTGGCCAAATACGTATCATTTTGGAGGTTTCCTTGGCACAAAAAGGTTTGAGAACTGATTTAGAAGGCATTTAGTAGAATCTGCCTCAGGTCGTAATGGGTTAAATGCTGCATTAAAAGTAACCCATTGAGACCTGAAGCCGATTCTACATGTCTCATAAATCTCAACAGTTTTCTGAAAAACGTATGTTTCTATATCAGTGGTGCTCAATCTTTTTCATGTCAAG
>NC_137625.1:4052412-4129912 GCF_963280865.1 Gymnoscopelus braueri | reverse complement strand
AACAATATGTATTTGGCTGCGGACCCCCATCTCAAAAAAAAAAAATCCAGGGACCCCCAGAAGCAAAGATTTGAGTAAAAAACAATTGCTTTATAGATATATATTCAAAGATTAGCAAAAAAAAAAAACAGATTTTAAAAAAAAATAGCAGATATACAAGCTCATAGTGCGGCACTCGGTGCCGCGCTATGAGCTTGTATATCTGCTATTTTTTAATAGCCAAAAGTATAAAATATGGATAAAGTGGTTACACAGATGCGTCCCCCGGTCTTAAAGGGTTAATGCTTTTCCATACGATGATGCAACCCTTCATGGTGATGGATGGAGGATCAGATCATTACCAGATGTTTATCTCCAGCGGTTGAGGAGTGTGTCCCGTGGGGTTGTTGTACATTTGTGCTGCTCGCTGTCGGCGCCGCTCAGCGCCGCGACAGCGATGTCTATCCCCACCCCAACCCACCGTGGCGTTCGCTGGGCCACCGTGTCTGTTTGCTAGCTGGAGAGAGCCGCTCGGAATTAGGAGACCCCAACGGAGTATAGCATATCGTCACTGTCGGTGACGCTGTCTCCATTTTTAAATAAATCAGTGCTATTGAACACCCATTATGTCTGTGTGTGTGTTTGACAAATATTGAACCAATGACAATTGGAACCCCCCCCCCTTCCAGTCAAATGACAATTAAAAAGTGCTTCTGACTAAACCTCCTAACTCCATCATTGGATCCTCAAAACTGTCGGTCGAACCACCTAACTCCATAGCTGTTTATTCCATCATTGATTAGAATGACAAAGTCAGAAGGGAAAGAAATCTGTCTCCACATTAACGGTCAAAAACCTCCTAACTCCACTTGTATTTGGGTAAAGTAATGATAATATAATATAATATAATATAATATAATATAATATAATATAATATAATATAATATAATATAATATAATGTATTTGGGTAAAGTGATGATAATATAATATAATACTAGAAAATGTGCTCCTCGGAGCACAGGTCTCCACCAGTACTGTTCCTGATTAATCCTGTCTTACCTATTTATATTACATATTGTCACGTGTCACTTGACCAATGTTAGCTTGGCTGATGGAAGCTCACTTCCAAAAATATAAATGATTTTTTGAAGTGACACACCTATTTATAGGTTTCTATGTCATCATGCGTCTCGCTAGCCAATCAGAGCATTGGTGACAACAATATTGTCACGTGTCACACGAAGCTTGACCAATGTTAGCTTGGCTGAGACGGGGGACACACGGAAGGACAAGAACGAAAACATACTCTCCACCTCTGGCGGAGACAATAATGCATTTGGGTAAAGTAATGATAATATAATATAATATAATGTATTTGGGTAAAGTAATGATAATATAAGGACACATTCAAGTATCTGACCATGTATAGAGTCACCGTACCAACTTTGATGAGGCAGTTTTGTGTTGTTCCAAAAACATGTTTGTTTTTTTCATTTCCTGAAAAGTAAATATTTCGGACAGAGCCGAAATATATACTCATGGATTAAACTTCTCAGTTGCAACCACTGTATTTCAGTCATTTGGATTCCATAGAAGCCAGCATGTCTTCTATGGAAGTATGTTGCACAGCGGAAATAGCCGATCTACAAGCTCTCAATCGCCCTTCAGGACTTGGCCATACATTTTTATTTCAGTCTCGACATTTTATTTTGCTTTAATCCATGTGCACTGTTTTATATGTATAGTGCAAAAAGTCTGTGTGTGTGTATCGCAGCAATACACACACACACACACACACACACACACACACACACACACACACACACACATACACATACACATACACATACACACACACGCACACGCACGCAGGGAGGGAGCTTTAATCAGATTATGTGCTGACCTCTGACCTCGATGCAGGTTTTAGAAACACAATGGGGTCTATGATCACTTTCTAATCCCATTAGCATTGGATTAAAACGGAGAAGATATTTACAACACACGAGCACACATGCGTGTGCGTGCACACGCACACGCACACACACACACACACACACACAAAATATGGTCCCTTGAGCCACTGCTTGAGTTGGTGACACAATAATGAATTTGGTGAAATCCATAATTTCAAATGAGAAAGGCCCTCAATGTGCTTGTAAAGCCACAAGGCTTAAATCAGTCATGTTCCTTTCTTATCAATAAATGTATTATTAATACATTAAGTCTCACTGTATGGTCTTGCATGACAAACTAGTCAATACCACATTTAATAATTTCTTTGAAAGGGGCTTGAATAAAGATTTTGTGTTTCTGTCAAAAAGTACTGCCACCATAACTGAGCGTGTACAAATGGAACCCCCTCTAGTAACACAGAGGGTCCCCGGACCACTACAACAATTAGGTATGCAATACTGTATGGATGATTGAATGTATGTTTATCAAACATTTTAATGAAGGCCAGGAAAAAATATGAATTGTTCAGGAAATTAAGAAAACCATATTTAAAAGAAAAACAAAGCAATACTGCCTCATCAAAGTTGTTAACGCAATAGTGTTGATTTATGAAAAAAAAAAAGCTGAACATTTTAGTTAACTGGTTTCTGCCCGACAGCGACGATATATAGGAATTGCTAAAGGGAACCAGAATTATTAAAATAAAATCCAAAAGGATCCCAACCCTAGTAGTACTGCAGTAGTAGATACCTTGTGCCCCAGCTATAAATTCTTCTTATCTGTTTGACTGTAGGATGCAGTGGACGTGTAAAGCTCTCTGTTTGACTGTAGGATGCAGTGGACGTGTAAAGCTCTCTGTTTGACTATAGAATGCAGTGGACGTGTAAAGCTCTCTGTTTGACTGTAGGATGCAGTGGACGTGTAAAGCTCTCTGTTTGACTGTAGAATGCAGTGGACGTGTAAAGCTCTCTGTTTGACTGTAGAATGCAGTGGACATGTAAAGCTCTCTGTTTGACTGTAGGATGCAGTGGACGTGTAAAGCTCTGTTTGACTGTAGGATGCAGTGGACGTGTAAAGCTCTCTGTTTGACTGTAGGATGCAGTGGACGTGTAAAGCTCTCTGTTTGACTGTAGGATGCAGTGGACGTGTAAAGCTCTCTGTTTGACTGTAGGATGCAGTGGACGTGTAAAGCTCTCTGTTTGACTGTAGGATGCAGTGGACGTGTAAAGCTCTCTGTTTGACTGTAGGACGCAGTGGACGTGTAAAGCTCTCTGTTTGACTGTAGGATGCAGTGGACGTGTAAAGCTCTCTGTTTGACTGTAGGATGCAGTGGACGTGTAAAGCTCTCTGTTTGACTGTAGGACGCAGTGGACGTGTAAAGCTGACAGGCTGAGGACAGATTTACTGTCACTCGTTTTAAAGGAGGATGGCAGCATCCCAGGATGCACTCTGTCTTCACATTGTTCCTCTAGTGGCTCCACCCCCTCACGTCCTCAGCCTGTGATATGGATTCCTTTTGTCAGCTCAATATGGAGGCTTTTTCATCACCAAGGCTGTTAACACATTCAGTCCGGGAACGCATGTCACTATAGATGTCTTTGGCTTTACAAAAATTGTGAAAATGTGTGCAAATCTTTGAATGTATATATATATACATTTTAACTGAAATCTTTGCTTCTGGGGGTCCCTGGAAGAAAATATTTTGAGATGGGGGTGGGGGGTGTCTGCGGACAAATACATCATTGTGGGGGTCCTTGATATGAAAAAAGAACCACTGATTATTATAACAACATAAGTATAAAAAAAACGGTTAGGATTTAGAAGACATTTGTAGAATCCCTGCAGAAGCAAAGATTTGAGTTAAAAAAATCGCTTTAAAGAACATATTCAAAGATTTGCACAAAATATCAAGAAAAAAAAAAAAGCAGGCCTACAGGCTCGTAGCGCTACGAGCTTGTAGATCTGCTATTTTTGAATAGCCCAAAGTATAAAATAATGGTTATAGCTAAAAAAATCTAAAATCACACAGTATGCGTTCCCGGATTAAATGGGTTAATCACCTGTAGCCCAGCCCCCCCCCCCCCTCCTTCTCCTGCACAAAGCCAGAGGCTGATGTACTGTGTGTGTGGGTGCGTGCGCGTGTGCACGTTTTCCTCTGCTATCCTTTGTGCACGTTGTCTTCCTTTAGATCAGCATTATTGTGTGAATAATGCCTGTCCAGTCTATGTGGTTAATTAGCACTCAGGGTTCTCTATAAAGACATGGAGGTTCAATAGCTCTCGTCCAGACAGGGGGGGGGATGGGGGGGGGAGGGGCTTGATGTTGTCTGGAGCAGACAGGAATCACTGAGTGAGATAGTAAACAAAGACAGGCGGAGAGAGGGAAGGACAGACAGACGGGTAGAGACGTTGAAGAGGGAAGGGAAGATGAAAATCCTGATGTGTTTCAGAGTACAGAGGGTCCAGAAAGCGTTCTGTAGAATTTCTTTTATGCACCCGTCCTGTGTTTCTTTACTGCGGACGGTACTGCAAATGACAACTGAATTTCAATAAAGGTTCTATCTATCTACTTGCACTTGCCGTAAAATAAACCCCAGTTAAAACGACGGACGACGCGCCGTCTAAAGCGGACTTGAGCCACGAGAAGCACCGCCGAGCGAGCCGTGCGGCGAGCGGGTCGCCGTGTCGAGCGTTGCAAAGTCCGCTTCAGTCAACTCAACGCTGCTTGAGTTATGTCCCAATAGGCAGGGGCGTAGCTACTAGAGATGCGCCGATCGCGGTTTTAGCCGCGGTTGCCGCAGTTAACCGCAGTTTGGTTGGATTTGGGTCAATCAAATATAATTATTAATTAATATTGGATAAACCGCGGGTGAAATAATGCGGGAATTAAATTAATGATATCAATCTATAGGCCTATAATAGCTTTTAAAAAGCACTAAATTTCACCGTGTGTGCCTTTGTAGTATTTTAATATTACGTCATTTTACACCAGGCACAAAATAGCCGCTCACGACATGTTGCTTTGCAGGCAGCCAGTGTTGCCAGGTTGCGAGAGAAATAAGTAGCCAGGTCTATGAAAACAAGCCCAAAACAAGTGCCAAACAAGCCCAAAAGTCGCTTATAAAAAGCTTATAAAAAGCCGACATGGCAACAAAGTGGTTGAAAGCGAAAGTAACTTAATGAAGACGTGCGCTTGTTGTTACCATGGTTGTGGATTGTATACAGTCACTGCATCGCGACAGTGACAGTGGTGAGTGACATTGTTTATTAAGAAAACTAACGTCAGGAAAATAACAATTATTTGGTGCGGTTGGTGCAGATCTATAAATAGGATGATATAATTACCGCGGGTGGATGGCGGATGGATAATGAACTTGTTAACGCGGATTTGGGTGACAAAAAAAACCATCCGCGCATCTCTAGTAGCTCCTGTGACGCAGCCAACGCAGTTGCATTGGGGCCCAGGGTCATTTGGGGCCCACCAATAGCAGATCTACAAGCTCACAACGCCTCGCGCTGCGAGGCGTTGTGGGCTTGTAGATCGGCTATTTTTGGCAAAGAGGTATAGGTGTAGAGGGAAAAAAGAGCAGACCAAGTAAACAAAAAAAAGTATAATTTACTTGAGCACCTGCCCCTCTAAATGTCTGTGCACGCCACTGGGGCCCACTGTTGGCTTGTTACGCCACTGCCGATAGGGACAGCATCGTAACTCATATCCCCCCTAGTCAACATGTGCCGTTTCAGCCCCCCCCCCCCTTCCAGTCAAACGTTTGACGAAGTCACCCGTTTGCCGCCTTGGGAGTGAGAATGCGTTGATAGGTCACAAAAAGAGTGCCAATAGAACATGAAATAACATGGGGTCCAGCATGTTTTGATGATGGTGAGCTATACATCCATCTCATTACCTGTCAGGGTGGAGTGGATGCTCTTTGACACGAACGTCCGTAATTCAGCCGGTGCTGATTACACTAAGTGACAGCAGTTTATACCAGCCAAGTCAGCATGTAGCGTATAGCGTAGCCGGACCACTAAACATGCTCTTCTAGACGGACAGGCTGGCCCGAAGCCCAAATATTTAGAGGACCCAGAAGAGCCACGTTCTGCAACGTGATGCTGATTAATGTTCTTGTGGTTTTCATCGTGGGGCGAGTAAAAATGGAACACATAAAATGAAAGGCACGTCGTTTGCAAGATAAGACCACAGAGAGAGAGAGAGAGAGAGAGAGGTAGTAGCATATGCATCGAAAGCATCAACAGTAGCAGATCTACAAGCTTGAAACGCGCCGCGTTTCGAGCTTGTAGATCTGCTGCTTTTGATGCTTTAGTGTGACGCTGTAGTATGATCAAGTAGTGCGTTGATTTACGAAAAAGCACATAAAGTTAAAATATAACATAGATAAGAGGTTTCTGCCCGACAACAACAATTTGCGTGTGTGTGTGTGTGATCTAAATGGCTTTATGAGCTTTATAGGGATGCAATTAAGGAAACAGCTCTTTTATAGGATGCTGAGTGGGACACTGGAGGTTTTGACAGTTCAGAGCTCCGCGTAGCCCTGCAGTCTCATGAGGGCTGATTAGGGTGATTATTATCACTGGGGCAGAGATGATTGAGTTAACCCATTCAATCCGGGAAATCATCTGTGTCATGTTAGATTTCTGTGGCTATTCAAAAATAGCGGTTTGTAGATGGAAGATTGCAAATCTTTGAATATATATATATATTTTTAACTTGCAAGATTTGCACAAATTTTCACGATTTTTCCAAAAATAGCAGATCTACAAGCTGAACATGAGCTTGTATATCTTGAGCTTGTATATCTCAGATACTGTAGAGTTGTAGAGAGACTCCATTAGCAGAGAAGGGCGTTCGAATGGCAGCACACACACACACACACACACATGTAAAAACATTCACACACACACACACACACACACATGCACAGCAAACACATGAATTACACGTGCACTTCCATTGTAATGGAGGAAAACAGGGCATTTAATGAAAGAAATGCAACCATTTAAATTGTGTGGCGTAAATGTTCTCTCGTTGCAGTGGATAGTAAAAAGTAAATGTGTCAGCTTACTAAATGATATCTCTGAAAGAAGCCTGGCATGGTATTTAGTAATAGACAGTGTTGAAGGAACTGTGGAGTAGCACATTTATATTTTGAAAAGACCCCCTACCCCCTACCGCCCCCCCCCCCCCCCCCCCCAAAAAAAAAAGGAAAGGAAAAAAAAAGCCTATACATCAGAATATAATCACATTTGGGATTTAACTAAAAGAAGTGGACAGGTGAAAGGGGTCTCACCACCACACCACAAACGTCTCTCCTAAACCCAGCCCACTAATGTGTCCTTTCAGCGAATGATGGAAACCAGTCCCCTCACCACCGTAGTCCCCCACCCCCCCCCTCCCCCCCCACCCCCACACACACACAAAGACTGAAAGAAAGGAAAAACCCCTCCTGTACTTTTAAGGATAGTGAATAGAGAGCCCCACAGCCTGCCTGCCATGCCCCACATACGGTGGCTGAATACAAAAGACCCCCCTCTGTAAGAGCAGTCACTATGGGAGACCACTCTATCTGTCTCTGCTGCTGCGAGCGACGGGCCCCAATGAAGCTATCAGCGTGTTCACACACACACACACACACGCACACACGCACACACACGCACACACACACACACACCAATACCTCCAAACTGCTCTAAAACCCTCCTGGCTAATGCATTCTTTTCATCCCTGCAGCAGTGAGCAGAAAGCAGGGAGGGAGGAGAGCGGTTTGGTTTTGGGCCCAATTTGAATATTTCCATTATTTATCAGCGCAGAGAATTGAGACCTTTACTGTAGACGTGCCAAGTCGCCAGGGAATCGGGCGACGAGGGAATCGGGAGACGAGGGAATCGGGCTGTGGTTGGATTTGCTTCTGTGCTGTTAATTGCTTGAGGAACATTTCAAAAACACGATGTAGATATGATATGAGAACATGGAGGCAATGAAGACTGTCATCGTTTTCAGTTCAATAATTAATCATACTGTTCATTCAAATGTCAGGGATTATGATTGAGTCTGTATGATAAAGCCGGTATGGTTTCATGCAGTTGGCCACACATCACCGCCCTGAAAACCTTTACATTTATTACATCAATGTGAATACAAAACTAATATAAACAATTTAAACATTCCACTGGTACTGTATCACTAGTCTTCCTGCATTTAGATTACATGGTGGCCGTGGAGCCCTTGATAGGTTTAACACAGTGAATGTGTAATCATAGTTTGTTAAGGAAGTGCAGTACAGTGCAAGAGGAAGAGCTTTGATGTAATAGAATTCCATGGGACAAAGGGGCGGGCGTCTAGCCTGACAGACACACGATGGCTTTTCCCATGCAGCCACAGAACAATCCTGGGAAATGCTAAGAGTTCAGTCCAGCTCACGCGACGACCCGGTCACTGACCTACTGGTCACTGATTTAAGGCGGCAGGGTGAAGGATTGAAATGAGGAATAATGCATTGCACTGTCAGCCTTTTCTGACCAAGACAGGTCTTTGTCTGTGGACTCATTTATCTTGCATCTACCTACGTAGAAGCACTGCAGCGCGACAGTTTAGTTAGAGGAGAGTTTGGAAGGCAGCGATTCAGGAGTCCCGAGTTGGTGTTGGTTAGACCACACTCTGGCATCGCATCACATTTGTTCTCTCAAGTTCTCTCTTCTTAAACACAATGGTGTTAACTGGAGTTACAACTGGAGATTAAAAAGATATTCTTAATATATAAATACGATTTATTTTTGTATTCATCCATTCAGTCATTTATTCTGACAGACTCAATTATTGGTGTTTTTTTCACAAGTACAGTACAAAACAAAACAAACCTATAATGTCTTAATTTGTCTCTCACGCACGCACGCACGCACGCACGCACGCACGCACGCACACACACACACACACACACACACACACACACAATGGTATTATAGCCTAAATACATTTCATTGATAATGTAAATTGACTTTGACAATCAATGTGCGTACTTGTCATGACACTAACATATGTTTGCTTGTTATATAATTGACAGTGTTTCTAACTGTAGGTGCAGTGTTCATTTTGTCAACTGAAACAATGACGAAAACTGAATTAAAACTGAGCTATGATGACTAAAACTATGACTAGTAGAGAAGAGATCCAATAGAAGACAAGCCATTTGATGCTTGGATGCGTGTGGTTGTCGCACTCTGAAAGTAGCTATCTACAAGCTCACAACGTTGTGACGCGTTGTCAGCTTTAGATCGACTATTTTCGGCACAGAGCTAAGTATAGATCAGCCATAATGGCCCGCCAAGATACCATTTTGTCAACTAAATCAACTGTAGATTTAGTTGACTAAATCTTATAATATTTAGTCAACTAAAATTAAAACATTTCAGATGGCAAAAAAAAACAAAAACGAAATCAAAATTTGCTTTAAAAAGTAACACTGGTGTGGTGTGTTATTGTGTTGGCAGTCATTTGTCTCACAGTTTGTTCATTCCGGTGGTGACTCTCATTAGTGTCAGTCTGTTAGTGAACACTCCTAATGATCTGCTAATTGTGAGACGCCACAATCGGCCTCAGGGGGGCAGCACCACCACCACCACCACCACCTGGTCATGAGTGTGTAAAAGGACACGAGAGTGACGTGTGTGCGTGTGCATGTGTAACTGTGTGTCATGTTTGTCACAGTTCCCAGACAACGTCCCTAGTGGACATCCTTTTATCTTATTTCACAGTTAGTGGCTGCGGTGTCAGTCTCTGAAAAAGCTATTATATTGTGCATGGTCTACTGTACATAATAGAAGATGTACACTGTGCAGCTTTGTACCTCAAGATTGGATACTAAACGACTTTGTGATTTCCTTTTGACTGTATTTGTGCTCACTGAGTTAGTGAAGAAGAAAAAATAAGTATGACTTACTATTACATTTTTACAGCTTGACAAAGCTGTCAATAAACAGAAGTTGCAACTAGTCGTCACTTTCTCGTTGCTTTCTCACTTTCTACTTATTGGCTAAAGGCCAGCCAATGAGGGGTCACGTATGGCTTCCCATACTCTGAACCATGCCGCCAGAACCGCGGTACAACAGTGAAGCATCCCGCTGCCTGGTGGTTAAATCTGGGATTGCAAGACTTGCGCATTTAAAACGCTACCACATGTGCTTCTATCGTCTTAAACCCTAGTGACACACACACATGGTTTTCACCTCTTCTCTCATGTCATGTGTTCCACTAGTACAATACACGGTGATGTGGTGTCATGGCTGCCTGGTGTGATCCCATCCCATCACAAGATGTTCACGGTCGTTTTCTATTGTGTGTGTTTGTTCCAGCCGAGCCATCAAGACCAACCAGGACCTTCTCCCTGAGACTCCGTGGTCCAGCATCCTGTACGATGACTTCTGGGGCACCCTGCTCACCCACAGCGGCAGCCACAAGTCCTTCAGACCTCTCTGCACGCTCTCCTTCCGCCTCAACCACGCCCTGCACGGCCTGCGGCCGCGGGGCTACCACCTGGTCAACGTGGGGCTCCACGCCTCCGTCACCGCCCTCTTCACCGCCTTCTCCCGCCCCCTGCTGGGCGGAGCGCCGTGGAACCTGCTGGCGGGCCTCGTCTTCGCGTCGCACCCGGTGCACACCGAGGCCGTGGCCGGCGTGGTGGGCAGGGCCGACGTCGGCGCCGCTCTGTTCTTCCTGCTGTCTCTCTTCTGCTACGCCAGACACTGTGGACTCCGCAGGGACCCCCGAGGGGCCTTCCACGACGCCAGACGCTGTGGCGGCGGGTTGGTGGGCCGGTGCTGGGCCTGGATGCTGGGCAGCCTGTGGTGTGCGGCGGCCAGTATGCTGTGGAAGGAGCAAGGGGTCACGGTTCTGGCCGTCTCGGCCGCGTACGACCTCTTCATCTTCCAGAGGCTCTGTTTTCACCAGACCATCGCCGTTCTGCTGGGGAAGGTACGTTATAATAATAATACATAAGTATAATGATAGCTTTTTTATAGCAGCTTTCATACAGAAAATGCAGCCCAAAGTGCTTCACATAAAAATTGCTTATCATTAAACAAATTAATGCATTATTTCAAAGTAAAAAACTAACGAAGCAATATGGTTTCATGTAAAAACAACAGAAAGATTACAGTGAAATTAAATACAAAGAAAAACAAAATAAACTAGAAAAAGTGCTCCTCGGAGCACAGGTCTCCGCCAGGTCAGGTACGTTATTCTGGCCTCCTGGTGGCGCTATAGTAGGCCAATATGAAAAGGGTGCCATTTATTCTTACTGTAGGTCTTTCACGGCAATCAGACACTGCATTCATGATTTGAGGCATTTTGTTCCAAAAAAGTGTTTTGCTAAATTAGACCTGCTGGTGGCGCTATAACAGGCCAATGTGAAAAGGGTGGCATTTCTTCCTCTGCCTAGTGGGAATGTGCGTGTGAAAATTCACGGAAATCGCAAGCTGCGTGCATAGTTTGAGGCTTTTTGTTCAAAACGGACCAATCCTGCAAACTTTGAAAGCCAACCATAGGCAATGAGGATGGAATATGGGAAATCGGACAGATTCGTGTTGATCACATGACTATAGAGATACTGTGTACCGATTTGCATGACGTTTGGATAAAATGTGTAGGAGTAATGTTAAAAAAATGGGTTTTGCACAAATCGGCTCCCTGGTGGCGCTATAACAGGCCCATGTGAAAAAATTGGGGCAGAGGTTCTGAATTGGCATCCAGGGACACGGACGGACGGACGGACAGGGGCGAAAACATACTCTCTCGCCATGCCTTTCGGCCTGGCGGAGACAACAACAACAACATAAGAGTCATGGACATACAATGGGTTTAATTAAATACCAGATAAAAAAAGACAGGACTTCAACTTTGTAAAAACACCATGAGAGCTCGCCGTTCAAGTGGTAGGGTGTTCCACAACACAGGGCCATAGAAACAGAAGGTGGCATCTCCAGTGTTTTTGGAACATCTAAGAGGAAGGTGGAGCTATATAGATCAAAGTCTTCTGGAACATAAAATGTAATGGAGTCTGTGATATATGTTATTACTTTACAACTCTAAAAGGTTTGGGTAGCCAGTCACCAGAACTGGACTAATATTATCTCTTCTCTTAGTGTTAGTTAACATTCTTGCTGCAGCACTGAATTACCTGTCATTTCCTTAATAGAAATGACATTAATAGAAATGAATAGAAATAGTCTAGTTATCCAGTAAAAAGGGAATTACAGTAATAAAAGCATGTATTAGCATATCTTTGAATGAAAAAAAAAAGGTCTGAGAAGATGAAAGGCTGTTCTTGTGACCTTGTTAATCATGAGAATAAAAAATTCAATCAGAATCTCAAATCACACCCAGGTCTGACCGCACGCTGCAGGGGAAGTCGTGTGTATCCAATTATACCTTCCTGCTCTCCGAGGGAAACCTCAGCCAGCTGTTTATGGTTCCTGTATGTGGGTGATATACATTGTGCACGTGTGAGCATTTACATGGCTTGTGTTTATGCGGATGTGTTGCTGCATATTGTTTGCTTTTCATTAGGAGCATGATTTGGAGAACTGTTTGCCTTTGCACATTGCATTAGTTGGGGGGATAAGGGGAGCAGAAAACTACAGTGTTCTCATTTATCATTCTGCTAAGTTGGGAGAAAATCTGTTTATATACAAAGTGGGCAGTGATCCAGTTGCTACTGCATTCCCCACTAACTGAAATAAATACACATAAACACAAGTACATCCAGATTAGGCTCTCGGCCTGTGTGTGTGCGTGTATGTGTGCGTGTGTGTAATGAAGAGAGAGGGTGGATTGAAAAGAGTTATGTTAGGGGCATGTGGGCGATTATTTTATGTCAAGGTGAGGAAGGGAGGGTATGTGCAGAAAAACACTGGCTCCCATCCTTATATAATTTAGGAAAACTGAGACAGATAGTATCCAGACATTATCCGGTTATTATCCAGACATGGTGTCTTCTGTCAACACATACACGCACACGCACATGCACACGCACACGCACACACACACACGCAGACACAGACAGACAGACAGACAGACAGACAGACAGACAGACAGACAGACAGACAGACAGACAGACACGTGTGTGCGCTCGCGCAGTGGCATAGCTGAATGGTTGGAGAGCCCAACCCAGGGTTAAATGCAGATACCTCATTTCACTGTATATGCAAATATACAGTGACAAAATACCACACAAGGGAGTGTGGACTATTATATTATGGCTTCTCTACTGTGCACGTTCAGATGCCAGTGTGCCATTCTCCATCCAAACTGTCAGGGTTTGGATGGAGAACAACAAGAACTTGCTGTCCCATGTGACACTGCTGTTCAGTGTTTGATTGGAAAGATTGTTCACACGGGGACTCTGCATTGGATTACAAATCCTGTGCCTTCTTCTAGCCGACCAATCAGCCCTTGTGAAACAACGTTTTACTAGGATAATAAAATGTCCCCTTGGGTTTAATGTTTAAAGGACAAGGCTGTCCCTGGGATGTGTGCAGAGAGGTGTGAATCTTCACTGGCCTCACAATTTGATTACGATTCACCTGTTAACGATTAGATAACACATTGAGATGCATCGTACCATTCTATACCCATTTGTTTGTATTACTGCACAACGCTACATTATCATCAGTAGATACATATTATTATGAACTCCTTTTTCATTCACAAAGTGCTTTAATGCGATCCTTAAAATATAAATGTCTTAAAGAGGTGGTGCCATGGTTTTGCGAAAATGTTCAATCCTCAAAAACTAAATTGTCATTTTTTGTTTTACCTACATGTAGGAGAGAGAGACTCACTGAGATGTGTTTGTAATTATGTCTCTCTGTGTATACAGTACAATGTACATGTACATATTACAGTGTGTGTGTGTGTGTGTGTGTGTGTGTGTGTGTGTGTGTGTGTGTGTGTGTGTGTGTGTGTGTGTGTGTGTGTGTGTGTGTGTGTGTGTGTGTGTGTGTGTGTGTGCGCGTGTGCGTGTGCATGTGTGTGTGTGTTAATTGCACGTCTATCTTTGCTGGACCCCTGGGGGGCTGCTTTAGCAGTAGTCTGTCGTCTCTGGCAACAATAACCCAGATCTGCTATGAGAGACCCCGAGGGATATGAGAGAGAGGGAGAGGGAGGGAGGGAGAGAGAGAGAGAGAGGGAGAGGGAGAGAGAGAGAGAGACTGGTGTTTTTCTGTCTGCCATATGTGTTCACACACATCCTCCAGAGTTTAGCAGATGCACACAACACCTGTTTTTTTAATTAGCTGCAATGACAAGGCATCCATTAAGCTCTCTAACTGACACAGTGAAGGAATGAGTCTGTCTCATACAGGGAAACACAAGTAAGAAACCAAGTAGGAGGAAGGAAAAGAAACCATAAACCATACTGTACATTGTACACCACAATTTAGGAATAGGTTTTGTGCAAAACTACTGTTCCAATATCCCAATACTATGTTACTGGTCCAATATTCAATACTATGCCACTGGTCCGACATTCAATACTAGGCTATGTAACTGGTAAAATATCCACTAGACTATGTTATGTTACTGGTAAAATATCCACTAGACTATGTTATGTTACTGGTGAAATATCCACTAGACTATGTTATGTTACTGGTCAAATATCCACTAGACTATGTTATGTTACTGGTCAAATATCCACTAGACTATGTTATGTTACTGGTCAAATATCCAATACTATGTTATTGGTCAAATATTGAATACTATTACGCTCAATGATGCAATTGTTACACAGGGCAGCAGCTATGTAGACACATCTGGTATGTCTATCACCTTGGCAGTGCCCTCCTGGTCACTGTCATCGGTGCAGAGAGCTTATCATACGCTGTGCCCAGTCAGTCACAGGGCTATCGCTGCCTAGATAAGGAGCCAGACATCGTGCTACGCATGAGAACACAGGAGGGTGACGGAGATAATGCCCTCACTTCCTACCTTTATCTGCTGTAACCCTGCTTTTATCACCCACTGTGTCTGAGGAACACCTCTGGTCTAGCCGGGACATGAGCCCACTCTATGCAGTACTTTATCATGTGACAGTGTCGCTCGCCAGAAATAACAGATTTTATACCAAAATAAAACCCACATATCTGTTATTTTCAGGAAGGCGACACAGTCTAACAAAGTATATATCAATCAATCAATCAAAGTTTGTTATATAGCCCGTTTCATGCATCAAGTGCAGTTTGATGTGCTTCACATAATAGGTTTAAAATAAAGATTAAATAAAAAAACAGAAGGATGACAAATAAAACAATAGCATGTGAGAAAAACAAGTAAAGAAAAAAATTGCTTGAAAAAAATTACATTGTGGAAATAGTAAAATAGAAAAAAAAAGAAGAAAAAAACTAGAGTAGTGCACAAACCTAGGTCAAAGTAATGCTAAAAAGGTGTGTCTTAAGTTAAATCAGGCTATATATGCTAGCTACAATAAGCATTGAATTGATAAGCAATTACATTGAAGAAGAGTACTGCACTATTTCACCGCACAATGTATTTCCCATTTAAATAAACCTTCACCCGTGTCATTCTTTGAACAGTCAGGTAGGGGAGTGGGGGGAGCAATTCTCCACATCAGTGTTGCCAGATTTTGTGAGAGGACCAAGCGACCGGGTGTCTGAAAACAAGTCTAAAAGAAGCGACCGGTTTTACCACTTGAGCCCTTTTACATCAGCTATTTGAAAATAGCCGATCTACAAGCTCACAACGCGACGTGTTTTGAGCTTACTTGTTATTTTCTAAAATAATCTTGAAAGAAATTTAAAGATGTTGAATGTTTCGAGACATTTTTAACAACACCAATCTTTTATGTGGATCCCTGGCACAAAATCGTTTTAGATGGGGTCCGCAGACAAATACATTAATTTGGGGGTCCTTGACATGAAAATGTTTGAGAACCACTGGTTTAAACAACATTTAGGAAGCATGCCCAAATGAGCAACTACACTTTAGAAACAAACAAAATGAAAATTCAGGCAAGTCAGGCTAGTGTTGGCACTGGAAATACTGTGATCTTTAAAATGTGTCTGAATAATTCCATAAGGGATGGACTGTGTTGAGGCAGCCAGACACGAAAATAAAAATTATTCATTCAGATTCATTCATTCATACAAGCGACTTTACAGGAAAAACAAGCCCAACGTCGCTTATAATAAGCAGACATGGCAACACTGCTCCACATAATCACACAATCTAACAGCAGCCGTAAACAATGAGGAAATGCAAATCAGTTCCCATGTCCAAGTGGGGAGACAGATGTGGTTGGACTCACACTCCATTTCTCATCCTATTAGCTCCCTAATCGGACTGAAATGAGATGGCAAATGGGACAAGGTAGGACAGAGAGAGAGAGAAGGACATTGAGAGGCGAGGAGGAGATTTACATTGCATTCTACTATCAGGAAGACGAACCCAGTGCAAAGTGAGTGTGATGATGGCACCATCATAACCATCTGTCCCCAACCAGCCTGTCACCAGACAAAAAACAAGTCTGTGAACGATTCAGCACGGGGGGGGGGGGGGGGGGGGGTTAGTTTTATACCATTAAAGCAGCACTATGTAGTTTGGGGTGTCAGTGGCCACTTTGGACACACATAACATGGCAGCCAATGTCTTTGACTTGATTACCCACGAGTCTCTGCAAGCATGTCCGGCGACGATGGGCTGTGATTGGCCAGTCTTCGCTTTGACTGGCAGTTCTGCCTTGGTGCTTTGGCAAATGCCAGGATGAAACTCATCGTCTCCCCTATACATAGTAATGCCGATTTACAAGCTCACAATGCGTCACGATGCGACGCATTGTGAGCTTGTAAATCTGCTATTTTCAAAATATTTTTTACACATTTGAAAACTTGAAACTTGAATTCTGCATAATGAGTGCTTTCTACTTTTGATACTTTAAGTACATTTTGATACCAATACTTTTGTACTTTTACTCAAGTACATTTTAAATTCCGGACTTTCTACATTGCAGTATTGATTACTTAAACTAAAGGTAGGGTAAATTATTTGCTTTGGTTAAAATAAGTGTTATAGCTCTATATTCTGATAGTACTCATTGCTATTAGTGTTTCTTCAGTAAAAGGAGTCTCATGTCTCTCCAGCTCTTTATTAAACAGAAAATGCATTTTCAGTGCTAAGTCTCTCTTAAATTTTGTCACCTACCTGAAAATGTTTTATATTCTGTTTACTACAGAGCTAGAGAGACCCCTGTGACCTAACAAACACTCTGTAGTACTTTAACCTTTTTAACAAAAAAAAATAATCCAAAAAATATCACTTACCCTACCTTTAAGTAAAAAAAAATAGAGTGCTATTTCCACCACTGCCCCTAAATACGCAGATAGAAAAGGGTGGTTGAACAGATGTCAGACAGACCTAATGCATCACATCTATTTAAGTGTTTAAGATCGTCAGGGAAGACTTGCATTTAATTAATTCTCCCTCCGAGACACTGATGTTATTTCATTATTACGCTGCTGATGCCAGACAGGAAGCACTTTAAAATGTCGGCTTGAGCAGCCCTGGGTCCCTTAGTTTGATCATCTGTCCTCTGGGATGTGTGGAGGGAGGGGTGTGGGATTTGAACCTGTGACCCATCTCATCGCAGGTCTCTCTGTGCACAGCAGTAGCAGGCCTTTCATGTAGAGTGGTGTTGGGTATAATTAGGTCACTTCATCAATGTCAGCACTTTCAATGCCTGGCATAGTGCTCGTCTTGATGAGCGAGGACCAATGTGCCAAGTCAGCGCAATGCAGAACACATTAGCTCTGAGAGAGGAGCCAGTTCCTCATTCTTCACTGTGTACCTCATCACATCTTGGCATGTCAACAGTAATGCATCAAATGGGACCTTGTCTCAATCACACTGTATTGTGCAAAATGTTTTAAGGCTAATTGGTTTGGAATCTCCTCAGTGTGAGATGCAGTGCCCTTTGCATTGTTCAATAATGCCATTTGAAACAACAATAAAACAACAACAATACCCATTGTTCCCAAATGGTAATAGAACAATGATAGCTAGTGTAATCCAGGGATTCGCAAAATGTTCAGGACACGACCCCCCAAAATAATGATCTTTGAACGGGGGACCCCCCATCCTGATAAGCACTTGGAATTGTAGGAGTTGAGGCATTATATTTAGTTTGACTCGGTTCCACAGATAAATTGAACAATATTTTCAAATAGCCAATTACAGTATGTTTAAAGTGCTCATGTGGCCTCATAGTCGCTTCTTTTGGGCTTGTTTTCATACACCTCGTAGCTTATTTCCGTCACAAAATCTGGCAACAGTGGTTAAAGTCAGTGTAAAACTGGACACCTGTTTAACAAAGGAAGGCTGCAGGATCTCTCTAAAGCCTGCTGGGTTGTGTCAGTCTGTGGTAGGTTTAAACAGTGAAGCTACAAAGTGACTCTAATCCTAATGTTTCTGCTAGTTTTAAACACTATGTTATGACACTAAACAGACCAGACGACACAGTGGTATGACTAATGAAACGATGATGACACTGGTTGGAGACGAAAGCTGTAGAGCTTACCATGTTACTTTGAAGCTCAGAGAGAGGAAAATTACATATTACTGCAACAAAAAAAGAAATAAATATATATATATATATATATACATTTTTCCCAGTACAACATCAAGAACCCACTGAATAAGCCAACGAAAGTAAAGTATTGGAGACGGGCATAGAAAATGAGGGTGCATTAACATCAGTGATCTCACACAGGGTGTGACTTGCAGTGCAGTACAGTATGGAGAGATGGTTTTCAGCTTCAAACACTTGAAGCGAGCAGGATGTAAGCTTTGACAGCCAGCGAGGGATTATAGCTGAGTACTGTTAGGTCTTATGAGAAAAAAAAACATTACATAGAGAAGTTTAAGTCTAGAGATCAAATGAGAAAGTAGAGAAGTTTGACAACTCGACCGATAAACAGAGAACTGATCTGTCCATAATAACATATATATATATAAGTATAATGTAAGCAACTGGCTGTTGGTTGCATTGTGTCATAGCAGCATGTAAGTAATAGTTTTCAAGCCCAGTCCTTGTTGGTACATACAGTACACTGTACATTATGGCTTATTGGCTTATGGGTCCGATGTTGCGCAGATAAGAGCAATGGTCACCAAAGTATGGCCATTTGAAGTGTTAAACACTGCTATAACACTGCTGCCGAGCAGCGATGCACTGACATACCTGTGCGACCTTGTGTTCGGGAGGTAGGGGTCTACGACCACTTCCTGGTAAAACCGGAAGTGAACAGATCCACTTTCGGGTTACATCATTGAACTCCACACCCCTCAGAGAGTGTGTGGGTTACGTTTGTAGGCAATCCGACATACCGGAAGTTGGAAGGAGTGGTCATTTTTGATGAAATTGGAAGTCTGTGGGACCAACCACCAAGTTTGACGCATTTAGCATACTGGGAACTGGAGTTATGGCTGTTTAAACCCCAGCCAATAGGAACATGGAGGGGCCGGGAACACGGAGGATGAAGGGTGGAGCCATTAATAGAACATACAGAAAACAAATTGAAAGCAAGGACCACTTAGCTGAGATAGAGATGAAGCAGGGATCCCCACCACTACATCTTGTTATTTTTTGTGTTGCAGATTCAACTTTTTCATAGATTTCATAAGTAGCTTCATAGACTTGTTTGACAGCACTCAGTGTATGTAGGATTCATGTTAATGTGTATTTTCAGACATTTAACCACATAATCCATCAATACTTAGTGAACTTGACCCTTCGTGAGGCGTTGTGAGCTTGTAGATCTGCTATTTTTGGCCAAAGTTCTCCTCAGAATAGGGATGCTATAGGGTTCAAGTGGTTAATGTCAATACAGGTTCCTAATATCACACAAAGATTTGCCGGCCCCCCCTGTAGTAACTCTGAGGACCCCTGTAGGGGTCCCGGACACCCTGTTGAGAACCGCTGTCTTAAAT
Organism: Gymnoscopelus braueri; assembly: GCF_963280865.1. NCBI lineage: Eukaryota > Metazoa > Chordata > Actinopteri > Myctophiformes > Myctophidae > Gymnoscopelus > Gymnoscopelus braueri. The sequence continues at coordinate 4,109,970 of NC_137625.1, read as the reverse complement.
TGATGTGAATCCTGGTCGCACGTACATCATTGGTTCATCCTCCAATTCTGCCACAAAACAGGGCTGACTGATCACGCATCATGAGACCGCTGTGATTGATCGTGTCTGTGATTGATTGGGAAGTCAATTAAGGAAGGAGTTACACAGTAGACGGCTAGTGAGGGGTGAAATGAGTGATTTTCCTGCTGGAATTGGTTCTTCTTCTGCTGGCCTGGGCAACATTGGATTTCTTGGGGACTGTTGTCCCTCTCTTGAGGAGGAGGAGTGCAGTGTCATCCATCAGTAAGGACACACTCACTCATCCTTTGTGTCGCAGCACCTTTTCAGCATCCCAATCAATAACCTATAGTCTTTCTTATCTCACTTCCTCAACGCCGTTGCATAGTTCTCCGTGTCTCTGCTCTTTTCTGTGCCTATACTGTGTTTGGTTGGTTAGGTACAGTTATACAATAATGCTAAAAGGATAACAGAAAAAAGAAGAATTTGTTTCCATTGTGGTCCTGTGTATTCAATTCATCAAGACATATAAAGACATACAATACTACGACAGAACATCAATACTAGGAGCAGTAAAAGTATATTTACAGACAAACAGTGGGGGGTAATTTCTTTTGGCAGCTAGAAGACTTGTCTTGGTCCAGTTGTAAATTGCAGGTGCTCTTTTATGACGGTTTTGAAGGAAGGTAGCGAGTCGCACCTTTTGATGGCTTTGGAAGGGCATTCCACATTGGTGGCATAATAGTAGAATGAATTCATCCCCATGTTTAAGGTCCTTAAGGGCGATTTTTTCATGCGAATAATACTTTTTTTTTTAAACCTTATAAAGTCAATGCAAGCGTACATGGAGCGAAAAAGCGTCTTTTAATTATTCGGAACAAGTCCGAGTCCGTATATTCGCATATTCGCCGGTGTGTAACCGCCTTTAGTGTGTGTGCCGAATCTGGGGGGAATGAGATCAGTGGAGCTCCCTCTGGTGTTGTGCCCGTGGGCATCACTCACTTTTTTTAAGTAGTCAGACAGGTACATGGGCACTGGTTTGATTGATTGATTTAATACTTTATTAACAGTTTTCCAAAAAAAAAAAAAAAGTACAGTTCAATACAAGGTCTGCTAAGAGGATTTTAAACCCAAGAAAGCCTATGGCTTGTTTCCATTGGGGTCCTTTTGTACTCAATTCACCAAAACATTTAATGACAGACAAATAGTCCTTCGAGTATCTTGAAGACCAGGCCTTGTCTGTCTGTCTGTCTGTCCGTCCGGCCGTCTCTATGTTGCTTCGATTGACCATATTCACAGCCATGTTGCTCTTACATCCCCACCACCACCACGTGACTGTGTACTCCTCCTCCAGGGGTACACGGTCACATTAGCCGAACATGGTGTGTGTGAAGGATTTGTTCAGGCCAGGGTCAGGTCGGTCAATCCTAACCCTCTTATTTCAACCCTAAGAGGATTGAACCCCGATACCCCTTTGATCCTGCGCTATAGGAGGACACACACATTAGTTTACTTGAACACACAGTAAATCTGTTTTCAAACTTCATTTGGACGTCCTGGTGCCAAAAGTGCCGCTCTCACGTGTTTACCAATGAGAGTACGAACACGAAGGCAGTCGGCCCAATACAGTTTTGGGCCTAACCCTAACGCTAAGTATGATTTATCTGTTTATGGTACTTTGAGTGAGTTCAATACGTTTAGAGAGAATTATACATTAATGAGTAATTGCCCCTCGATGGGGGATTAAAACAAAGTTATACTGTAGATATAATGGAGGTTATGAGTGTGATTATTTAACAATTACTGTTCATAAGAGATTCTTTGCACACGTGCAGACACACACGTACTTCTATGGTACACACTCTCACACACACACACGTACACGCACACGCACACGCACACGCACACACACACACACACACACACACACACACACACACACACACACTCGCGGTTCAGATGGAGTTCATGTTGACCTGGCAAGCGGACGGAAAGTGGGAGACAAACTCTCTTATCACCTCACAAGCATTTAGAACATCTGGACTTGGTGTCAGGGCTCTCTCTGTCATAGTTATTATGATAGATACGTTCTGAGAGAAAGGTCACCCTCATGGGTTCGCTGTTAGCATCGGAATATCACTGGTCTGATAGTTATTAAACCCATCATCCCTCCTGTCCTGCATTAGGAGGGCTAAGGTCAACAGGTCAAGGATGTTGTTAACCACAGAACACTGCTGTGTTCTATCCACTGTTACTCACTATGTAGTCCTGCTTACATACCGTCACTGTATATATATATATATATATATATATAATATATAAATATAATCCTGCTTACATACCGTCACTGTCGGGCAGAATCCTCTTATCTCCATATTCTGACCTTTTTGTGTTTTTTCTTAAAGGACGACTTCACCACTTTTCAACATATCTTCATATAATAGGTCCTCACTAATGCTCATGATAAAATGATAATTTTTTTTCCTACTTGGTCTGTGTCTCATAGGAGGGCTGATTTTTTTTTCCAAAAAGATTTTAAAAAATGTATTCAGATTTGTATAAAGGCGAGAACAATGGGATCTATTATTGCATTGCAACTTTCCAGGAATACAAAGCCTGCAGTTTCTATTAGCTTGGATTCCCCATCGATGATGTCACTGGTAGACGGGTTTCTGAACTGTCTACAGCCCTCCTCTGAGACACAGACTGATTAGAAAAGAATTGTACCATTATTAGTAGGGGGTACTAAGCACAAAAAATGGCCAAATCGTTACGCGGCGGATAAAAGCATGAAATTTGATACAGATGTCCCTTGGGTCATCCTAAAACATCCTAGAAGGGGTGCCCAAAAAAATCTTAAACAGGAAGTGACTTATGGACATAATTCAAAATGGCCACCTAAACTGTTGACCGTTGACTCAAAAGACACCAAAAGAATCTCCAAAAAGCATAAAATTTGGCACATATGTCCCTTGGGTCATCCTAAGACATCCTAGAAGGGGTGCCCAAAGGAATCTGAAACAGGAAGTGAGTTATTGACTAAATTGAAAATGGCCGCCTAGTGTTGTCGATTGACTCAAAAGACAACTAAAGAATCTCATAAAAGCATACAATTTGGCACACATGTCTTTTTGGTCATCCTAAGACATCCTAGAAGGGGTGCCCAAAGAAATCTTAAGCAGGAACTGAGTTATTGACAAAATTGAAAATGGCCGCCTACAGTGTTATCTATTGACTCAAAAGACAACTAAAGAATCTCATAAAAGCATACAATTTGGCATACATGTCCCTTGGGTCATCCCAAGACATCCCAGAAGGGGTGCCCAAAAAAATCTTAAACAGGAAGTGAGTCATTGACAAAATTGAAAATGACCGCCTACAGTGTTGTCGATTGACTCAAAAGACAACTAAAGAATCTCATAATGGCATACATGTCCCTTGGGTCATCCTAAGACATCCTAGAAGGGGTGCCTGAAATTATCTGAAACAGGAAGTGAGTTATTGACTAAATTGAAAATGGCTGTGTACAGTCTTGACAGATGATGCAAAAGACACTCATAAAAAATAATCTCATAAAAGCATGAAATTTGGTACAAATGTCCCTTGGGTGATCTGAATGCATCCTAAGGGGTGCCAAAAAAAGTTTGAATAGTCTCTCAATGGAAAACACTCCTCCCACACGGGCTGCACTGCTACAATATTCAAATCGAGCAGCCAATCTAGCATTTGGTCCAGAAGCCTGAAAGCTATGCAATCTCTACCATCTCCTGACAAATAAATTAAAGTCGCTGATTCGTGGACACCTTTATGGACACTCTTGCCAGAGGCTGCTTAAGTTTGTAGAGAACTCAAGTGTGGCTGCAAAGCTGAGCCCTTCTGTTCGAGAAAGTGTAGATGCCGGGATGCTGGGTTACCTTGCAGAGCATTATGCCAATGTGCTGGTAATTGCGAAATGGCACACATGAATACATGTAGTTACTAAACACTAATCACAAAAAAACAGTAATGATCAAGAAGAAAATACATGAGAAGATAGAGTGTAAAACAAGCAAGAAGATGTAGAGTGCAAAATAAATAAGATGCAGAGAGTAAAATAAGAATATGCAGAGTAAGATAAGATGCAGAGTAAAATAAATGAGAATATGCAGAGAGTTAGATAAATAAAGAAGATTCAAAGAGTACAATAAAAAAATTATGCAGAAAGTAAAATAAATAAGTGATGTAGAAATGAAAACAGAAGGTAGACTACAAAATACGGCAAGTTATGCACTGCATAACCTGTCGTATTGAGTCTGCATAATATGCAGACTGCCATGGTCAACTGTTTAAACAGCCATTTAGAATTTCTTCAACATGGTCCCTTCCTAAAAAGTTTAATAAACAAGCAAACAAATAAATAACCCCTTCTAGGATATATTAAGAAGCACTCAATGTACGTACCAAATTATACACTTTTATGACGTCCCCTTATGTTTTCTTTTGTGTCAACTGCTTTTAGGCGGTCACTTCCTGTTTAAAACCTTTTTGGGCACCCCTTGTAGGATGCGTTCAGATCACCCAAGGGACATTTGTACCACATTTCATGCTTTTATGAGATTCTGTAGGTATCTTGCATCATCTTTCAACACTGTAGGCGACCATTTTCAATTTAGTCAATAACTCACTTCCTGTTTCAGATTATTTTTGGCACCCCTTCTAGGATGTGTTAGGATGACCCAAGAGACATATGTGCCAAATTGTATACTTTTTGGAGATTCTATAGGCTTTTTGAGTCAATCGCCAACACTGTAGGCGGACATTTTCAATTTAGTCAATAACTCACTTCCTGTTGAAGACTTTTTTGGGCACCCCTTCTAGGATGTCTTAGGATGACCCAAGGGACATGTGTGACACATTTTATACTTTTTGGAGATTCTTTAGTTGTCTTTTGAGTCAATCGACAACACTAGGCGGCCATTTTCAATTTGGTCAATAACTCACTTCCTGTTTCAGATTTTTTTGGGCTCCCCTTCTAGGATGTCTTAGGATGACCCAAAGGACATGTGTGCCACATTTTATGCTTTTTGGAGATTATTTTGGTGTCTTTTGAGTCAACGGTCAACAGTTTAGGTGGCCATTTTGGATTTTGTCCATAACTCACTTCCTGTTTAAGATTTTTTTGGGCACCCCTTCTAGGATGTTTTAGGATGACCCAAGGGACATCTGTATCAAATTTCATGCTTTTATCCGCCGCGTAACGATTTTTCACTTAGTACCCCCTACTATATATCATGAGCATTAGTGAGGACCTATTATATGAAGATATGTTGAAAAGTGGTGAAGTCGTCCTTTAACCCATTGATACCCGGAACGCATCTGTGTCACTTTAGATTTCTTTGGCTATTCAAAAATAGCAGATATACAAGCTCATATCGCGGCACCGAGTGCCGCGATATGAGCTTGTAGATCTGCTATTTTTGAAAAATCGTGGAAAAATATTTTGAAGATTTTTTTCAAAAAACTGTTAGGATTTAGTAAACATTTTTAAGAATGGCCTCAGGTCTCAATGGGTTAAATGAACGTCCTACTTGATCATACTGCAGCGTCACATCAAAGCATCAAAAGTAGCAGATCTACAAGCGAGCTTGTAGATCTGCTACTTTTGCTATTTATGTTCTATTCCTTCTGCAACAGAAGGAATAGATCTATTGGCTCAATGATTGATCATGTAGCTACAGCCCATAGGTAACCATGTTCTGATTTTGTTCTAATTTATGCATCAAAAAACATTTCCCTCAGATTCTAAACGACCTGACAGCCGAATACATTTGGCCAAATATAGATAGATAGATAGATAGATAGATAGATAGATAGATAGATAGATAGAAGGGGCACGGTGGCACAGTCGCTAGCCCTGTTGCCTAACAGCTAGAAGGTCCTGGATTCGATTCCCGCCGGGGACGCTGTGGGCGCTGGGGGCGTGTCTTCTCCTCCGCGTCATCAGCGCCCCATACCCTAGGTGGGGTTGGCGAAAAGGGCCTCTCTGTGTGGAGTTTGCATGTTCTCCCCGTGTCTCCTAGGGTAGTTAACACCCTCACAAAAACATGTAGTAATCCTGGTCTCTATACCGCCTCCCCATGACAGCCGGGGCGCCTGATGGAGGGGAAGGGAACTGGTTGGAATAACGTGTTCCTTCCACGCACTACGTCCTACTGGGGAAACTCTCCCCTGTCAGGTGACAAGAAGGTCAGTTGGCTCGCATGCATTGAAGGAGGCATGAGCTCGGCCCTGGGCTCCCTAGGCTGGTGGGGGTAGTGTAGCGCCCAGGATCACAAATTGGCACCGGGTGAAAAAGGGTTACAAAATTGTGGGATAAAAAATTTAAGAAAAAAAATATCGATAGATAGATATATAGATAGATAGATAAATTGTCACTGTGTTCCTTGTGTTGTGTGACCGTTCAGTAGAGCAGGTGTTGCATGACAGAAACGTATAGTAAGAGGCCTATAATGATGACCATTCTGCAGAATTAAACAGCATACAAACACAATGAGTCTTAAGCTGATTTGCGGTCACAAATCGCTGTGAACCTGACTATTAGACTTACAGGGGAAAACCCCTCATTCTTTTCAAAACATGCTTCAAAGTTCACTTCAAGAGTTCAGGGGTCACGGTGGAATTCTGGAATACGATGTGTGAAGTTGATTCTAAAACGTTTGGAATGTTTCTCCACTGAAGATCCCCTCTCCCTCGTTGTCTTTGTTTTGAACACTGTTATTGTCTCCTTATCTGCTCACTATAAATACAGTATACTATACTCGGCTTGGTTGAATGCTTGATTCTGATTGGTCAATCGCTGAATTCAGCGGTCTGTTATTTCTTGATAATGACCGATGAGCTCTATACAGACCGCTGTCTAATCAAAAGCTCAGAGCACCTGCTCGCCTGCGCTGCTTGATTTTATGCTGTATCTAGACTGCCCCAACGCTCCCGATTTCGTGTATAGAGGGGCGGGTGTATAGAGCCGGCGAGAGATTGCGGCTGATCCCATTGGTTCACCGATCTGTCCGTCAACCCCCGCCCCGTTAACACAACATTACGAGCGACGCCCACTGCACTCTGGTTGGTTGGGAAGTGAAACACTTCCTCATACCGAGTACACGGACGCGCTGGGCCAGGCTTTTATTTTTTAGCAAAACTAAACAATAAAAGCCTGGAGATCGAGGCTATGCTGTATCCAACATGACAGCCATGAAACAGAAACAGACTAATATTCAGGGAGGAAGACTTAAAGGGATAGTTTACCCTCAAAATGACTTTTTTTCTATCAATTAGTCACCCCACGGAGACTTGAATTCATGCATATTTTTTAAGACAATAATTTGATGACCAGCAGTGGTTCCGGTTGGAAACATAAAGAGTCTCCTTTGTATCTCCTACCGGAGCTGTTGCCTACCGGTCCGCTGGTCATCAAGTTATTGGCTTAGGAATGCAATAAAAACAAAAAGATATCCATGAATTCAAGTCTCTGACTAATCAATAGGAAAAAAAGTATTTTTTTGGGGTGAACTATCCCTTTAACCCATTTAGACCTGGAACGCATCTAAAATAGCAGATATACAAGCTCATAGCGCGGCACCGAGTGCCGCGCTATGAGCTTGTATATCTGCTATTTTTGAAAAATCGCAAAAAAATATTTTCTATATTTTTTTCAAAAATCTGTTAGGATTTAGAAAACATTTTAAGAATCGGACTCAGGCCTTAATGGGTTAAGGTTATCAAATTACTTGGCAAATCAAATTGTGTTGATATCCGTGAAGAAAGTCTAAGCCAAATGTCTTTCACCAGTTTTAATGTCTCACCATAACATGATTGTTAGCCTCAGTCATATTGTTATTGGCCAGATTGCGTTCTAATTTTAAAGTTGCGTAGCACTTGGCTGTAACGGTTGTACTGGAACACGGCTACAAAGCCCCAGGCAGCTTCCAAAAACATTCCAGCAAATTGCTTTCCTCATTCATAAAGTTACTCTTCTTGAATAACAACAGAGAGCTAAATATGACGGGTCTTAAATCTTTGAAATTACAAAATGAAATCCCACATTTCCACGCTGACGCACGACATCAGAAAGACTGATAAGTCTCCCTTTCTCAACTTGTTGTCTCAGGAGCTCAAAGGGAGCAGATGTTTATATTAAAACCACTGTTCTGATCCAGCTCTGACCTCAGTCTGTTTGAATGGATTGATTGTCAAAGTAAAACAAACAGAGGTGTTTCTGGAGCAAAGACAAAACTCTGTGTTTCTTGAACAAGATGCTCAGGACTGAAATGCAGTGGTGGAAAGTAACTAAAGACATGTACTCAAGTACTGTACTTAAATATGATTTTGAGGTATTCTTTTTTACTTAACTGGAGTATTTCCAATTTTCGATACTTTTACATCTCAGAGACAAATATTGTAGTTCTGCAATTATTTGAAACCTTTAGTTTCTAGTTACTTTGTAGAGTTTGATTATTATTACAAAACATGACATTAATCACTTCAGCCCCATTTAAACTTTGGCTATTTGAAAATAGCCGATCTACAAGCTCACGACACGTTGCGATGCGACGTGTTGTGTGCTTGTAGATCTGCTATTTTCAAAAGGTTTTTTAATACATGTTAGACACATGACAACTTGTGAAATGGGACTTTCTACATAATGAGTAATTTTACTTTTGGTACTTTTAAGTATATGTTGATGCCAATACTTTTACTCAAGTAAATGTTGATTACCGGACTGTTACTTGTAACAGGGTGCTTCTATATTGAGGTATTGATGCTTTTTTTTTAAGTAAAAAAATGTCAGTACCCAGCAATCACAATGACGTCATGATGACGTTATGATGACGCCCGGTCATCACCCCGGTGACGTTCAGGACTAGGCCAGATCACAGCCCATATGGGGATGATCTTTACGTCATTTACAGGACGTCATCACCGGGACATCATATGGACATTTGGACAGCAATTTTGGGTGATGAGAAATGTGTTTAGATGACGTCCTGGAAGTGACGTTTTTGTGGTCAGGATTAATTTTGGTTGAAATCAGGTGATATTCTGGGCCAGATCTGACTTGTCTTGGTTTGACTTGATCTAGCCCCAATCGAGACGTCACTGATTGGTCCGGGTCCTGACTGGTCCGGGTCCTGACTGTGCTTGCTGGGTACTTTTTCCACCACTGCTTAAGATGTTGACGTAGTTGTTTTTCCTGCTTATTCTTCTCCCCTTGCAGAAGAAGAACATCAGTGTGTTGTTAAGCCTCAGCGTTCTGGCTGTCTGGGGACTGATGCTCCTGTCAGCTCGTCTCTACTGGATGGGCAACAAACCACCCAACTTCTCCAACTCGGACAACCCTGCGGCCGACTCGCCGCACCTCCTGACTCGAACCCTGACCTTCCTCCACCTGCCCGCCGCCAACGCCTGGCTCCTCCTCTGTCCCGACAAGCTCAGCTTCGATTGGTCCATGGACGCTTTGCCTCTGATCGGGAGCGTGGCCGATTGGAGGAACCTTCTCACCGTCGCCTTCTACGGCGGATTTATCCTCCTGACTCTGTCTTGTCTTCGTGGCCCCGCCTCCACAGCCAAGGAGGCCAATGGTAAGGCCTCGCTGGCCAATGGCAAAGCCTCGCTGGCCAACGGGAAGGCGATCGCCAACGGGAACGGCTACCACCACGCCCCCGACACGAGCCACTACACGAGCTCGGAGCAGCTGGGCTCTCTAAAGACCACCCTGAACGGGTCGGATAAAACTCTCTACCGCCCCTCGCAGACGTCCCTGCCCCCTACGAGACACGTGGTGGTGTTTTCTTTAGGTCTTCTATGTTTACCGTTCCTTCCTGCCACCAACCTGTTCTTCTACGTGGGCTTCGTGGTGGCAGAGAGGGTCCTTTACATCCCCAGCATGGGCTTCTGTTTACTGGTGGCCGTCGGGGCGAGGACGCTGTCCGTCAGACTGAGGACGAGAGGCCGTAAGGTCTTCCTGTTGAGTGTGTGTGCAGGACTGGTGCTGCTGAACGGCATGAGAACCGTTCTGAGAAACACAGACTGGAGCAACGAGGAGAACCTCTACAGATCTGGGATCAGTGTGAATCCTGCTAAAGGTGCGTAGTGACTGTTGTTCACAGTTTACACAGTACACAGTTCCAGGCTGAAAGCACTGTGTCTGTCCTCTAAACCACATGCATCACACTACCTCAAAATTGTACTTAAGTACAGTACTTGAGTAAATGTACTTAGTTACTTTACACCACTGTTGTTTTGTTATGTAAACACAGGGCAAAGTTACATACTATGCCTTTAAAGGAAGTCATGTTTTATACTATAAACAGAAAACACCAGATACTATACTATAACCTTCTTCCAAATAATGTATTTAATATACTGTATGCATTTCATTCTGGATTCACATTCACACTATAAAACTATAAAAAAAAGTTTCATGTCCGTTGTCTCAGTCTCCTGACAGAGAGGTAATTGCGACGATGTCTGAATTACAATAAAGATGGCGGCACATCCGTTGTCCAATCCGATGTGCCGTCCCAACACCGGGCTCTTTTAAATGTTGTGACACACACACTCATATACTGTAGCTAAAATCTAAAATGACACAGATGCTTTCCAGTTTTAACGGGTTAAATCCACCTAGAACTTGAATAACGTTGAATAACACGTCTCTCCCATGCAGCTTGGGGAAACCTGGGCAACGTTCTGAAGAACCAGGGCAAGATGTTGGAGGCCGAGCAGGCGTACAGGAACGCTCTGTACTACCGAAGAAACATGGCCGACATGCTGTACAACCTGTGAGTTCATCCTTCTGCAGAGAGAGAGAGAGAGAGAGGGAGAGAGAGAGAGAGAGAGAGAGAGGGGTAGTAGCATATGCATACGTGCACAGACTGCACACACATTTCACACAGTCAGGAAGAGTGACAGGCAGGAAGTATTTTATGGCAGCAGAGCACTGACATGATCTGACATAATGTGAGGAAAAACCCCCTTTGCAACAGTCAACAACACCAGACATGAAACAGGACTTATTATTGATGGAGAAATAGCTTCCTTTGTCCCTTGTGGCCTTGATCTGTTCCCCCTGCCAGTGATACGATTAATTGTGATTGGTGTGCCTGCAGGGAGAACTTGAAGCCACTTCTAATCCCTTCATTAACCCACGTTGTCAAAGGTGACCAACCCTAATAACTAGACCCATGTCTCTGGCTGCGCTAACAACGTTGTTCTATCCTGTCTTGAATCCCATCAGAATGCCGGCAGGATAGAATGTGAGGGAGACCAAATTATAGTATTTTTGTAGTGTTTGTAGTGTTGTTGAAAACAGAGATGCTGTTTCAACATGATGGATGTTTGGTACATTAAATCAACAATACAGACATCAGAGACCACAGGTTTGGTTTTTATTCCTCAGCTGAATCCCCCGACATTATCTTGTCTCTGTAACTCCATTAACCATAATTTATTATCAAACGACCTCTGGGTTTCATGTGTTTTCAAATGAAAACAGCTGCACTCTCTATTGACAGGATCGTGTGACAAAGTAAAATTTGCCTTTAATGTTACTTAAAATGCAATCTGGGAACCCATTCGGTTAAAAAAAGGAAGAAAATAATCCCTTTTTTGTTTGCATTTGAACTTGGTTTGTCTCCTCCCCTTTCTCAGTCCACTTCCTCCCGGGTGCTTCTGTGTTTATTCCTACTAACAACAACACTACATGTTTAAGACAGTGGTGCTGACAGACTCTGCTGTGAGCAGAATCTGTCTTGACCCTTGAGAGATTACTTGTACAACTACAAATGTGATCTGTAGTTGTATTAATGGGTAAAAGAGGGGGACACATCCGATGAGAGAAGCTTCTTTGCTGAATATTTAGATGTATTCTGTGCTTGACAGACAGAAACATTTTCTCTCCCAACAGGATCTAATATTAAAGGCCTTTGCAGACAGGGTGCGATTAGTCAATCAGTTTTTACCGCATGCGAAAAGACGCACGAATCGAACTGGGTTCGATTGGAAAAAAAACGCATCGCATCGCCGCACGGTAAATTCAGAGCCGGTGTGCATGAGGTCATTGAGAACCATGTGTTCATTTAAAAATATATATTGTCCGTTTTTTCCGTGCGAAAAATGGCACCCTGTCTGCAAAGGCCTTTACACTAGGTAAAACGGCACCAGACATCATGAACGTAGTGGCTCTTCTGTGACAAAATGCAGTTGTATCCAGTTTCTAGAGCAGGGGGTCTTCAACGTTTTTCCATCACACGAAGACTTGCCGGACCCCCTGTAGTAACTCTGAGGACTCCCTAGGGGTCCTGGACCCCCCTGTTGAAGACCCCCTGTTTCTAGAGCAGTAAAAGGGTCAACTATTGCATGTCTCTGTTCCCCAGGGGCTTGCTGCTTCAGGAGAGCCAACGATATTCTGAGGCGCTGCATTATTATAAACTGGCCATCGGGAGTCGGCCAACTCTAGCATGTAAGTAGACTTAAGAGACTTATTATAATAACATACAGTATGTATCGTCTCTGTCGGGTGGAAAACTCATTATGTCCAAAACTGTTATACTTTCCAGGATTCAAAAAAAAAAAAGGCAAATGTAGCAGATCTACAAGCTCGAAACTGGGAGGCTTCGCGCCGCATTCTGAGCTTGTGGATCTGCTACTTTTGATGCTTTTGTGTGACGTTGTTCAGGGGCGGCCTTAATGATTTGGGGGCCCGTTTCAAGAGCTCATATGGGGGCCCCATATGCACCCCCCTGCAAAAAAAAAAATATATATATATATTTTTTTTAAACGTTTTTTTTTTTATTATTATTAAAAAAAAATGTGTGGACTGAAGTTGGTTTGCTTCCACAATCCATAATGATGCATTTTCGAACTAAATTAATTAGACTATCTGCACTTCTACTTTTTTTTTTTTTTTTTTTTGTGGAGGCCTTCTGAGGTTGGGGCCCCGTTTCAATTGAAACGGGTGAAACATGGGAAAGGCCGCCACTGACGTTGTTGTATGATCAAGTAGGGCATTAATTTACGAAAAAGCACACAAAGTTAGAATATGGAGATTTATCCTGAGGGCCCTATTTTCGCCGGTGCCTTACCCATTATCCCTAAACTTCTTTGCCAGGTTTTACTATTTTTAAAAACATTTTCAAATAGTTCAAATAGCAGATCTACAAGCTCACAACGTGTCGATGCAGATCGGCTAGTTGAACTATTTGTAAATGTTTTTAAAAATAGTAAAAAAAATGGCAAAGAGGTTTAGGGATAATGGGTAAGGCACCGGCAAAAGATATGGCTTAACCCATTAAAACCTGGAACGCATCTGTGTCACTTTAAATGTCTTTGGCTATTCAAAAATAGCAGATCTACAAGCTCATAGCGCGGCACCGAGTGCCGCGCTATGAGCTTGTAGATCTGCTATTTTTGAAAAATCTTGGAAATTTTTTTTTTAGATTTTTTTCCAAAAACTGTTAGGATTTAGATTTTTTTTAAAGAATCGCCTCAGGTCTTAATGGGTTAAAAATAAAAATATATCTTCTCTTGAATATCTCTAACGTCTCCCTCATCATCTCTCTGTCCCGTCCTCTTCCACAGCGGCCTACTTGAACACAGGCATCGTTCTAATGAACCAGGGCAGCCAGGAGGAGGCCAAGCGCACCTTCCTGACCTGTGCCCAGATCCCAGACGAGAACCTCAAAGACCCACACGCCCACAAGAGCTCCGTCACCAGCTGCCTGTACAACCTGGGGAAACTGCTGCACGAACAGGGCCGGCAGGAGGCGAGTGTTTTTATACTACGTTAGGGTTGCATTTACGGTATATATATGTGTTGGTTGTTATATTACTGCATGTCGTATCGCAGCAGGTTCTGTATCACTCAGGGACGTCACAGGCTCTCAGAAGGTGGGGGGGTGGACTTTCGGTGGACTATAGCCCTTATTTTATACTTTGGCTATTCAAAAATAGCAGATATACAAGCTAATAGCGCGGCACCGAGTGCCGCGCTATTAGCTTGTAGATCTGCTATTTTTGAAAAATCTTGAAAATTTGTACAAATCCTTGAATATCATTTTTTTCAAGCAAACATTTGTACCTGTCAAATGTAAACGATTTTTTTTTTACAAAAATGTGCGTTTTTTGGGCGGATTTTGTTAGTTTTTTCCCGGTGTTTTGGTTACTTTATTTCGGTTTTAGGGTTAGGGTAAGGTTAATTAATAATTTTTTTATAACATTTTTTCAAAAAGTGGGGGGGTATGAAATCACGGATCTGTGAGAGTGAGGGTGTCGCGTCGTACGCACAGTGAATGGCCGCGACGCCCCTGGTATCACTGATAGTCTCACGAGCCAGACTGTTTCCGCCCACAATTTTCAAACGCTTCCGTCATGCCGCCTGGAGCAACGGAAGCTCTGGAAATTATCGGAGGATAAAGTGGATGTGACGCCTCCTCTCTGCTCGTCTTTACAGTCACGCAAATTTGTAGCACTGTAAATCAAAACAATCGGAAGCATATATTAGCTTGCTGCTTATCATAAATGGAAATTCTAAAATAAAATGTAAAGATTTTTTTTTATATAATTATTTTCGTGAACGGAAATGAGGAACAGATGACAGCTTCCTGTCTCTGATTTGGGGAGGTGTAGTTCCAGACTCTATAGCATTTGGAGATAGTGGAATAGTTCTCTGGCTACACAAGACTAGTACTGTATCTCTGCATCAACACCAAATTCAATTTCCTGGAGTAGGACTTCAAATGTTGCTACTTCCTATTTAACCCTTTTAGATCACAACTTCAGTCATGCTGCTATTTAACAATAAACTTACAGTGACAGAGAAAGTTTTTGCTCTGCCATACCCAATATATACCCTTTTTGCTGCATATACAATCTTTGACCACTGTGATATAATTCTGAAGACTGATATATCCGACCCACTAGAACATATACAATGTGTTTTTCTTTTTGGTAGAAAACAGAAAGAGATAATGTATTCTGATTTGCATGTGCAAAGTGCAAAGTTTCATGCCAATCGGTCCAGACAGACAGACAGACGGACGGACGGACGGACGCGGACGGACGGGTGCAAAAACACAATCTCCGTCTCCTGGCCTTTCGGCCCGGTTAGGTGGAGATAATAAAAAGTTTAGAATTCACCACTGGTTTCTTGTTTTCCCAACAGGAGGCGCTGTCAGTCTATAAGGAAGCTGTACAGAAGATGCCTAGACAGTTTGCTCCACAGAGTCTGTTCAACATGATGGGTCAGTAACTGATGGATCCATTTATTATCTTCATCTTCATTCACACACTGAGCTGTTGCACTAAAATGTTCATGTTCTTTGAAATATCATTTACATACAAAGTGGTATTTTGATGAGGTGAAACCTTTGCGTTGAATTGAATTTCCCTCGACTCCAAAAAGTAATTTAATTTTTTTGAGTGTATGTCTACGCCACTGATTATCAACCTTTTTAATTTCAAAAACCACCAATTTGATATGCATTGATGGGCCATCGGACCCCATTTGATGGGATTTTGATCTCTTGGACCCCAATCTGAGAGGTTTTTTTTAGACACGATTTGGTCCGAAATGGTCTGTCATTTAAGTCCAGAATTCCTTTACTGTCTACAGTACGTATACTGTAGGTAAGATAACAATGAAACTCTGATCAAAATAGCCATTCTTGTTCGTTCTCTAGTGATATTTACAGTAGGTGTACATAATACATTGAAGAGACTAACTATCAATTATGATCGCTGGTGAATTCCTTTACTGTCTACAGTATGTACTTTAGGTAATGTAAGATAACAATGAAACGTATCAAAATAGCCATTCTTGCAAGTTGTCTAGTTATATCAACTTGTACATGTAATAATGGTGAAGATTAACTATCAATTCTTTAGACGTTGACACCCCCAAGGACCCCTGGGGGTCCCTGGAACCACTAGTCTAGCCTAGTCTTATAACACATACAACACAGTCTGGAAACCGGGAACAGTTTTACTGGTTTGTTAGCCAGGCATAATTAAGACAAGTTGTGAATTTGATGACATACTTGCCTTACTATGAATGCACACTATGACCTTTTGAGTTGAACAAAATGAAGATCATTTGTCAAATATTGTTGAATACCTGCAGTCCTGCTCTCATCCATTTAAACCATTTAGATTAGAATGTGTTGCCCTGACGTTTCAGTACTCTATAAAAACACGTTTAATGTACCAGAGCCACCTGTTTGGATTCCAACACCATAACTCTTAAACATGTGCTCAGTCTTAGTGTAGATGTAACCGACATCATCTCCAAGAGAAGCCAAACTAATCCCTGTAATAAATCACATCCCTCGTTGTGTTATTGTATTACTAACTACATCACTGGAGGCACATGGTGATTGCATAGTTGACATTACAGCGGAGCCTAAAGCCTGCAACATTCCTCTGGGTTAGCCTGAGCACATTGAGAAAGAAAGAGGAGATAGTGTTTTGCCAGGTGGAGGAAGCAGGGAGGGGTTACGTGATATCTGGGGGACACTTTGTTACAAGTGATGTCATCAGACCTTCTTTACCACCAGTGGTGTAAAGTAACTAAGTACATTTACTCAAGTGCTGTACTTTTTTTTTTTTTTTTTTTACAATTTTGAGGCATTTTTACTTCACTGGAGTATTTCCAATTTTCAATACTTTTACTTCTACTCCACTACATCTCAGAGGCAAATTTTATACTTTTACTCCACTAAAAATATTTGAAAACTAGTTACTATTTGTAGATTTTGATTATTATTACTAAACATACATTATCCACTTCAGCCCTATATACAGTACATTCCGGCCATTTGAAAATAGCCGATCTACTTGTAGATCTGCTACTGCATAATGAGTACTTATACTTTTGGTACTTTAAGTAGATTTTTATGCTAATACCTTTGTACTTCTACTCGACTACATTTTTAATTCTAGGACTTTTACTTGTAATGGAGTATTTCTACATTGCAGTATTGATACTTTTACTTAAGTAAAAAAATTGAGTACTTTTTCCACCACTGTTTACCACTGGGGTCCATCGCAGTGGTTCTCAACCGGGACCCCCAGGGTTTCAGAAATGAAATGAAAAAAGACCATTACCATTATGAATACATGAATCTCCCAGAGACCCTGACCTTTGCCCTCTCTTCCAGGAGAGGCCTATATGAGGCTGAACAGGCTGGAGGAGGCAGGTCACTGGTACAGAGAGTCTCTCAGGTCCAAACACGACCACATCCCTGCTCACCTGACCTACGGCAAACTGCTGTCCATCACCGTAAGTCCCTGTTCTCTTACTGCTGGGAACCGCTGATAACACATTGACTGCCAGGAATTAATGAATTCATTCATCGGCCACAGCCAGTGTGGGCATAAGCCAGCCTATTGAGTTGTTTGCTATGATTGTTAACACATACAGTGCCAAGATCGCATCGATGCGTTCTTTCAAATCCATCGCTTGAGTGCCAGCATTCAAAAGAACACATTGATGCGTTCTTTTGAATTTTCCTTGTTTAATCTGTGATCGCACGGCTGTGTTTATTTCTCATCAACACTTTCGTTTTCCACTTACGTCACACTCACCCGGAGCCGGATGTAAAAAAAAAAATTCATTTCCGGGTCACATTGTTATTGTTATTTTCGGCCAGAATAAGGAAAAACACGGTTTTTCACACGGTATAAAAAACGAACGGACAGCTCAACTTCTATTTTCTTTGGTCCGGGTGACTAACAGTCATCGTCGTAGTGTATCACATCGTTTTCAGGCCGATCAGCGGACCAGGGATTGTCGAAAACGTCACATCCGGTGAATGACAGGATATGACGTGGGCCTGTTTGGGAGGGGGCGAGCGAGGTGATCAATGTGTGGATTTGCTGCTCTCTACTGGTGGAACAATCGTAGGTGCTTGACAACACAATCAGAGAATTTATTTGAATGAAAAATTACAAAACTAAAAAATTACAAAACACGCAAATTGCTGGCAGAGGGGTGAGTACATTATGAATAAACTCTGGCAGTCAATGTGTTAAAGGAGTTTCACCCCAAAAAATATGTATTTTCTATCTATTACACACCCCATGAAGGGTTGAATTCATGGAGTTTTTTTTTGTTTTTGTCGCATTCCTAAGCCAATCATTTGATGACCAGCGGAGTATTGACCGATGACCTGGTCATCAAATTATTGGCTTAGGAATGCGACAAAAAACCAACATCTCTTTATTATGGATAGGACTGTAGGCTGACAGGAAATGGGGATAGAGATGGGGAGTGACACGCAGCAGGCCGTCGGGGATCGGGACTCGAACCCGCAACACGCTGTCAGGCTACATTGTAGCCTAGGCGCCTGGACCGCTACGGCCAGCGGTCCAGGCCAATAAGTCATTTTTTTGGGTGAACTACTCCTTTAAAGGTTTCATGACGTTCAGTTTTACCACACTTTAAAAGTCTTTGTCATGGTCCTTCAAACGTGTATAGAAAGTTTTAACAAAAAATTCCACTCCATTGATCCATGGCATGTGTTTTTCACTCACATTTCTAAAGCCTTTTCTACTGCAATGGGGCGAGGAGGAGAGTGGGCGGGATTAATCGACTGTGACCTCACTGCCGAAGGGCCAAGCTCAGATTACTTTTCAGCCTAATTTTTCAGAAAACCCCAGACCACAGAAAATCCATTGAATGTTCAAAGTTCAGATTTTTGGGTGTAATTGAGGTCATAAAACCCCCAAAAAAACATAAAAAATAAAAAAAGTTAAAATGAATGTCATAGAACCTTTAAGAGGCTGACTGTAGTGACAGCAGTGATGTAAAACTAAACCCACTCCTGTGATGTATCCATGAGTATTTAATTATACTTGACCTTGACTGCAGGAGCTACAGTAGATTACATTGAAGTTACTGAGGAAAGATGAGAATGTTCAGTGCAGTGAGATGATGGGACACACCCAGTGTTGCCATATTTTGTGAGAGAAATAAGCAACCAGGTCCAGGAAAACAAGCCCAAAAGAAGCCATAGGCCACACTTTAAACCTATATCATGCATCGGCTGTTTGAAAAATAGCCGATCTACCAGCTCACAACGCGTCGCGATGCGACGCGTTGTGAGCTTGTAGATCTGCTATTTTCTTGCAATAAAATGTGGAATATTTGGAATATTTTTCTTAAACATTCCAACAACACAAAATGCTCCCTGTGGCACAAAACATTTTCATGAAAATATTTGAGAACCACTGGTTTAAATAATAATAATAAAAAATGTGGAAACGAGCCTAAATAAGCAGCTACACTTTAGAAACAAGCAAAACATTTCAACGCAACCCGCAACTACCAATATTTACAAAGCAACTTCACAGAAAAAGAATCCCAAAGGTCGCTTATAATAAGCCGACATGGCAACACTGGTCACATCAGGTCCTTCCAGGGACCGTGGAGTGACGCTAACCTGAGAGTGACGTCGCTGCCAAACACCTTTCAGAGAAACAAGAAACAAGGCAGCTGTTTTTATCTGCATAATTACATATCTGTGTGATGTCTGAAGGTCAGAGACATGGGGAGTGAGTCTGGTGCAGCACAATGCCAACCCTTAATTCACTGGATGAGCTCCAGGTGTGTGTGTGTGTGTGTGTGTGTGTGTGTGTGTGTGTGTGTGTGTGTGTGTGTGTGTGTGTGTGTGTGTGTGTGTGTGTGTGTGTGTGTGTGTGTGTGTGTGTGTGTGTGTGTGTGTGTGTGTGTGTGTGTGTGTGTGTGTGTGTGTGTGTGTGTGTGTGTGTGTGTGTGTGTGTGTCAGGTCCCTCATTGCTTGCACCACAGAACAGGTCACTGAAACTCTGATGTCACACATCTTGGATGGCTGTTATGCATACAAAGGGATGTACATAGCACGTCATGACAGAATAGCGGAACTCATTGCAAAGGACGTATCGAAATATCATGCATCCTCCGTGAGAATGTACAAACATGCCTGTGTAATTGCATCCATGTTTCGTGTGCGTGAGTGCGCGTGCACGCACGTATAGTATATTTAACAAATTCACAGGCTTAACAAAACAGTGATGACTAACTAACTGTATTTTGTGTTCAAAACCTTAGTTTTCATCTTAACACATTGAATGCCAGTCGCGTAGATCTACGCGAACCTATTTAAAGCCGCAGCGTGCCAGTCGCGTAGATCTACGCGAACCGCCGATTCCCATTGAAATTGCCCCAGGTGCACTTTCCGAATTTTTTTGATCCGTTTCCGTTTCCGGTTTCCGGTCGGAAACGGAATTATTCGGGTTCCAGTTTTTTCGATCGTATCCGCTTCCTGTCTGGGATCCTGTTTAAAACTCGATTTTCTCGGTTGTTGTTTTTCTCCTCGCTGATCACTGTTTAGCGTTGATCGGCTGTATCTTCAAGATGGCGGCTCGCATTTGGAAACTGTTTTCGCTGGCCGTTTCTCACAGATCCGCTGTGTGTTTAGAACCAAATGAACGCGCACTTTTAACTTATTTAGCGAGGTCTGTGGCGACATGAAAAAAACAAAAAAACAACAATAAAACGCTGGCACTGGTGAGTACATTATGAGATTAAACTCTGGCATGGAATGTGTTAAAGGAGAATTCCGGACTAGCCTTTTTCTTACCTTTATATGATGTTATTATATCCTAGGACGAGTGCTACAGTAACTCCATCCCGCAGCTAAAAACGTGAGCGGATGGTCCGTACGCTAAATCACGTATTTGGATCGCTTTTATTTATTTTTTGGTGATACTGTATCTGTGTGACAGCCGGAATGTAGACGATATACCGGGAGCAGTATGGGTTGGCGCCCCAGCCTGTGTCTTCCGTGAGGAAGAAGCCCAACAAATCCACGGTGAGGCCTTTAGGAGGGCCATTCAAGCAAACCGCATGTGGAGCTTATACCATTAGACGGCCCAATCTAGTGGTATCGGCCCAAGGAACCATCACGCCAGAAGGAAATGTTTGGATCGGGATGGTGCAGAGGATCTGGCGCAGCGCTCAGGTCCTGGACCTGGTGAGACGAAGGAGGAGCCCGGCCAGGAGGCCATCCACAGAGCCTAGTCCCTCCACGTGCCAGAGCCTCCCCCGAGTTCCGGCAGAGTAGTTCCGGAGAAGTGGACTGAGTGGCCCTGTCTTTCCCTATAGGACCAGTGGTGGAAAAAGTACTCAAATGTTTTACTTAAGTAAAAGTATCAATACTGCAATGCAGAAGGAACTCCGTTACAAGTAAAAGTCCGGAATTCAAAATTTACTTGAGTAAAAGTACAAAAGTATTGGCATCAAAATGTACTTAAAGTACCAAAAGTAAAAGTACTAAGATATTTGAAAATAGACGATCTACAAGCTCCGTTACAAGTAAAAGTCCGGAATTCAAAATTTACTTGAGTAAAAGTACAAAAGTATTGGCATCAAAATGTACTTAAAGTACCAAAAGTAAAAGTACTAAGATATTTGAAAATAGACGATCTACAAGCTCACAACGCGTCGCGATGCGACGCGTTGTGAGCTTGTAGATCTGCTATTTTCAAATAGCCTAGGTATAAAATAGGGCTAGAGTGGTTAATGTATGTTTTATAATGTAATCATTTATATCTGAAAAGTAACTAGTAACTAAAGTTTTCAAATAGTTGTAATGGAGTAAAAGTACAATATTTGCCTCTGAGATGTAGTGGAGTAGAAGTAAAAGTTCAGAAATTTTTAAATACTCCAGTAAAGTAAAAATACCTCACAACTGTACCTAAGTACAGTACTTGAGTACAGTACTTGAGTACATGTACTTAGTTACTTTACACCACTGTATAGGACTGACCGTGGGTAGCTACCTGGGACGTAAGTCGGGGCTTGATCAACCCCGGCTGGGTCACCTGGGCGAGGGTGTATGTTGCTGCGAGACCCGAAACACCCGATGACCCCAGGCTACAACACTGATGATACGTCCCAGGTGCGTTCATGTGATGTATTCTTTATAGTATCTGACGTTCATATTGAAAGAGAACTCCCCACAGAATGTGTGTTAGATGCGTCCCTCTGGAAGTCTCGCAGGACGAGATTTCACCCGTGATTTCATCCAAGTCCGCTTGTAAACACTACGGCGGCCCATTCGGGACAAAAACAGTCCGGAATTCTCCTTTAACCAATTTATTTCATACACAAGCCTAGTAATGGATATTAAATGATCTGACAGTTTTATGCCAGCTGTCCGGAAACTCATGGTTAGGGACGCGTTGCCAGTCCATCTAACAGCTCGCATCCATAGTGGCGTCAGGAGAAGGAGCCAGAGAATACGACAGATAAGAGCAAGTTTCTTGCATTGGAAGGTGATAAAACATTTATCACATTTATCAAGGAGGGAAATCCCATGAATCTGAAAGTGTGAAAATCCATTTGAAAAGGTTGTATAAGAGACTGCATCTTGTGGACTGTTATATTTGTTGTTGCTATTATAGTTGTTTTATGGATAGTTATCTGTCTCCTAACTATGAATACATGTTTTTTTTAAATGGTATGACATTTTGTTGCAGTTATTATTATTTTACTTTACAAAAAAATGAATGAACTCTAATTTTTTTGGGCGGTGAAACCGCCCCTATAAGTGAGATTTGGAAAAATGTACATTTTCCTGCGCTGTGATCTGGGCCCAGGAAATTTGTACAATTATCCTGCGCTGTGATTGGCCAATCACAGTCTATTCAGGACTGTGATTGGCCAGTGTCACATGACACATGTGCATAGCCCTATATAAGAAACCATAACTTGAAAAAAACCAAAAATTGGTTTTTTTCAAGTTATGGTTTCGTCCATCATAAAGAGTGTTTCAATAAATGTATTTATCTTTTGTACATGATTGGTTGACTCCATTCAGTATTGTGATTAGCTAGCAAGACACCGCCCACTTCACACAGGGTGTGATTTTTTTAAAACAAATGAAAACTGAACTAAAACTAAGCATGAAAACAAAAACTACTACGAAATTGAAGTAAGAACTACAGTAATGAAAAGTAACCGTGACAACAGCTGAACTGCTGAACTGTCTTCAGCTGACTGAGGTTCGGTGCGAGGAAGTAAAAAATGTCCCACGATGCTCTGAGTCACCTCTGTGACCTCATCTACAATGACTGACCCCCCCTCAGGGTGCTGCTGATGCAAGACACAACCAGAGGTCATTCCACAGCTCCTTATGGACATTTTACCAGACTATGAATGCATGTACATGCGGAGGCACACGTTCCTCTGGTTCCTCCAGGCATTGGTCAACAGATCCAGGGCCCTGAGACATGGAGATTGAGCCCCCCCCCCCCTGTCTGTCTTTCCACAACAAGGCTTAGGGGATAGGAGACTGGAGGCCTTTGGGACTATGGGGCCCACAGACAGGCTTATGATTCAATTAGAACTACTTCCTTATTAAATCACTCCATCAGCTACATGTGTCCATCCAGCCCCCAGGACCCCATCGATACTACAGACAACATGGAGAAAAGGTCAACCTGAAGTCGTGTCACGTGGGAGAGTACACTTATTTTTTACAATCAGGAGTTATGATTTAACTGTGTTATTTATTAGGGTAATGAATAAATGAGCGTTTTATACAAAAAATAAATGTGTTGCCATGTCCGATTATTATAAACGACTTTGGGCTTGTTTTTCTGTAAAGTTGCTTGTAAATATTGGTTGTTGCGGTTTGTTGGGAGCTTGAACATTTTCATGTCAAGGACCCCCAAATTAACTCTTTAACTGCCAGAGTGTATACATAAAAAAATTCACCCACTGCCAGCGATTTTGCGATTTTCTTACCTTTTCAAGTAGTCATAGAATATTTATCTCCAGTATGATCGATCCCCTGATGGTTGCTAATCACGGAGGGCTTCACTGTGCTTCCGCAAAAAAAGAAAATGTTAAAAAATATTTCAAAAAGTTTCCCCGATATGTTTTTGAAAATAGCAAATCTACAAGCTCACAACGTGTCGCATCGTGACACATTGTGAGCTTGTAGATTCGACTATTTTCAAATAGCCGATCGTATATAGGCTTAAAGTGAGTGGCTCGTTTTCATAGACCTGGTGGCTTGTTTCTCTTGGAAAATCTGGCAACACCTGCCTTGGTCCCAGTCAGAGACCTCGGAGTGGAGTGGGAGAGTGCTGTGGGCAGCTGTGCTGTTGGATCAGCCTGATCTCCAGAGATCTCCGTAACATTGCACGGATCCAGTGCACTTCATTCCGTGGATAGTCGCCTAGAAACCCCGAAATTGCGTGCATATGTACGGCGAGTCCCACGGTGGGCGTAACCAGTCGCAACCCGGAAAAACCCGGAAGCAGAGCAGTCCCCACAACAAAATTTACGATTCTGTGCCTATCGGTACATAACTCAAACGGCGCTGAGTAGGCACAGGCGAACGTCACACCGTTCAGGACGGCAACTCGGTCGCCTTAGCTCCCTCGGTGGTCCTTCACGGGGTGACAGTTCGCCTGTGACTGCGCGCCTCCGTCATGGTTTAGTCACAATGGGGGAGATGCGAGGCGGCTATGCACGGAATTTCGGGTTTTTCCGTGTCTATTCACGGAATTTCAAAAACGTTCAAAGAGAACGTTTCCTCTGGAGATCGGGTTGGTTGGATACATTCAGTGGCAATGCTAACCGCTAGCAAGCTCCCACTGGGATAGTAGCCTTCAAAATGCAAACGACTGAAGTCTAAATGTAGACTATGTTCTGAGTCACACAACTGGGTCTAAATATAGCTACAGTATCTACACAGCACAAAGCTGAGCCCTGTAAGGGTCCATTTTTAGGCAGAATGTATCTTCATGATGGCAGCAGAAAATATTGACTCTCACGTGGTTAAATTAATGCTCCAAATTTTGTAGTGTACTGTATTTATAGAAACCGTTACTTTTTCCCACTCTTGGACTTGTTAAATCCTTATTTGCTTCACCATAACTCTAAACTGCTCTACTTTCAGTAGTGAATGATACAATGGGAAGAGAAGTATAATTGAATGTGAAGTAGGCTCATTTAGAGCCAGCGTGAGCATATGGGAAGAAGCTAATGAACCCAAACTAATATGAACGTTCTCTCATTTCACGTTGAGTGTAGAATCCATCGGCAATATGGAAGCAATCAGTGCAGCAGCGTAAAGGAAAGAAAGGAATGGAGGCCTTGTTCACAAAGACGCAGTATCTTTCTCACACACACCTGCGCACACACACACACACACACACACACACACACACACACACACACACACACACACACACACACACACACACACACACACACACACACACACACACACACACACACCCTTTGAGGTCTAGCGTTTAAAAGGTGGGGGGAGGGGGTTGGGATTGGGCCTTCTCTTTATGAGCTTCAGTTTCCTGGTTCTGAACAGCAGAGCTGCCATGTCTCAAGTCATGCATGGCGGCACAATAAAATAATACGTAGCAGACGCGATAAACTGCAACTGATTGTGTGTGTGTGTGTGTGTGTGTGTGTGTGTGTGTGTGTGTGTGTGTGTGTGTGTGTGTGTGTGTGTGTGTGTGTGTGTGTGTGTGTGTGTGTGTGTGTGTGTGTGTGTGTGTGTGTGTGTGTGTGTGTGTGTGTGTGTGTGTGTGTGTGTGTGTTGTTGCACAGGATGTACAGCTGTACATTAACCTACTATAGAACAAAGGATGTAGAAGTACAGGAAACTACATACAGGTGTCATGAGCAGAAATGTGTCATGTATTAAACTGCTACAGCTACAAACTACCTGGTCTCGTGAGACTGTTGCCTCGCACAATTTTCAAACTCTTCCGTCATCCAGTCAGGAGCAACAGAAGCTCTGAATATTATCAGAGGATAATTAAAGCGGATGTGACGCCTCCTCCCCGCTTCCGTTTCGTCTTTACAGTCAAGCAAATGTGTCCTAATATAAATCAAGACGAAGCATATACTGTTTAGCTGGCTGCTTATCAGAAATATATATAATATGAAATATATTTTCTTGAACGGAAATGACGAACAGATGACAGCTTCCGTTCTCGGATTTCGGGAGGTGTAGTTCCAGACTCTATACAGTATTCAGGAGGTGTAGTTCCAGACTCTATACAGTATTCAGGAGGTGTAGTTCCAGACTCTATACAGTATTCAGGAGGTGTAGTTCCAGACTCTATATAGCACTCAGAGATTGTGGAATAGTTGTCTGGCTACACGAGACTACAACCTACCTGAATGGATCCAAGTAATGACAGTATAACGTCCAGGTTGTCCATGTGTTCTTCTCTCCTCCAGGGGCAGAAGACAGAAGCAGAGAAGTACTACCAGAGAGCCATTCTGCTAGACCCCACCAAAGGAAACTGCTACATGCATTATGGTAAGAAATGCTCTCCAAGAACAGTGTTCAAACACACCGAATCATACAGCATCATCCTCAACCATTTCCCCTCGAAATTATGAATGGTTTTC
Organism: Gymnoscopelus braueri; assembly: GCF_963280865.1. NCBI lineage: Eukaryota > Metazoa > Chordata > Actinopteri > Myctophiformes > Myctophidae > Gymnoscopelus > Gymnoscopelus braueri. The sequence goes on along the minus strand of NC_137625.1, from coordinate 4,083,503 downwards.
TTTTCCAAAACCAACCAGGCAGTCAATAATGTATCTATTATTTTTATTCCACAACTAAACCCCTTGGTATAGGTGATTTGTGCCTCTGCCACCTGGGGGGCAAAGGAAATATATGAATTATATATTTTTATATATGCACATATATATGTGACATATTCGGAATTGGCCACCTGCATATATGTCTCTACATATATGTACATATATGTACATATATATCCATATATGTGGACATAACATACGCTATATATGAGACATATTTTTTTTTTTTAAATATAAAAAATATGTATATATATATTTTTTTAAGTCCAGACCCCAGGGGGGGGTAAGTGCCCCCCATGTCCCCCCTAAAAGTCGCCTATGCCCCTTGGCATCAAATCCAGGATCATAACACATACTGTAGATGTTTACATTAAATACACATGAGGTCCTTGTTTTTTTTTGTCGAAACAGAGCTGCTGCAGCGTGATAGAAACATGCAGCGGCATTGTGATAATCATTTAGCAGGAGGGAAATAGCACAGTGGGCGTATCTGCATGGACTTGTTTAAACAAGCACTGTTCAAGCTGATACGGACATGTGAGGTACAACAGACACAGTCCATATACAGGCTTAGTCAGGGGCGCCGACTCCGTGGGGGCCTCGGGTCCACAGCCCCCTCACTCAACTGATGACCCCTCAGATCGGGGCCCAATTTAATTTCCATGACTATAGCGCAAAGCAGCTCTCTGAAGGTTCAAATGGTGCCCGCGACGGCCGCGAGAGAGACGCATTCAATGCGCCGGCCGTTAACACCTATAGAACAATAGCGCAGGAATGAAGGGATCTAACAACCCCACCCAGCCATCAAGCCCTTGTAAACCTGCTCTGTATAGTTTGATGTGTGGCTGCTAGCATCACCTTGCTTGTTCTACTCCACTACATCTCAGAGGCAAATATTGTACTTCTACTCCACTACAATTATTTGAAAACTTTAGTTACTAGTTACTTTGTAGATTTTGATTATTATTACAAAACAAACAGTAACCACTTCAGCCCATATCAGCTATTTGAAAATAGCAGATCTACAAGCTCACAATACTCACAAATCACATTTGAGGCATTGTGAGCTTGTAGATCAGCTATTTTCTAAAGATTTGTATACATTGAAAACATTGAAATGGGACATTTTGTATAATGAGTACTTTTACTTGGTACTCTAGAGTCTCTTGATACTTTTACTTAAGTAAAACATTTGAGGATGGGACACACTGAAGGATGGGTAGAGTGTTGTTAATGTTGTTTTATGGTCATTTAATTAATTACATGCCCGCGACGCAGTGGGTGGGGGGGCGGGGGGGAAGGGGGGGGGGGGGGGAGTGGTGGTCAAGTTCAGCCCCCATAGCCACGCACAAAAGCCGGCGTCCCTGGGCTTAGTTCATCAGACCAGTGGTTCATAAACATTTTCATGTTAAGGACCCCCATCTGTGCCTCCATTCAAGTGATCTCCATAAGAGAAGATTTGTCAAAAATGTTCGAAAAAAGCTTATCTATAAGCTTACAGCGTGTCACATCGCGACGCGTTGTGAGCTTGTGTTTAAACTGTTCCTCATTTTGCTGGGGACGCACTGGAACCCCCTCAATGACCACTGTGGCTCCCTGGACCCCTCCTTTGAGAACAACAGCATCAGACTAAATGAACAGCACAACCTCAAGCCATTCTGCTACCGACAGTAAAAACATGATACCACATCTCATCCACGCCTCTGCCAATGCAGCGTTTCATATCGCTTTGGAAGGAACGGGGTGCTTTCTCCCCGCGTGTCTCTATCTACAGGATATTCATAGGAAATGAAATGTGTCCCGTCTGGCTGAAAGAGCCATTGTACGCGGTCACTCTCTCTGTGTCGCTATCTCCCTCAATTCCTCCCGTTGCTTTCCCTGCGAGTCTTTTGGGGTTTGAGTTGTGTTTGGGTTTTTGGCGTGGGTTGCTGTCTTTGGACCGGGGCTGTTTCCCGTTCCTGAGACCCACACGCTCTTTCTTTCTCTCCCTCTCAATGTTATCTTGGAGTCTCTTGTTCTGGGTTAGGATTATTTTGAATGGTCCGCTCCCTTATTTTAGTGCTGGAGATACTGTGTGACCGACACACACACACACACACACACGCATGCACGCACAGGGTGTGACTGACATACACACACAGACACACGCACGCACACACGCACACACGCACGCGCACACACACACACACACACACACACACACACACACACACACACACACACACACACACACACCAGTGGTGGAAAGTAACTAAGTACATTTACTTAAGTACTGTACTTAAGTATAATTTTGAGGTATTTGTACTTTACTTGAGTATTTCCAATTTCCCACACTTTTACTTCTACTCCACTACATCTCAGAGGCAAATATTGTACTTTTACTCCACTACAATTATTTGAAAACTTTAGTTACTAGTTACTTTTCAGATATAAACTATGATATAATGAAACATTCATTAACCACTTTAACCCTATTTTATACATAGGCTATTTGAAAATAGCAGATCTACAAGCTCACAACGCGTCGCAGCGCGACGCGTTGTGAGCTTGTAGATCGGCTATTTTCAAATATTTTGTACTTTTACTTTTGGTACTTTAAGTACATTTTGATGCCAATACTTTTGTACTTTTACTCAAGTACATTTTTAATTTTGGATTTTTACTTGTAACAGAGTATTTTTATATTGCAGTATTGGTACTTTTACTTAAGTAAAGAATTTGAGTACTTTTTCCACCACTGACACACACACACACACACACACACACACACACACACACATAGGAGGAGTGCAAGGAAGTGAGAACAGAGAGGGTGAAAGCCCACCAGAGGTCAGATAACAGAGACGAGCCCCCTTTCCTGTCATTGTTCGCAGTAAAACACATGTTGCTCATTTCATTACTATTTTGGTTCCAAACCACGCACTCTATGTACATAACTGTTATTATATCTACTTCAATGTATGTACCTGCCTCATTCCACTGCTATTTTTAACCGTGCACCTTATGCATATACTTTATAAATTGTCGCTGTCGGGCAGACACCAACTATCTCCATTTTTCAACGTTTTTATTTTCTTTAACAAATCAGTGCTATTGAACACCCTTTACGTCTGTGTGTGGGTTTCACAAATATTGACCCAATGTAAAGTATTAAAAAGTGCTTCTGACTAAACCTCCTAACTCCATTGGACCCTCAAACCACCTAACTCCAGCTCAGGGTTTTTTTTCTTCGTCATTCTAATCAATGATGGACAAAACAACTACCGGTATCTCCACATTAATGGTCAAAAAACTCCTAACTCCACTTGAGCTGGATTTGGGTAAAGTGTTGATAATTCAAGTATCTGACAATGTATAAAGTCACCGTCCCAACTTTGATGAGGCAGTATTGTGTTGTTGGGTTTTTTTTTTTCATTTCCTGAAAACTTAAAGAGGTGGTGGCATGGTTTTGCACTTTTTCTGTTTTTTTCATGTGTCTATGAGGTTGATAGAACTTCATTAAGCCCCCTGGTGGTGTTTTTATGGTGTTTTATGTCTTCTCTGACTATTCTAATAGAGTTTCTACCTGGAGGCTGAAACCTTGAGGGTCAAACGTGCCAATAGAGAAACAGCCCTTTAGTGACATAGTAAAAACATACCCTCCCCCTCATTATCATAACACAACAAGTGTGGGCATGAGGAGGAGGAGGGACTAGGACAGGTGGGTGGTAGGGCTGGGTGCGGTAACCGCAATACCGCCATACCGCGGTACGGTATACCGCACCGCACGTCAGGTTCATTACCGCGAAAAAAAAAAAATTTAAAAATATTTTTTAATATTATTTTTTTGATATTTTATATCATGACATGCTATTCTAGCCTGCTGTGGTGTGACTGGTGTCGGCCGGGGTCGTGTCGGGGGCGGGGTTGGTCGGCTCTTTAACATTGCGTTATGGCAAGTAGGAAAGGACGGATATAAACGAGCAGATCTACAAGCTCAGCGACAGCCCAAAGTGTTGCACTTTTGCTGTAGAAAGACGAGATTTACAACCCCTTATAAGAGGGTGGGGGGGGGCCGGGGGTCGACAGGAGTCAGAGCAGGGCCAGTCCATTATTATTAAACTGGGGGTTTTACTTTTGTGTGTGTGCCTGATAATTAATTATTTCTTGGCTTTAGTATTACAGAAATTGTTAGATTGAATATATATATAGTCTACCCACACAACACAGACATATAAAAAGTAAGCATAAGCTGTTTGAGTTACATTATTTTCAAGTACTTAGCATATATATATATATATATATATATATATATATATATATATATATATATATATATATATATATATATATATATACTCAGATCCGTAGACCGACCCGTCACCCGTGATTATTTCAAAATACGAACCAGACCCGCCCCGCCCGTCAAATAAACGACCCGTTGTCCGCCCGTTTACCCGTGTAAAATGTAAATCCTATTGAAAAGTGTGTTGAAAAAGATAGCAGCCTTCAACAACAGCGCTACATTCAGTGGTCAGGTTTGTACAGAAATTAAGTGAAGACGGAGGAGCGAGCTTAAGCCACGCGCGAACGCGCATCTACGCAGCACGCATGTGTCGTTGTTTACGTCATCACATAGTTTTAATTTGAAGGTTTAACAGGATGTTCAATGTGTTTTTGTGAGTTAACATACTGTAACTGACCAGCATGAGCATGCTCCGTGCAGTTGTGCTGTTAAGTTACACAAGTTACGTTGTTTGGGCGGAAACAGTGCTCTCTGTTTAAAGTAAAAAGTAAAAATTTCACCCGTTTTCACCCGTCAAACGCGGGTACCCGGCCCGTTGCAGGACTCTGATATATATATATATATATAGATATAGATATATATAGATATATATATATATATATAGATAGCTTGGGTCAGAGTCACCAGTGTAATTTCACTCTCATATATATATACCTCGTCATACGATAGTGTCTTACATCACGTAACAAAAAGAGCAGATCTACAAGCTCACCAAGCTTGTAGATCTGCTATTTCCGGCAGCCGAGACCAATCGATTGACGGCATTCACGGCACTGACGCAAAACATACGACGGTTTCATTTCTTTCATAAGTTTCATAACAAACGGGGATAGATTCCCTACTTTACTTAATCCTAATAGTTTTTATCTGAGATAGGGCTTTCCAATAATCTTTGACGGATTACGCTAACATCATGGTCATGGAATATAAACATTAGGAACGATGCCTCGGCCACGCAGACTGGTTAACTACGAGAGATGAGAGAAAACATCATCCAGGTATTTCTCTCTTTTACTTGTAACTGAGTATTTTCATATTTCAGTATTGATACTTTTACTTAAGTACAAGATTTGAGTACTTTTTCCACCACTGCTTAAGAGCAAAACTTATTTTTGTTCGGCTTACTTCAGACAATGCAGCAGCATAGGTGATGATAATAATAATAATGACGACGGTGCAAAATCCACCGTCGGTAACGGCGCGGTAACGGTAACGGCGGTAACGGCGCGGTAGCGGTAATGGCGCGGTAACGGTAACGACAGACAACCGTTGTCGTTATCGCGCGCGCGAACGATGGAGTGCACGCGCGCTTCGCGCGCGTGAATGAGGCGGTAAATACCGCCGTACCGTACCGTAACGGGGAGTAATTACCGTGGAAAATAAAAATCCATACCGCCCCAGCCCTAGTGGGTGGTGCTAAGGTGGTGGAGGAGGTGCTAAGGTGAGAACCAGGTATACTTAATGAACTGGAGGCGTGTCCACATAAAAACATAATTTTAACCATTTCTGTACACTTTTTTGAAAAAAATCCTCCTCCTAGTATAACCATAATACCTGATGATTATGTTTTAGGGGGGGGGGATCACTGAAAATCACGGCACCCCGTCTTTAATATTTTGGACATAGTTGGATTTGTTTTCCAGTTTTTCCCCTTCCCTACTCTTTCCCTCTTTCTTGGAACTGCAAATCATGATGGGAGCTTGAATGACAAAGAATGTCACCCACTTGTTTTTTTACACCTGTGAACCTGAGATGTTACTATAAAGCTGAAGTTGATGTTTACGTGCAGGGAACGTGTGCGTATCATCCTCACTCAGAGCCTGGAGCTACTCGTCTGCATTTTCACCAACAATACATGATCGATGTTCTGTTCTTCTGCATTATAATCTTTCTCTCGCTGTCTCTCTCGCTGTCTCTCTCTCTCGCTGTCTCTCTCTCTCTCTCTCTCTCTCTCTCTCTCTCTCTCTCTCTCTCTCTCTCTCTCCCTCTTTCTCAACCACACCTCCATGCATCCTCCTCTCTCCTACATCTGTGTCCAGACTCTGCAGTTAATTTATGGCTGCTGAGCAGCAGACACCCGTGGTGTCCGCACCAGGTGGTGGCACGGCCTCCCACAGGAAAACACATGAAACACCTCCGCCTCATCCGTGTTTGCACTCATCACCGGGCGGAACAATAACCTCCTCTCTCCCTCCCTCCTCTCTCTCTCTCTCTCTCTCTCGTTGCCTCATTGTCTGTGGAGGATTCTTCCACGCATGCCTCTTTCATTGACTTTTTCTGTCCTCTCTTCCTTTGTTTGTCTACAACATTCTCCATCTCATCCTTAAGAGCTCTCATGCATTTTATCATTTCCAGCCTGCGTCCAGTGGTGTAAAGTAACTAAGTACATTTACTTAAGTACTGTACTTAAGTAAAATTTTGAGGTATTTGTACTTTACTTGAGTATTTCCAATTTCCAATACTTTTACTTATACTCCACTACATCTCAGAGACAAATATTGTACTTTTACTCCACTACAATTATTTGAAAACTTTAGTTACTTTTCAGATATAAACTATGATATAATGAAACATACATTAACCACTTTAGCCCTATTTTATACATAGGCTATTTGAAAATAGCAGATCTACAAGCTCACAACGCGTCGCATCGCGACGCGTTGTGAGCTTGTAGATCGGCTATTTTCAAATATTTAGTACTTTTACTTTTTGTACTTTAAGTATATTTTGATGCCAATACTTTTGTACTTTTACTCAAGTACATTTTTTATTCTGGACTTTTACTTGTAACAGAGTATTTTTATATTGCAGTATTGGTACTTTTACTTAAGTAAAGAATTTTAGTACTTTTTCCACCACTGCCTGCGTCACGCAGTCCTTCACCTCACGCGATCAGCTTGTTAAAGTCTGAGTGCCACAGTCCTATATCCTTCTTGATCATCACTTCCTGTATTTGTAAAAACTGCTTAACAACAACAATGATAATGTGTAACTAAGACATTGGTTGCAAAAAAGAAAAGGGGAAGAAAATCTTTTTTACATGCATGGTTTACGTACATGCAGATTATCAGCAAGTTCCACATTCTCTTGATTACTTTCACATTTCCTGGTTGTTGAGGTGCATTCACATCACATTGGGCCTGACAGAATTATGTTTGATTGATGTGATTCACTATGAAGTCATTGTGATGGAGGAGGTACATGCTTCTGATACGCCAGGAGTCCAGTCTGTTCCTATTCGCCTGTTTGACAGAGAAGCTTGCAGCCTACAATGTAAGAGAAAATACACAGACAAGACTTCATTTTAACCCCATCTTGGGTGGTCTAGAGAGGGGTTTTCAAAGTGGGGTCCGAGGACCTACAGGGGTCCTTGAGGGGGTTCCACCACAAAATGAGAAACAGTTTGACACACTATTTTATTTTGTTGACAAGAAATGTTAACAAATCTTCTCTCATGGGGGTCCCTGGCACAAAATAATTTCACATGCATATCCTTTCTGTCAGGAACACTCACGTTATAAGTAGATTTAACCATGCATTGCAATTAATCAGAATAACTTGAGTCATGCAAACTTGAATGCATTAGCATTAAAGCCATAGAACATTGAATTGAGTTTCAAGCCATGCAAACATGAATTTCAGTTTACTTTAGAGCCATGCACACATGAATTTCAGTTTAACATTCAGTTTAAACGTTTGCTTAATGCAAGACTCTGAACTATAAGGTGGAGGCTGGGGTGGTGGCGCCAGCAGCAGCAGCAGCAGCAGTAGTAGTGTGTGACAGTAATTGAGAAGCAGAGATTCAGGGTAGGAGGGAGCCGTATTTAAACGGGCCGCCTTGTTTAGGGATTGAGGTGTGATTGGTGTGTAGTAGAGATGCGCGGATGGCCTCTCACGTCACCCGAATCCGCATGTACAAATTAATTATCCGCCCATCCAACCGCAATAATTATATTATCCAATTTAAATATCCGCACCAACCGCATTTTCCGTATGTCAAAATATTATTATTTTCTGGTATTCCCCGTTAGTTTTAGTATTAGTTGTGCGATGCGATCACAAAATGCATTGATTTAGCCTATGGAATGGGCTTTTTTTTAAACCGGTGCTATTATCAAATAGGATTCTATAAGCGGTGCTTATAGAATAACACTTAGATATATTAGATGTCATTAATTTATTTACCGCAATATTTCACCCGCGGTTTATCCGATATTAATTAATAATTATATTTGATTGACCCGAATCCACCCAAACCGCGGTTAACTGCGGCAACCGCGGCTAAAACCGCGATCCGCGCATCTCTAGTGTGTAGAAAAGCGTGGCTGATTGAAAGCAATCAGATGGCTGATTACAGCTGAGTCGTGTATAACTCCCGTGCCCTGCAGGAACTAACGCGATGTTGAGGGTACTTGACAACCACTAGTCTATAAGAATAATGTCGACTCCTCAAACAAATGAAAAAAGTACCAAAATCATGGCACTTTTATATGTCTTTCAACTAATTGAAGCGCTTCTCATCCCTGGTTCTCTGTCTCCGTCCAGGTCAGTTTCTACTGGAGCAGTCTCGTGTGGAGGAGGCTGCGGAGATGGCAGAGAAAGCCGCAGAGCTGGACCACTCAGAGTTTGACGTGGTCTTCAGCGCTGCTCACATGCTCAGGTCGGTGTGGGGCGTTGGGATCCAAACTGTTCACACACACAACAACATTTTCATTCCACATCAATAGTATTCATTCACAATTCTGGGAAAACACCTCTCGAATATATTTCGTGATTTTTTTTTTAGGTTATTTTTAAATAAAATGGGGTGCACAATGTGAGGGTGCCAAGAGCCTCTGTGTATCCCGAGTATATCCGGCCAAGTATGTTGTGTATATAATAATTATATTATTATTATGATTATTTATTCTGGTGTTCCACCACCATGTACTCCTGCCTACAGTACCACTGTGTTTTAAAGATCAATTGCAGGGGATTTAAAGGAACTGTAAATGTACAGTAAAAAATATATTTTATAAAAGCTATTACATACATACATACTGAATAACATACAAACAACAGTATAATTAGTGTCTATCAGAGTGTTTTGGTCCAGACTCAGAGCTTTTAAACAAACCCAGCCATGCCACGCGATAACTCTCCATTAAGGTTCGACAAGCAAGCTTGTGTGCAAACATCATATCGTTGTTGTCGGGCAGAAACCTCTTATCTCCATATTCAAACTGTTTGTGTTTTTTTCATGAATGAACGCCCTACTTGATCATACTGCAGCGTCACCCAAAGTAGCAGATCTACAAGCTCAATGCTGCTACTTTTGCCAATTTTTTAATTTGAATCCTGAAAATTAAAGGACGACTTCACCGATTTTCAACCTATCTTCATATAATTGGTTCCTCACTAATACTCATGATAAAATGGTACCATTTTTTTCTACTTGGTCTCTGTCTCCTAGGAGGGCTGTGGACAGTCCAGAAACCCGTCTACCAGTGACATCATCGTTAGGCATGATTTTTTTTTCTCCAACAAGATTTCAAATGTTTTATTTAGATTTTTATTAACACGAGAACAATGGCTTCTTTTATTGCATTGCAACTTTCCAGGAATAGAAAGCCTGCAGTTTCTATTAGCTTGGATTCCCCATTGATGATGTCACTGGTAGACGGGACTCTGAACTGTCCACAGCCCTCCTCTGAGACACAGACCGAGTAGATTCTTTTTTTACCATTTTCTCGTGAGTATTAGTGAGGACCTATTATATGAAGATAGGTTGAAATCGGTGAAGTCGTCCTTTAACAGTTTTGGACACCCGACAGAGACAACATACAGTAAGTCTTACAACGTCTCAAAAGAATCTGCCGATGCACATCTGCTCTTTGCCACTCAGAGAAAACATTAGGAGCTCTTTAAACTGCGTCTTGCTCTACATATCTGGAGAAGTCATTACTGCTCTCTCTAGTATCTTCAACTGAAACACAGATCACTGCAAAGGATGTGTTAAATGTTTTAACCCAGTCAATCCGGGAACGCTTGTAGATCTGCTGTTTTTGAATAGCCAAAGTATAAAATAATGGTTAGAGCTCAAATCTGAAATGACACAGATGTGTTCCCGGATTGATATGGGTTGAAGTGTCTCAGAACTTGGCTGAGGTTTTGCTCTTGAGTTGTGAGAGTAAAATCTATGAGTTGAATCATTCTGCCTGGTTCTGGACTGTCAGATTATGTTCAGCTCAGGCACACTGTGACAGATACTCTTAAACCCATCATGCATAGCTATTGAGAGAGAGTTACGACACTCCCATAGACTTCCGTTGTGAAGAATATTCATATAATATTCAATATTCAATATTCAATATTCAATCATTTTTTTGCCAAAACCAACTTACAGTTGATTTGGTATGTGTTTAGTAGGCGTGTTAACGATTTATCGTAAATCGATTCAAATCGATTCAAACTGGTAACAATTTAAATCGATAGACATTTGTCTGGAAAGAAATGTGTTTAAAAAATCGTGAAACATCATATCGTGAACCTAATATCATGATTCAAATCGAATCGTGAGTTGAGTGAATCGTTGCATGCCTAGTGTTTAGTTTTGCTCCAGAGATAACAACAAGAACAGGAACTCAGACAATAAATGACTTTCAGTACGATTCATAAAAGATCAGCTGGAAACAACTGGAACACAATGGTCTTAATTTAATTAACTTTGGCACAGCAAAGTGCACTTCATGCCCTGTTGGCATGCAGAGGTATGGAGCTGCTTAACTATTGGCACCTCACATACCCAGCTGTGCCAGACTGCTCGCTGGTGGTCTGTTTCTGGCATTAAAATCATCCTCAGAACTCCTGTACCTCAGTGTATCACACACTAATGAATGATATGCAAAGAACAGGAAGTTCAAGGAAAGGTCATTCATGACGCTATGACGTCATGATGTTCAGAAAGTACAGTAACAAAGCATAATGTACTGTACCTGATCATCCCTGATAAACCCAGTTATGTGATTGTACCAGCTGCTTTTTTGCATGTTTAATTACTTAAAAAATAATAATAATAACAAAAAATATGTTAAATGATTTACTCGTGAACCATACAAAATATGGCTTCATTGCCGCGTTATGTTTGCCTTCTGTGTGGATGTACTCAGACACAACAGCAGTTTAAAATGAATGTGAATTCATTGCCTGTGTGTACGGATCTTTAGACCTAAACAAATTGTGACAGACATATGAATTGAAAAACTAGGGGACAGAAGTCCCAACCCCACCACACCAGTGTGACACAAGCGCAAAATGGATGCATGTTTGGATAATTATGTTTATTGAAAACCACAGCAGTGCAAATCCACCATAATATGAATGGTTGCTAAATGTGTTCACCTTTCATTGTGTTCTACAGACAGGCCAGTCTAAACGACGCAGCAGAGAGGCAATATGAGAGAGCTGCTACCTTAAGACCCAACGTGAGTACTGTACCTATAGCACACATACAATATGAGAGAGCTGCTACCTTAAGACCCAACGTGAGTACTGTACCTATAGCACACATACAATATGGGAGAGCTGCTACCTTAAGACCCAACGTGAGTACTGTACCTATAGCACACATACAATATGGGAGAGCTGCTACCTTAAGACCCAACGTGAGTACTGTACCTATAGCACACATACAATATGAGAGAGCTGCTACCTTAAGACCCAACGTGAGTACTGTACCTATAGCACACATACAATATGGGAGAGCTGGTAGCTTAAGACCCAATGTGAGTACTGTACCTATAGCACACATACAATATGGGAGAGCTGGTAGCTTAAGACCCAACCTCACCTGCATATATGTCACAGTATGGGTACCTGGCATATATAAATATGTCACAGTATGATTGTAAAACCAGTCAGATTTAAAAAGGTCCACTTGTTTTTCGGCGCGAGGCGGAGCAAGCAGGAGCCTTTGATTTCCCATGCGGTACAAACCGAGTGCTCTGCTCACAGCTGACAACAACAAACAAAATTAGCAGCTATGTGATTAATTAATTCATGGCCGGGGGAAAAACATTAATTACATTAAAACGTTACACTTAATAATTATGTGAAATGAAGGCCGTTGGGGGGGGGGGGGGGGCACAAGCTAAACCGCTAAGCTGACAGGACTCCTCGGGGTCGTCCATAGCTCGCAGATTTATTATTTATTAATTGTGTATCTCATTTACCATTGAGCTAATCGAGCCTGCCTGCTTGCTCAGGGGATACATTGAATCTTGACCTTCAGGAGATGCTGTGACTAGGTGAGACATGACCTTTGACATGATCTAAATGTCTCAATAGAAGAGCAGGGAGACAAAATACAACCACCCCCATTGTATAAGTAATATTGTATTAACATACTCTACCATACATATTAGACAGAAATACATTTTATTCATAAAAAAAAGTCACATAGTGCTGCTTTAAACAACAAGTATTTCTTCCACCACTGGGTAAGCCATCATATTATATTAGTGATGCAAGATTCTCAGGTGGAGAATACACTCCACTGATCGTCCCTTTCTAGTATCATACTGAAAGGAGGTAGGCCTATACAGTTACAAAGTAAATATGTGCTAAATCCCAGTAGAGATGCAGGCTGAGGTATATCAGATCTCTCATGCAGTTGATGTGTGGGTGAGGATGTTTGGGTCTGTTCAGGCTTAACAGTATCAATCAGTCACTTCAAAGGAAGCGGGCGCGTGGACTCGTCTGGGAGAGGTAATTTAAAGTCGCGGGAGCCCCTGTGTTTTCAGACGGCCCTACATGGAGCTTCCTGTGGTCATTTGTCATGTATGTCTGCTTTGGTGACTGCGTGCTGCGTGACTTATGTGGTCTTGTTGGTTCTGGAGAGAGGCTTTGGCTTTCTTTCATCTCCATACAAAGTCCAGCACAGAGAAGCAGCCAGTGTATAATCAATCAACAGGACACTGGGTGATGATATCTGCGCATTTTCTTTGGTTAGATTTTGAAAGCTGTTGAGATGTGTTGAGATCCTATGAAACCACAAGAAGTCATTGCAGTTGCAAGAAAGAGTTGATCGTTATCAACGCGACATTCCTCTGTGTGCGTGTGTGTGTGTGTGTGTGTGTGTGTGTGTGTGTGTGTGTGTGTGTGTGTGTGTGTGTGTGTGTGCGTGTGCGCGCGTGCGCACATGCTTGCGTGTGTACACGTCTGCAGACAATCTCGCATACCACTAGGCCGATCAACGTCATATGCTGATCGTATATTGGAACGCTGTATCTCCTTCCTGAAAGCAGCAACCTGTATATTCCCCATTCAAAACATGGCTGGTGTTTGAAGTGATATTCCTTGTGTCAAATGTGTGTATTATGTGTTGCATACATGACTGCTGAGTCGCAAGACAAATTTCATGAAGTAATATCGTATCGTATTTCTTCTGCACGCTGACAGTAGGCCAAGGACTTCAATTCTCTAATATGTTTTAAAACGTAGAACGACAACTTGATTTCACAGTGGACAGACCAAATACAGAACATCACTATCTTTAGTTTGAAGAGTGAGGAATCGTTGCTTTAGTCTCTGTATTCTTTCCTGCACACAGGACACATGTAAACAGGGCTCCATCTCTAAGAGTCTCTGGTCCCTTTTGCTGTGATTAAAGTCCAGAGAGTGTTTACAGTGATGGTGGACCATCGTTTATCTAGCTTAGCATGTCCACTGCTTACATGTGGTTCCTGTACTGTACAGAAAGCAGAGCCACGAGATTCAGAGCGTCAACACTTTGGTCTGACGTTACAGTACATGAGTCATTTCAAGGTATCTTAAAATCTGCTGCTCGAGACATTATTCAAATTCCTCAAGCGTTGACTCGTTATATTAGGAGAGATAAACAAACCCTACCTCTTAAAAGCCCGCGTAACTCTACTTGAGAAACAGAATGTAAACTTGTGAAATAGCAGGGTTTACCACAAGCCAAGCCAGTTGTGTTTGGGGAAAGAGAAACTGTGTGAATCTGAGTTTGCCAAAGACACTAACCATATGTCACACACTCGGGTTCCCAGGCCAGGGAATGAGTCCCATCTGGGAGGTGAGGCGTAAAAGAGGTGAGGATGAGATTTGGGCGTGTTAACAGTGGCTTGCTGAGAGTTCGGTCCGTGACCTTGGACTCGAGAGATTCCTACGGTCGATACTCTGGTTTCAGCAGCTGCTTTCAATTGGCCGCACTTCAGAAGAGCCGCTTTGATTGAATTGCCTCAATAACGCACTGCTATACATGGGTTTCTTAGTTGATATCATAAAACATACTTAGATACAGGTACACACACATGCACGCAGGCACGCACACACACACACACACACACACACACACACACACACACACACACACACACACACACACACACACACACACACACACACACACACACACACACACACACACACACACACACACACACACGCACATGCACACGCAAGCATGCACTTGCGCACGCATGCACGCACACACTCTGGCTTAGTTGATGAGATAGAGGCAGACATTATTTGACCAACAAACTGAATCATATGTAACTCATCAGGGAAGGCCGAAATGTAAAAAGAGGGGGCCAATTTTACAATATTATGTTGAATGTCTTTGTCCACAAGTTCTACAAACATGCAGTATAATATCACTTCTAACTCAGTTCTACTTCAAACTCAGTTCTACTGTGCATTTCTTAAGGTCATTGCATGACATTATCGAAAGAAAACAAATTTTCACTTTGAAATGTGACCGTGACTGCCACTGTGAGGACACATTTTAAGGTGTAATTTAATGCATATTTTGATCTACTCAGCTAAAGCAAATTTCACCCTGAGCCCCTGCCTTAATGTACCACAAGAACCTGGCAGGTTTCCTGAAATGCAGCTCATATATCAGAGCGTGTGTCAAACCCAGCACTCTGAAGGACACACTTGAAATAGTTTTGCCAAAAGATGAATTCAAGACCATCCAGTGGCTGCAAGCGGCTTAACAGAAGAATGAAAAGTGCTGCATAGCTGTAACTCAACACCCTGATATGACACACATTTATCCACAAGAGCATTTTGGACTTTTTTCATACAATTTGATAAATGCAGTGGATATTCAGCCGTTGGAATGCATTGGTAAAGGAAACGTTATTCCACGATTGAGCACTGTGATTGGTGAACACCCGCCCAGATCTTTGTAAACCCTGATCACACCAAAACCCAAAACTTAACTTACCCATCAGTAACCTGGTGGTGGTGGTGGTGGGTGGGTGGGTGTGTGTGTGTGTGTGTGTGTGTGTGTGTGTGTGTGTGTGTGTGTGTGTGTGTGTGTGTGTGTGTGTGTGTGTGTTGGGGGGGTATAATTACCTATAATTATGGGCGCATCAAATTTTATAACTATTGTTGGAAGAATATTATATCAAAAAGTATGATATTTAAGGAGCCGATGCAATTTGGATTTTAAACATAAATGTGTTTTTATTAATAAAATGAATCATACTGAGAATATTAATATCTACTACCTTCAAATATGGAGCATATCCGTTTCCTTACTTCCCCCTGTAAAGCCTAATTTAATTCCCCTAGTACGATGGTGCCGGTTTGCCGACAATAACTGTCCTTGCTGGGAAGCGCCGCCGCCGTGCGATGAAGAATAAATGACGCCTAATGTCTGTCTGTTTGCTTCCTTCCTGCCAGTACCCAGCTGCTCTGATGAACCTTGGCGCCATCCTCCACCTCAACGGGAAGCTTCCTCAGGCAGAAGCCAACTACCTGCGGGCGCTGCAGCTCAAACCGGACGACGTCATCACACAGTCCAACCTGAGGAAGCTGTGGAACATCATGGAGAGACAAGGACTCAGCACCACGCCTGTGTCTGGGACCCCGAAGAGACAAGGACTCAGCACCACGCCTGTGTCAGGGACCCCGAAGGCAGGAGACCCTCTGAATTGAAAGAGAATCGAAGGCTCTCTGTCCGTCCCCTCAATGAAGACAGGGTGTCCCCCTGGGGTCTGGTATGAACGTATGAAGAAACAAACTTTGAAAGTCTATGAAATGGAAACCCGTTGTTCAAAACGATGGCAAGGAGGGTCATGGTCGTGCCAGCGCAGTGTGGAAGACAAAACAGTCAGCCTAATGTCACCTTAACCACAACGTGCTCTAATGTGACAGTTGTTCAATGAAACACTGAAACACTAAGGTCACAACGAGACAGAGCACTTCATTCCAATGTGATTTCCTGCAAAATATCGCTTGTTTTAGAAGCCGTTTGGTGAACAAGTGTCAAATTACCTAGCCTGGAATCCAGACTGATTCGCTCCGTTCGCTTCTCAGTCTGGCACTGATCCTATTTCCAAGTGGCCAGACGGGCACCCAGGCGCCGCAGCTTCTGATTGGTCAGTGTGGGGGGGAGGGCAGTGGCTTCCAATGTCAAATGTCAATGTTTGGAAATAGGAGTCAAATCGGACCATGGCCGTACTGAGAAGCAAAGTGAGAAGAAAAAGGTCAGATGAACGGAGCGAATCGGTCTGGATTCCAGGCTACAAATTACCTACTGTATCATCATAAGAAAGTCTATTTTAAATGATGACAAATAAAAACCACTAATCCTGAGGGTTATCCATAACCCTGAACCTTTCCTGTCCGTGCTCATGATTTGAAAAGGACAAAAAACTATGAATGAACAATATCAAAGCATGCCAACGCAAAACATCTCGAGGTACCGCCCCCCCCCCCCCGACGATGCATTTATAAGCCTAAATGTACATATTGTTGCATCTCATTAAAACGCCAGGCAGTAAGCCACGGTGAGGTGCATCATGGGTCAGTACGCAGCTGACTGACACTGAGAACTGCATCAGACCTCCAGCATTTGAGCTGTTTGATTGATGGCAAAAATGTAAAACAGATCCAGAGGAATCTCTCCAACTGTGCCAAAGCCTGTAATAATGAGTCTCTTGACGCCTCTCGCGCCGAGCAACGAAAAGTTATCGCTTTTTGTATTGTGCTGTGTCAAATGGAAATGTTTTACTTTATCTCATCTGATCGGATGAGGATTTTAATTTATTAATATGTGATACTTGTGTAAAAAAAATACCAACACTGTGCCCTTTCTCATTGTCACCTTAACCACTTAAGCCGTACGTACTTTGTCAAACAAAGGATCACAAATATAGCCAATGTGGATCGGCTATTTTCACTATTTATTTAATATTTCGAGATTCTTTTGAACTTTTGGGGGGGAAATTGTGACAATTTTCAACTTTAATGACATGCCCAAAATAGGGACGCTAGGTTGAAATGGGTTAACAGATCCAAGAGGTGATTTCATGTTCCCTCTTCCTCACTTCCTCAAACAGGTAGACTACTCTAGATCAGTGGTTCCCTCTTCCTCACTTCCTCAAACAGGTAGACTACTCTAGATCAGTGGTTCCCTCTTCCTCACTTCCTCAAACAGGTAGACTACACTAGATCAGTGGTTCTCACCCTGTTGGTCGGGAACCACTGGACTACATAGATGAGGGCTGAACAATGTAGGGAAAATGTCTCATTGCATTTCGTCGGTATTTGCGATTGAATGTTTTTAAAGCCAGTCTTCAATTCTGTTTACTGTTTACAGTATACTGTATACTGTAACTACCACAACATTAATACTGTCGAC
Source organism: Gymnoscopelus braueri (assembly GCF_963280865.1). Classification (NCBI taxonomy): domain Eukaryota; kingdom Metazoa; phylum Chordata; class Actinopteri; order Myctophiformes; family Myctophidae; genus Gymnoscopelus; species Gymnoscopelus braueri. The sequence continues at coordinate 4,065,522 of NC_137625.1, read as the reverse complement.
ATAAATGTATATTTAAAGGATATTGCCTATTTAGCCCATTGACTACGATTTATGAATATTTTACCGTACTACAATTCTGTAAAGTTTATTTGTATAGTACATTTGCAACAAGGCAAGTGAATAAAAAAATAAGCATTAAAGGGATAGTTCACCCAAAAAGCCAATAATTTGATGACCGGCGGGGTGTGTTACTGACCCGGTCATCCAAGTTTTGGCTCAGGACAAAAACAAAAACAAAGAACAAGGCTTCATGGGGTGTGTAATTGATAGAAAATAAAAAAAAAATTGGGTGAACTACTCCTTTAAGAGAGTACAAAAGAAACACATTAAAGAACATTTGAATGCAATACAAATAAAAATGAAAATAATTTGAAAAAAAACACAAAATTATTATTTAATCAGAAAGGTTTTTTAGGCTTTGATTTAAAAGAAATGACTTCTAGACAGTGAGCTAAACCTGCAAAACCATATGGTCCTTTAGTATACAATATGTACATTAAAGGGTGAAATGAATTATTGTACTTGATTCATGGACCAAAGTATAATAGAATACGTTGTTTGTACAAGCCCCCCCACTCCCTCTATTTCATAAAAGATCATTGCAGCCTCTGCAACTTGGAAATGGCAGTAGCAGTAGTGGTTCATATTGTAATTATGATTATTTCTCCATTAATTGTTCAGCCCTATATGATGGATCAGTGGTTCTCATCCTGTGGGTCGGAACCCCCAGGGTTTAATACCTCAAAAGAAAGAAAAAAGACCATTAGTGCATCGAAAGGAATCAACAAACTATACAATAAAAACTGGTCAAACATGGGCCAAATTGTCAAATCATATAAGAAAGAGGCAAAACATTGAAAATAGCTGATCTACAAGCTTGATCAGCTTCAGATTTTCACAATATTTATCTGTGGAACCAAGTCAAACTAAATGTCATGCCTCTACTCCTACAATTCAAAGTGCTTATCAGGGTGGGGGGTCCCCAGTTCGATTATTTTGGGGGGTCCCCAGTTCAAATATGATTATTTTGGGGGGTCGCGGCCTAAAAAGGTTGAGAACCACTATGGTAGAGCACATGAAATGGTGTTACTTTGTCTTCTCTTCTCTCTGCTCAGGGACACCAGGTGGTAGTTATGGTCACAAGAAGGTCTGTCGACACAGAGATAGAGCTATTTGTGTGCACAATTAGTGCATACAAATTTTGTGGATCCACAGATAGAAAACACATCCATTTTTTTCCCATAGAGATTTCTGAAAATATTTATATTTTTCGGAAATCTCAATGGGAAAAAAGTGAATGGGTTTTCTATTTGTGGCACCACAAAATGACCTCCACTGCTATGCCCTATAGGAGATTGTGTGGTGTGGATGTGTAGCCTTACTGTATGTGTCGTGTTTTGTAAAAGATGAAGTGAACAGTTTTCCACAATAAATAAAAGCAATACATGGTTTGACAACTCTTGGCTCAATGCAGAATTGATGTCCCCCCCGGAGACCTTGTCCTCTCTGAAGTATAACAGCATTTGAAACTTCCAAAGAGATTATTGCTTGAAGTCTTTGAAATGTCAAGAGTGTGAATAATTTGGTTTAATCTTGTCGCTCTTCAGTACTCTTTTACTTATTCTTGGTTTCCATGGAGACATTTTTGGCAGCGGGAGGGATAAAAAAAAGTGTTAATCTGACTTCACTGAGTGTAAAAGTTTTTTTTTACACTCAAAGTTATATTAACGCTCAGGGTTTTACTGTGAAGTATGACTAGTACAACTACTAAGACACACACACACACACACACACACACACACACACACACGAGCACCCCCGCACGCGCACACACTGGCCCTCATTTATCAAAGTGGTGCAGACCAAATAATGGGCATATGGTGAGATCACCGCAACTTTTCGGCGTTTATCATTCTATGGTGACTTTGACTTGAGTGTAATATAAGGCCCGCTCAGATCTCACGTCTGGTCTGAGGATGTGTAGGATTTGTCTACACTCGTTTGTCCCATCGTAGACATGCGGAGCAGCATTGTCTGACCATCTGACAGGCATCTAAACACAATGTATTCACTCCAAAAATGTATAGCTATAAAACTAATAAATAATACATGTGGAAAATGTATATTTTGCAAAGGCATACATCGAACAATGTGTCATATGAAATTGGTAGGATATTTCCAAGTGTACAAGCAATTAAAACCACGCAATCAAAACCGATATAACATGTTTACAATGTTACAAGTTGCATGCTTAATTATTCAGGCATTTAAACAGTGCTTTACTGGCTCTGTTAAGACATGTGAGCGCATGCATGCGAGGGGATTTTGGGAACGCTGCGCTGGAATATTTTCATGACATTGCGACATTGGAGAGAGAAGTCTCCCAACTTGGGTACTGTAGCCTACAGAGGCTACGTCTTTCTGGAGTTATGTGCAACCTTGTTTAAGGATAAACCCAACGATCGAATGCCAGCTGTTGTATTGTAGGTTTTGGGCCACGGGACCTCAACATGAGATTGGAGGTAACCAGCCCACCACACACCAGCCTTCATCCATTAATGTTTACGCATTAATCAGTCACTCCATAAACGTTCATATGATGACAGCCCCAGGCTATCTTTCTCTCATAAACGTGGTCATAAACCTGGCCATTCCCATGCATATGATAGGCGTGTGTGCTGTGTAGCCAGTGGTGGAAAAAGTACTCAAATTCTTCACTTAAGTAAAAGTACCAATACTGCAATATAGAAATACTCTGTTACAAGTAAAAGTCCAGAATTCAAAATTTACTTGAGTAAAAGTACAAAAGTATTGGCATCAAAATGTACTTAAAGTACCAAAAGTAAAAGTACTAAAATATTTGAAAATAGCAGATCTACAAGCTCACAACGCGTCGCAAATAGCCAACGTATAAAATAGGGCCGAGGTGGTTTCTGTATGTTTTATAATATAATAATTTATATCTGCAAAGTAACTAGTAACTAAAGTTTTCAAATAATTGTACTGGAGTAAAAGTACAATATTTGACTCTGAGATATGTAGTGGAGTAGAAGTAAAAGTACTGATCATTGGAAACACTCCAGTAAAGTAAAAGTACCTCAAAATTGTACTTAAGTCCAGTACTTAAGTAAATGTACTTAGTTACTTTACACCACTGTGTGTAGCTGTGAATGGACGGAGATGATTGGTGGGGTAGCTTCATATGTTGGAGAAGTTCCTCTTCTTGGCCGTATTCCGCTTCTTCATGTGGGAAAACAGGTGGGGCGAGGCTCCGCCACGTTTATCAACAGTGGACAGATTTTACGCTGTGATTGACAGGGTACACCTGCTTGATAAATCTCACGTGCACGTTGGGCGTAAGCTAAATCCTGGGCTCAAATTTCAGCTGGTTTGTATACGCTCCATTGATTGAGTGAACTGGCTGACGATGATTGAAAAGATCTTATTCACATGGCTGTCTTCAAAGTTCACCAAACCTTCAATATTTGAAGGTTATGTAAGTGATATTGTTTCAGTTAGAACAACATTTCTTTTGGTTAAAAAATTATGTGTGGTTATCACAAACTCCAAAGGCACACCTATAGGCTTGTCTCTCCTGTGTGCATCGTTTTTGGGAAGCACCAGGGACGTCACAGGCTCTCAGAAGGTGGGGGGGATGGACTTTCGGTGGACTATAGCCCTTATTTTATACTTTGGCTATTCAAAAATAGCAGATATACAAGCTAATAGCGCGGCACTCGGTAGCTTGTAGATCTGCTATTTTTGAAAAATCTTGAAAATTTGTACAAATCCTTGAATATCATTTTTTTCAAGCGAACATTTGTAACTGTCAAATGTAAACGATTTTTTCTTTTTTTTCAAAAATGTGCGTTTTTTGGGCGGATTTTGTTAGTTTTTTCCCTGTGTTTTGGTTACTTTATTTCGGTTTTAGGGTTAGGGTAAGGTTAATTAATAATTTTTTTATTAATTTTTTTCAAAAAGTGGGGGGGGTATGAAATCACGGATCTGTGAGAGTGAGGGTGTCGCGTCGTACGCACAGTGAATGGCCGCGACGCCCCTGGGAAGCACTGTGGTACAGTAATAGTCCTCAAACACTGGAACCTCAGCATATTATAAGTCTTTGGACAGCGGGTGACACATTGCATATAGACGACCTCCGCCTCCATGGACAGAGAACACGTTCCGGCTGTGACCCCGTCTCAATGATTTCCCAGGTCAGGTCATGATAACTCAACACCCAATGAGGAAGTGCTTTGATGCCCTCTCTCTCTCTCTCTCTCTCCATCCTGGCCCACCTTACTGCTGGGAGACGGGCCAAGGACAAGAGAACTGATATGGCGATACTGTATGTACTGTAAGCAGGGTTTGCTTTGGAGGTGGGGGTTGGGGGGTCCATGTCTCTGCTTCTGATATCCCTCCTCTGGTCATTCTTTATTGTTTTTATTGTATTTGTATCCCTGCTTCTGGCCGACTGAATTCATACATGAATTTATTTCCTTAGACTGTCTAATACTGTATGTTTGTGTTGTTTGATGATATCACAATTTAACAACATTTTATAGAGAATGGATGTTACCCACATTAGACCCCTATTTTGGGCAACTTTGTCAAAATTATTCAGAAAAAATCTATTGGTATATTTCTATACTGACCAACATTTTGTTAAGAAGCAAAAAAAATTATTGCATCATAGGAGACATTTGTGAAAAATATTTTGGTGACAAACAAGGACAGATTAAGACTCACAGATTAAAACATGCAGCAGGAAGGCACAATGGGAGAAGGTTTTCCAAGTCGTCACTTTCACGCTCATGTGAGGATTTCACAATCATCCCAATGGAAAATCACCACAATAAAATGGTCATGTTTTATCCGGATAAAAGACTAAATATTATATCCTCTCATCCTTGTCCATGAATGGGTTGATGGTATGGATCAGGGATTCTCAACCTCAGACTGGGGCCCATTGGTGGGTTGTGAGGACGTTGCAAGTGGCCCCCAAAATAATTGTTAACACACTAGGATTTTATTGATAACATTTTCAACCTATCTTCATATAATTGGTCCTCACTAATGCTCATCATTAATATGGCACCGTTTTTGTCTACTTGGTCTGTGTCTCAGAGGAGGGCTGTGGACAGTTCAGAAACCCGCCTACCAGTGACATCATCGATTGGGAATCCAAGCCAATAGAATAGAAGGCTTTATATTCCTGGAAAAGTTAGCGTGCTATTATGGAAAGCCATTGTTCTCGTGTGAAAAATGAAATTTGAAACCTGCCTAATGATGATGCCACTGATAGGCGGGTTTCTGAACTGTCCACAGCCATCCTATGAGATACAGACCAAGTCAGCATTTTTTAACTATTTTATCATGAGCATTAAGTGAGGACCTATTATATGAGGATAGGTTGAAAATTGGTGAAGTCGTCCTTTAAAACAATTGTATTTCTTTCTCTTAAAACCTTGAAAAATGAGTCATCACTGTGATACGATAGAATCGGAACTTAAAGTAATAACTACATTAGTTCCATTGATTCAAGCCGGAACACGATCAATCGATTGATCGTTAAAATGAATATAACCCCTGAAAATGCACGCTAGCCCACCCATCTGAGAGGTCAGATGAGTGGACCACCCATCTGAGTGGTCAGATGAGTGGACCACCCATCTGAGAGGTCAGATGAGTGGACCACCCATCTGAGTGGTCAGATGAGTGGACCACCCATCTGAGAGGTCAGATGAGTGGACCACCCATCTGAGAGGTCAGATGAGTAGTCCACCCATCTGAGTGGTCAGATGAGTGGACCACCCATCTGAGTGGTCAGATGAGTAGTCCACCCATCTGAGTGGTCAGATGAGTGGACCACCCATCTGAGAGGTCAGATGAGTGGACCACCCATCTGAGAGGTCAGATGAGTGGACCGGTGAACGCTCTGATCCAGAAAAGGTTGAGGACCGCTGTATTGATCAGTGGTTCTCAAAGTGGAGCCCGGGGACCCCCGGGGACCCCCAGGGGGTACAAGGGGGTACAAGGGGGTACAAGGGGGTCCCCAGCAAAAGTAGTTAACATAGCGTCACAATCATTTTAACCACTTTATCCATTTATACGTTGGCTATTCAAAAGTAGCAGATGTACAAGCTCACAGCTGGTCACTTTGTGCCACGCTGTGAGCTTGTAAATCTGCTATTTTTGTAAAAAAAAATTTAAAGTATTTTTTTTATATACAATGTATTTTCTTTTACATAAATCTTCTCTTCTGCGGGTCCCTGGAACAAAACCTTTTCAGATGGGGGTCCTCGGCCAAATACATATCAATTTGGGGGTTCTTGACATGAAAAGGTTTTTTAGAACCACTGGTATAGATGTGTCTTTCTTCCCATTGGCCCATGGAGAGTCTGGCGTAGCTGGGAGAAGAGAATGGGGCCACAGCAGTGGCTTCCTCCTGTCTGTGAAGTTTGACCTGGAATATATAAACATTGTTCATGAGACTCTGCACTGTGAATGACACAATAAAGCTACTATACTCATTGTTGAAAATAATACTTTTACCACATTAGCCCTGGAGTCCCTATTTGTTGGTGCATGCTATCATTATAGGCAAAGTGGTTAAGCCATACCTCTGTGCAGGAAAACAAACAAAATCAGCCTAGGGTGTCATGCCCCTTTAATTGAACCTCTTTTCAACTTTCTTGTGATTGGTCTTCTCCCTTTACCTGTGATTGGTCAGGTTACATTGATTGGTTGCACCTGCGTATGTGTGGATTTAACTGCTGCCAGACATTTCAACCCTGATGAAGGCAGCTTAGTTGCACAACTATTGTTGCTTCCTTTAATGTCCTTATACTGTAAGTTGATTATTGCATCGGAGCTAAGATGTGTGCGGCTACTTTTATATATTGTTTTCATTGTCTTCATTGGCCAACAACACCTCATCATTACAGGTGTGCGTTCCATCTACATTTATATGGTCTTTACAGTAAATATAATAGTGTAAAAGTGAACAGTGGTACTAAAGGTGAGGACGTGAGGTACATTGTCAACAATACATTATGCAAAGCCATGTTACAGTCATAATACTGTGCAATAGGCTCTGTGCACAGCTGCCATATTGGAAATAAATTAGGCCACTTCTGATGTTTGATTCTAATGAAAGCTCTGTTCCATTTAGTTTAGTACAGTGGTTCTCAAACTTTTTAATAGCAAGGACCCCGATAACTCTTGAGAGTGTCAGAGTTACACAGCCACAGGGAACCATGAGGGTTCCTGAACCGCACTTTGAGACCCACTGGTGTAGCAGAGTGTTTCCAGTGAGCCAGCATGCACAATATCAGCACCCTGACTCTGTTTGACCAGAATGGAACAGAGCCTTGATTAGCATCATTGGTAACACCTGTGAAGGAAGTAAGGAAGAAGCCCAATTTATTTTCCAATATGGCTGATGTGCATTTAGCCAATCAAAACTCAGTTTGTATCAGTGTTCATGCTGATATTATAATCATTAGGTATTATTTTTTTCCTGTGATAGCGTGTCTTAATCATTACCATTTGTGTTGAGTCCTGGCGCGCCCTCGGGCCACTCTCGAGGTGATGGCTCTGATAGAACCTCCTCTGGTCGTAAAGACATGAACAGACTCCACACTAGCCTGGTAAACCCTCCCTCCGGAAATCTCATTTCTATTTGATTCCTGGAGTGAGTCTGGCCTGATCCGCCTTTCTGCAATATTGGCTGTGTACGCCAAACGGACGAGCCTATCAGCGTCGTCGCTCATTGTTCTGTGATTGACAGCTTACGTTGGCCAATCAGGTGGCGAGTTCGAGTGAGCCCAAAACACGAACGGCAGCCATCTTTTTCTTGTCCGCTATATTCTCCGCTATTTTTTTACTTCAAAAAGCTCTCTAACTTCTATTTTGAGGCACGGAATTTACTTATAAGATATCGTTTGGATAGAATTTAGTTGTTTAACTTCATATATGTGGTCAATTAATCATGACAAAGCCTATTTAAAAATAAAAATTTAGAGAACCGGTAGGGGCGGGCAGTGACACCCATGTATCCGAATAAGGCAACCCATTTTGGGCATGGCTGTCTCAAAAGTCCCGTTGCGTCACATTAAGACTGGTGAACTGCTGATTGGCTGAAGGGGAAAAATTATCATTGGCTGAAGGGGTTGTCAGTCAACGGTATTACTCCCGCCCAACTCCAGCACAGCCAATATTGCAGAAAGGCGGATCAGGCCAGACTCACTACTGAAATCAAATGGAAATGAGATTTCCGGAGGGAGGGTTTACCAGGCTAACTCCACACATCATGAGTGTAAAACTCTACTGTATGCGCTGTTGGCAACACCCAGTGTTACAGACAGGAACTGTTTCACTTCACGCATTCTTCTCTGCATCCCTGAATGAAGAGAAGATTACATTAGTACTAAGCTCTCTAAACCAGTGGTTCTCAACATTTTCAGGCCCCCCCAAAATAATCATATTTGAACTGGGGACCCCCCAAAATAATCATATTTGAACTGGGGACCCCCCAAAATAATCATATTTGAACTGGGTACCCCCCACCCTGACAAGCACTTGGAATTGTAGTTGAGGCATCACATTTAGTTTGACTCTGTTCCACAGATATTGTGAAAGCTTGTAGATCGGCTATTTTCAAAATGTTTGCCTCTTAAATTATTTGACAATTTGGCCAATGTTTCATCAGTTTTTATAGGAAAGTTTGTTGATTACTTTTGGTCTTAATGGTCTTTTTTCTTCTCTTTCTTTATTTTTTGTTATTAAAAAGGTCCTTAAATTGTCACTACACTGTCATCTGGCCTGGGGACCCCCCAAAAAAATCATGCACAGGTTGAGAACCACTGCTCTAAACCAACAACACATGTAAGACTAAATATTCTATATAATTTAAGATGGTCGGGAACCCCCAGGGATGAAAATAGCCAAGCTCAAGCTTTTAGACCTGCTATTTTTGCCGAATGTTTGCCCCCAGAATAGAGACGCTGGGGTGATTAAACAACCTCAAAAACATCTCCTATTCTTTCTCAGCAGACCCTCTGTGACCATGGCGACCATGATGTGCCTGGGCAGAGAGAAGGAAAGACCAGGTAAGACTATTTTATGTCACATACCGCGGCCTCAGCCGGCCTGGCTATTTGAAGAAACCAGGACGAGTGGGAAATGGCAAATATTGAAAATAGCGGATCTATAGTACAAGCTCACAATGCAACACGTTGTGAGCTTGTACTGTATATCGGCTGTTTTTGCTATTTGTCATATGACAAAGTATAAAGGCTAGACTTTGAAAGTTTGTTTCTTCATAATGTTCATACCAGACCTCAGGGGGACACGCTGTCTTCATTGAGGGGACGGACAGAGAGCCTTCGATTCTCTTTCAGTTCAGGGGGTCTCCTCCCTAAGGGGTCCCAGACACAGGCGTGGTGCTGAGTCCTTGTCTCTTCGGGGTCCTCGACACAGGCGTGGTGCTGAGTCTGTGTCTCTTCGGGGTCCCCGACACAGGCGTGGTGCTGAGTCCTTGTCTCTTCGGGGTCCCAGACACAGGCGTGGTGCTGAGTCCTTGTCTCTCCATGATGTTCCACAGCTTCCTCAGGTTGGACTGTGTGATGACGTCGTCCGGTTTGAGCTGCAGCGCCCGCAGGTAGTTGTCTTCTGCCTGAGGAAGCTTCCCGTTGAGGTGGAGGATGGCGCCAAGGTTCATCAGAGCAGCTGGGTACTGGCAGGAAGGAAGCAAACAGACAGCATTAGGCGTCATTTATTCTTCATCGCACGGCGGCGGCGCCGCATGTGATTATTGGCACTTCAGCGATGCTTGCTGAACTCGGCTCCGCCTCGTTCCTGATCGCATCACTGTCGTGTGGATAATCACGATAACGCACATCCTCTCGTGTAATATTGCTTAACCCATTAGGACCGGGAATGCATCTGTGTCATTTTCAGATTTCTTTGGCTATTTAAAAAATAGCAGATATACAAGCTCACTCGGTGCCGCGCTGCGAGCTTGTAGATCTTCAGAAGCAAAGATTTGAGTAAAAACAAATTGTTTTAAAAATATATATATATATATTCAAAGATTTGAACATTTTTTTTTTTTTAATTGCAGATCTACAAGCTCATAACGCGGCACTCCGGTGCCATGCTATGAGCTTGTAGATCTGCTATTTTTTGAATAGCCAAAGAAATCTGTCAGGGGAGAGTTTCCCCGGTAGGACGTAGCACGTGGAAGGAACACGTTATTCCAAACCAGTTCCTTTCCCCTCCATCAGGCACCCCGGCTGGCCAGGGGGAGGCAGTATAGTGACCAGGTGACAAGAAGGTCAGTTGGCTCTCATGCATTGAAGGAGGCATGAGCTCGGCCCTGGCCTCCCTAGGTTGGCAGAGGGAAGGTAGTGCCCAGGATTACATGGACAATTGGCACTGGGTGTAAAAAATGGGGTTACAAAATCGTGGGATAAAAATTTAAAATTAAATGTTTTTGTGAGGGTACGTTTAGGCACTAGGTTACAGATGGGTAAGTGTGGCCATGGGTTTGGTGTGGTTAGGATCAGGTTATACTAAGGATCAGGGCGCTCAATCGTGGAATAACGCTTCCTTTACCAATGCATTCCAACGGCTGAATATCCACTGCATTTATCAAATTGTATGAAAAAAGTCCAAAATGCTCTTGTGGATAAATGTGTGTCATATCAGGGTGTTGAGTTACAGCTATGCAGCACTTTTCATTCTTCTGTTAAGCCGCTCGCAGCCACTGGATGGTCTTGAATTCATCTTTTGGCAAAACTATTTTAAGTGTGTCCTTCAGAGTGCTGGGTTTGACACACGCTCTGATATATGAGCTGCATTTCAGGAAACCTGCCAGGTTCTTGTGGTACATTAAGGCAGGGGCTCAGGGTGAAATTTGCTTTAGCTGAGTAGATCAAAATATGCATTAAATTACACCTTAAAATGTGTCCTCACAGTGGCAGTCACGGTCACATTTCAAAGTGTTTTGTTTTCTTTCGATAGTGCCGTGAAATGACCTTAAGAAATGCACAGTAGAAGAGAGGGAAAACAATGGTGATATACTGTGTGTGTGTCTGTCTGTCTGTCTGTCTGTCTGTCTGTCTGTCTGTCTGTGTGTGTGTGTGTGTGTGTGTGTGTGTGTGTGTGTGTGTGTGTGTGTGATATCAACTAAGAAACCCATGTATAGCAGTGTGTTATAATAGAATAGAAACCACTGTTGGGCTTGTTAATATTATTAGTTTACTTATTATTTGTTGTTGGCATGGAGATCGAACAGATTCATTCACTTTGGGGGCTATAAGATACCCTGAAATGACTCATGTCTCAGGAGCCACATGTAAGCAGCAGGAACATGCTAGGCTAGATAAACGATGGTCCACCATCACTGTAAACACTGAACTGGGTGATAAATACAGCACACTCTGTGGACTTTAATCACAGCAAAGGGAACAGAGACCGTTAAAGACGGAGCCCTGTTTACGTGTGTCCTGTGTGCAGGAAAGAATCCAGAGACTAAATCAACGATTCCTCTCTCTTCAGCTTAAAGACAGTGATGTATATTCTTGAGCTGCACTTTTCCACAACATAAACACACAGTGGGAAGGGTGTTTACTTGTTTTAGCTCTTAAATCCAACGTTCACTCAGTGGGATAGATAATCCGAAGGTTAAGTGTCTGACCATTATTACACTGTGCTAAACTGAAAATGTTTTCCTTCAAATTGTAACTATTATCTTTACTTCAGCCAAAACATTTGTTTTAGTTTATTTATCTTCATGGTGGGTTGCTACTCAGAGAGAGAGAGAGAGAGAGCGATGGTAGTACTCGCGTTGGGTCTTAAGGTAGCAGCTCGCTCATATTGTGTGCTATAGGTACAGTACTCACATTGGGTCGTAAGGTAGCAGCTCTCTCATATTGCCTCTCTGCTGCGTCGTTTAGACTGGCCTGTCTGTAGAACACAATGAAAGATGGACACATTTAGCAACCATTCATTATCCTGGATCTGCATTGCTGTGGTTTTCAGTAAACATATCCAAATGGCATCCACTTTGCTGCCATGACACACTGGTGTGGTGGCGTTACTCATGGTCCCATGTGGTCGGATGTCATCAACCCATGTCTCTGGGTTTTACCAGAGACAATCTCAGGCAAGACTCTGATTGGCTGGGCTCTAACAGAAGTGCATGGTTGGTCAAAGGCAGGGTTCTTCAACAGGGGGTGCGGGACCCCTAGGGGGGTCCTCAGAGTAACTACACAGGGGGTCCGCCAAATCTTTGTTGTGATTGGAAACATTAGACGAAAATTGCTTTTTTCGGAGAGTTGGCAAAAAGAGCAGGGAAAAGAGCAGACCAAGTACAGAGCCATATTTAATCAAGTTGACTAAATATTGAGGGTTTAAAAGGTTGTCTGACAATAGAATACACGTTAACATCCAAGAAAAGATAACGTGCGTCAAACAAGTCTATGAAGCTATCTACTGTATGAAATCTATGAAAAAGTTGAATCTGCAACACAATGTTATACAACATGTAGTGGTGGGTCCCTGCCTCAACTCTCTCAGCTAAGGGGTCCTTGGCCTTAAAAACGTTGAAGACGCCTGTTCTAAGGCAATGGTTCCCAAACTGGGGGTCAGGACTCAGGACCTCCAGGGGTGGTTATCAAATGATTTTGGGGGGTCCCCAAATGATGGTACAGGAGTTCTGAGGATGATTTTGATGCCAGAAACAGACCACCAGCGAGCAGTCTGGCACAGCTGGGTAGTGAGGTGCCAATAGTTAAGCAGCTCCATACCTCTGTATACCAACAGGGCATGAAGTGCACTTTGCTGTGCCAAAGTTAATCAAATTAAGAGGAGAGCATTGTGTTCCAGTTGTTTCCAGCTGATCTTTTATATTTATTGTACTGAAAGTCATGGTTTGTCCTTTGTTTTTGTGGCGACGCTGAGCACGCTTAAGTGCTGAACGAATCCCGCCAGGGTCAATTGTGAGAGGAAATGAAATGTTCTTCAAAGACATGGAGATCATTCATAATGGTATGAAGGCTTCTGTTTCTAGGTGTAAAATACCACCCGGAAACGAAACCACCTGTC